>NC_073244.2:5327391-5640326 GCF_029281585.2 Gorilla gorilla gorilla | reverse complement strand
GGGTGAGACCCTGTCTCAAACAAAAAAAGAAACCCAAAAAGTTTGTTTGTGAAGAAGGAGGAAAACTAGTTTTATGTGGTGTCATCAAGAAGTGAGAAAGGAAAATGTCTTGATCATAGAGCATGATCTGATACTTTAAAAGTTGCCGAGAGGTCAAATAATGAAGGCAGATGGGACCTTTTGAGCTTACTGGTGACCTTCATATGAGCAATTTCACTGTTGGAGATGAAGCCATGTTGGTGTTCAGTTACTCAACATTATTCAACATCCCTTCATGCTAAAAACTCTCCATAAACTAGGTATTGATGGAACGTATCTCAAAATAATAAGAGCTATCTATGACAAATCCACAGCCAATATCATACTGAATGGACAAAAGCTGGAAGCATTCCCTTTAAAAACTGGCACAAGACGAGGATGCCTTCTCTCACCACTCCTATTTAACATAGTACTGGAAGTTCTGGCAAGGGCAATCAGAGAAAGAAATAAAACATATTCAAATAGGAAGAGAGGAAGTCAAATTATCTCTGTTTGCAGATGACATGATTTTATATTTAGAAAACCCCATCGTCTCAGCCCAAAAACTCCTTAAGCTGATAAGCAACTTCAGCAAAGTCTCAGGATACAAAATCGATGTGCAAAAATCACAAGCATTCATATACAGCAACAATAGACAGAGAGCAAAGTCATGAGTGAACTCCCATTCACAATTGCTACAAAGAAAATGAAGTACCTAGGAATACAACTTACAAGGGGTGTGAAGGACGTCTTCAAGGAGAACTACAAACCACTGCTCAAGGAAATAAGAGAGGACACAAAACAATGGAAAACCATTTCATACTCATGGATAGGAAGAATCAATATAGTGAAAATGGCTATACTGCCCAAACTAATTTATAGATTAAATGCTATTCACATCAAACTTCCAGTGACTGTCTTCAAAGAATTAGAAAAAACTACTTTAAATTTCATATAGAACCAAAAAAAGAGCCCGTATAGCCAAGAGTACCCTAGGCCAAAAGAACAAAGCTGGAGGCATCAAGCTACCTGACTTCAGACTATACTACAAGGCTACAGTAACCAAAACAGCATGGTACTGGTACCAAAACAGAAATATAGAACAATGGAACAGAACAGAGGCCTCAGGAATGACACCACACATCTACAACCATCTGATCTTTGACAAACCTGACAAAAACAAGCAATGGCGAAAGGATTCCCTATTTAATAAATGGTGCTGGGAAAACTGGCTAGCCATATGCAGAAAACAGAAACTAGACCTCTTTCTCACACCTTATGCAAAAATTATGTCAAGATGGGTTAAAGACTTAAATGTAAAACCCAAAACCATAAAAACCCTAGAAGAAAACCAAGGCAATAGGGTTAGGGTTAGGGTCAGGGTCAGGGTTAGGGTCAGGGTTAGGGTCAGAGTTAGGGTCAGGGTCAGGGTTAGGTTAGGGTGAGGGTTAGGGTCAGGGTCAGGGTCAGGGTGAGGGTCAGGGTCAGGGTCAGGGTAGGGTCAGGGTTCGGGTTCGGGTTAGGGATTTGGGTTAGGGTGAGGGTTAGGGGTTAGGGTGAGGGTTCGGGTCCGGGTCAGGGTCAGGGTCAGGGTCAGGGTAGGGTCAGGGTTTGGGTTCGGGTTCGGGTTAGGGGTTAGGGTGAGGGTCAGGGTCAGGGTTAGGGTAGGGTTAGGGTCAGGGTCAGGGTCAGGGTTAGGGTAGGGTTAGGGTTAGGGTTAGGGTAGGGTTCGGGTTAGGGTTAGGGTTCGGGTTCGGGTTCGGGTTAGGGGTTGGGGTTAGGGTTGGGGTTAGGGTTATGGTAGGTGTTAGGGGTTAGGGTTAGGGTAGGTGTTAGGGGTTACGGTTAGGGTTAGGGTTAGGGGTTAGGGTTAGGGGTAGGGTAGGGTTAGGGGTTAGGGTTAGGGTAGGGTTCGGGTTCGGGTAGGGTAAGGGTAACGGTTAGGGTTAGGGTTAGGGTTTTAGGGTTAGGGTTAGGGTTGGGTTAGGGTTAGGGTTAGGGGTTAGGGTTAGGGTTTAGGGTTAGGGTTAGGGTTAGGGGTTAGGGTTAGGGTTAGGGTTAGGGTTAGGGGTTAGGGTTCGGGTTAGGGTTAGGCCAGGACCAGGATGCCAGATCACCTATCCCATCACCCTGAGCCCATGTCCTTCACATGCTTATCTCTCGCATCATCTTACCAGAAGTATCTCCTACCTAATCTGACCTCCTTTGGCCTCTTCTCTATATGTAATCAAAGAAGTCTGTTTAAAGAACAGATGAGTTACTATGTTACCTGCCTAAAGCCTTCCCTTGCTCCCCACTGCCTTAGGGTGAAAGACAACCATAACCTTTGTCCTCACCCCCCCACCTCTTGGGCTTTGTCTCTTGCCCTTTGTCTCCTTTCATACTGTTAGCTCATGCTCCTGAATTAATTGGAGCTCCCTATTTATGACGTGTCTTCTCCCAACTGTAATCCTTTTGCACATGCTGTCCCCTCTGCCTTTAACACTCTTACCAACCCTGCTGCATTTGTCTGTTCTTTTTTAGGTTACCGAGTAGTTCTTTCTTTTTCCAGGTAACCTCTCTGGCTTGCTGGCCTCCAGGGTAAAGTAATCCCTACTGAGTTCTCTGGGAGCAACTCTATGCTGTTATGATCTGTGTTACCACCAGTTTCTCCTGGCTCCTGAGAGAAGGCTGGATATAGAAGATAATGCTGCCATCCATTAGGAGAAAGGGTACGCTGTATGGAACCCAGCAGTTCTCCAGGACACCTCTTGGTACTTCCACTGACCACAGTAAACGTTCATAAAAAACTAACCCAACCAACTAAATAACCAACCAAGTCAGGACCACTAAGGGTTTGGACCCTTCAGGGATGAAGGTTTTGATCACCCTACTGGTAAAAAGCCAGAACAATGGAAGGGTGGGCTCAAGGCAAATGGAACCTGGGATGAATAATGTAAGAAGGAATTTATGAATATTAACTACAGCCTTGTGACCAGTTACAGAAAGAGAACTATAGTAGTGATACAGTTTTTTCTCCTTGTTTGTATGTGTATGTCTATCTGTATCTATGTCATCTATCTTTCTATTTATTAACCTATATGCACATTTTGTTTTGTTTTGTTTTGAGAGGGGGTCTCGCTGTATCACCCAGGCTGGAGTGCAGTGGCGGATCTCGGCTCACCACAACCTCTGCCTCCTGGGTTCAAGCAATTCTCCTGCCTCAGCCTCCTGAGTAGCTGGGATTACAGGCATGCATCACCATGCCCAGCTAATTTTTGTATTTTTAGTAGAGATGGGGTTTCACCATGTTGGCTAGGCTGGTCTTGAAATCCTGACCTCAGGTGATCCGCCTGCCTTAGCCTCCTAAAGTGCTAGGTTTACAGGTGTTAGCAACTGCACTTGGTCTGTTTTGTTTTAAGAGATAAGGTCTTGCTGTGTTGCCCAGGTTGCCCTCAAACTCCTGGGCTCAAGAGATCCTCCTGCCTCAGCTTCCCAAGTAGCTGAGGTTACAGGCACAAGCCACCATGCCTGGCTAGCATATTTGTTTTTATTAACTAATTTTTTCTTTTGTTTCCTCTTTTATCCTTGTTATTTTATAGAAGGATTATTGGCAGGAGCTTGTAGGTTATAAACTCTTCAGGCAGAACTGCCAAGGAATAACCTCACTCAAAAGATGGGTGCAATGTCTGTTGGGGCTTCCTATCTCCCTCTGTGGGAGAAGGGGAGAGGGCCTTGTGTTAATATGAAGGATGCATTGAAACTTGTTATACAAAAAATATACATTTATTAATGTAGTACAGAAGACTTAATATCTGTAGAAGAATGTGTGTGGATGCTGAGCAACAAAAGGGGTGGCTGGGCCAGTGAGAAGCTATTGACACCTGGTTAGGTGCAGTGTCAGGTAATTCCAGCACTTTGGGAGGCCGAGGTGGATGGATCACCTGAGGTCAGTAGTTCAAGACCAGCCTGGCCAACATGGCAAAACCCTGCCTCTGCTAAAAATACAAAAATTAGCTGGGCATGGTGGCAGGTGCCTGTAATCCCAGCTACTTGGGAGGCTGAGGCAGGAGAATCACTTGAACCTGGGAGGCAGAGGTTGCAGGGAGCCAAGATCGTGTCATTGTACTCCCGACTGGGCAACAAGAGTGAAACTCCATCTCAAAATGAAAAAAGAGAAGCTACTGACTCTCAGCTCCAAACTGAGCCTTCTATACTTAACTTGGCAATGGTGGGACTGGAACTGTCTGAATTACATTAGTTTTGTCAGCCGGCTCCTTGTTAGGGGCTGTCAGGCAGACAAAGATACACTCCTTTCTGTTGTCTTTGTTGTTCATGCCAATGTCATCTCAGCAGTGTCATTTCACTTCCAGTTTCCAGTTTTTTCCACACTCCTAGAATCAGCTTCATCTCTCTCTTCAGAGGCTCCACTGGGCAGTGCTCCCCTGCCAGAGGTCTGGGTCCCAGCTCTGCAGAAGCCCTGATCTGAGCTCCCAGGAGCCAGCCCCAGCTGGTCTCTGCTCAGGTGTCTGGGTTGCAGGTCCTGGGGGGTCCCTCTGTTGACCTTCTAGGTTCTCACAACCTAATCTCTTACTATTGTCCCCAGTCCTTGAGGGGGTGCCTGCATCCTGCAGTTACTTTCTCTGTTACCTCAATGTCTTCCTTTGCTTTTCTAGTTCCCTGGTAGCCACCAATTTCCTGATATTAAATTCTTTCCATTTTTCTTTTTATTTTTTGAGATGGAGAATCACACTATCACCCGGTCTGGAGTGGAGTGGCGCTATCTTGGCTCACTACAACCTCCGCCTCCCAGGTTCAAGTGATTCTCCTGCCTCAGCCTCCTGAGTAGCTGGGATTACAGGCACCCACCACCACGCCCAGCTAATTTTTTGTATTTTTAGTAGAGACGGGGTTTCACTATGTTGGCCAGGCAGTCTCGAACTCCTGACCTTGTGATCTGCCTGTCTTGGCATCCCAAAGTGCTGGGATTACAGGCATGAGCCACGGCGTCCTGCCTCTTTCCATTTTTCTAACTGAACTCTTAGTGATACAAGATAATGCAGAGTTCCTTCTCACACGGATCCTACAGTCCAGTGGGAGAGACAGATATTAAGCAAATAATTACATTTAATTATGTTGAAATAAGTACCATGAAGGAAAAGTACAAAGTTTATTAGCATATTAAAGGCCCTGAGAAGTTCTGCAGTAAATAAGCCTGGTTAGCATTGTTTAGGGCAACATCTCCTTATTTTATTTGACCAAGAAACTTCATGGTAAACCTATTAGCACCCAGCAGAGTTAGCGTGCTACATAGTAGTGCATTGTGCAAATGGAAAAGGGAAGTCATTGAAGAAATGTGAGCTGGGGGACTTGGAGTGTGAGCATTTGCCATGTTCCTCCAGTAGCATCCAGTGGGTTAGGGGCATCTTAGCTGCAGGATTCCAGTCATAGGATCAACTGACAATTCTCCTTGCTCTTTTCTTTTCTTTTCTTTTTTTTTTTTTTTTTGAGACAGAGTCTTGCTCTGTCACCCAGGCTGGAGTGCAGTGGCGCGATCTCGGCTCACTGCAAGCTCCGCCTCCCGGGTTCATGCCATTCTCCTGTCTCAGCCTCCCCAGTAGGTGGGACTACAGGCGCCCGCCACCACACCCGGCTAATTTTTTGTATTTTTAGTAGAGACGGGGTTTCACCGTGTTAGCCAGGATGGTCTCGATCTCCTGACCTCATGATCCGCCCGCCTTGGCCTCCGAAAGTGCTGGGATTACAGGTGTGAGCCACCACACCCGGCCTCTCCTTGCTCTTACTCTAGCCCCATGAGGCACCTTTCTGGTCATCACCGACTTACTGAGTAAATTTCCCTATAGGGAGAGGATGCTCTCATTCACCAGCACAGATGTTCTGGTCTACCTGGCAGTTTCTTTCTCATTATAGAGCAAGGTTTCTTGACCTAGGTCTTTAGAGGGACCATCCACCCCTTAAGACTATCTGCAAAATGTGTGTGTGTGTGTATGCATGTGCGCGTGTGGGCGCACGTGTGTGTGTGTGTGCATGCATGGACATTTTTCCGGCAAGAGGGTCCATATCTTTTGATATTCCTAGTGGGAGTGTGACTTCAGAAAAGGATAAGTTTAGGAATCACTGCATTAAAGGAAAATGTTCTATTTTTTGTGTATTGATCTCCTGTGAGTGTGGTCACTGTAAATGGGTTCTTCTTCGTCTGATCAGCCTTGTGTTGACTCACCAAACTGAGGTTCTGGATCCTCCAAGGTACCTACTCCCCTGGCTAAAGGATGAACCAACCTTCTTGGACCTCAAGGGATCACTCCCCTCTAGGCCATTGCCTGTGCCATTTCCTCTCGCTGGGAAACCCTCTCCCCAGGCCTTGTGGTCAACTCCCAGTTATTCTTCAGGTCTCAGCTTAGAAGTCATTTCCTCCTTGAAACCTTCTCTGACTAACCGCTTCGGGATTTGATAGCCCTTATTTGTGCTCCCACAGCATCTGTCCCACCTCTCTGGGGCCCCTACTTTCCCTTCCCACAGGACCATGTTTTTCCCTTCATTGTGTCTGTTCCATGATACAATTAACTGTTTATAGTACTTCTCTGCCACTTTTAGAATGCAAGCTCCACAAGGAAGGGGGGCTGTGTCCAGCTTTGCTCTGCTTTTCCCCCAACACCAAGCACAGTGTCTAGCATATATTAAGTGCCCATTAAAATCGAAGGAATGCATACAAAAATAAGTACCTTAATCCTTTCTGTGCGACATTTATGTGCCGTCACAGCTAGACCACGAATGTCCTTTTACCTCACTCTAGGACTATGTACAGATTTGCCAGCCACGAGAAGTCCAAAAAATAAAACATCCAGGTAATCAACTTTCATCTTCTATCAGCAAAAGCTTCTTTCTCATCAAGTGTGTGCATACATTTGTACATACAGATGCACATACTTATATGTGGGTGAAGAGAAAACGTGCTGCAGTGTCGGAAGAAACCTACCTGTGTTTCTTAGAAAGCGGTTCCTATAGTCCTTGACTACCCTCGTGACTGGGTTATAGAAGCCATCTCCACAATCGTAATAGCCCCTGGGGATTTTTCTAGGTGGGTCCATATTGGTGAGTTGAGCCATACCTTGAAAGAACATAATGGGCAATTAGTTCACCATCAAGGTCAAATCCAAACCCAGTGTTCCCATAAGGTCCACTTGTGGCTGGTGGCTCATGTGACTATCTGGCTCCCCTGTTGAACTAAATACCCCCTACTCAGGGCAAGAAGCAAACCCAGCAGAAACGGTGCCCCAAAGGAACTTTCTGAACATGGCTCTTGGGAACAGGGTCTTGGGAACGAGACCCTCTGTCTTCTTCTTCCTTTGACCCCATCCTCCTCCATTTCTTCGGATACCATGACAAAGGGCACAGGTTCTGAAGTTAGACAGATGCTGAGGGTAAGTCAGAGTTGGCAAATGGATAGGAGAGCATCAGATCCAGAAGAGGGGTGGCATTCAAAGCGTGGGCAGAGGCCAGAGGCATGGATCCTTAAGCCCCACTCTGGAAACCTTGTAGAGCAGAGCACGTATGAAGGAGAACAGCAGAAAAGAAATGGATCAGGTGGACAAGGGGCAGGTGGTGGAGAACTTTGACTCTTGCCAAAATTACCACGGTGGCTGCCACTCATTGAATGTTTATTATGTGCCAGGCATTGTGCTCCTCTTTTATTTAATCCTGAGAGCAACTCTGTGGCTCCATTTTACAGATAAGAAAACTGAGGCTCAGAGAAGTTAAAGTAACTTTCCCAAGGTTATCCAGCTAGGAGGCAGTCCAGCTCTGGAACCTGTATGTTCAGGTGCCAACATCAGGAGAGGAGACAGCCTAGGTGCAGCCACAGGACCAGGGACACTGAGATCTCTGGGAGAGAAAGAAGATTGAGTGCACCTTTTAGGTCATGCACGCTAGGTATGTGTATCTTGAAACGCCATGGCTCAAGTAAAGGGAGAGGTTGGAATAAATAACTTCTCAGGTTCCTTCTAACTATAGTTGCTATAGTTCCTTGTTCTCTAGACTGAGAGCTGGATGCCCACTGAGCACACAGCACCACGCCCACAACCCAGAGTCTTGCACACAGTAGGAACTCTTGTGTTGCTTAATGACATGCCTAACCGTAACCCTGACACTGACCCTGATCCTAAACCTAACCCCATATGTACTGGCTAATGACTACCGAGAACTTACTCCATGTCAAGCACTTTACAGCCATTCTCTCACCAAAGCCTCATACCAATGCCCATCTCACAGATGCTCCAAGAGGTCACGGGGCACTTTTAACCCTCACCCTGCCTTGCAGGCAGGGCGAGTTGCCCTAACAATGCCAGCCCCGAGAGGCAAAGTGTGGAGTGACAAGGGAAGGAAGTAGCTACTTAGAATCAAGCTGCTCTTCTGAGGGTCACAGGAGAAGTAGGGGAGAGCCAGGCAGGTTCGGGGAGAGCCAGGCAGGTTCGGGAAAAGCCACCACGAGACTGGCAGAGGCTTAGCTTTAGCAAAACCAGCCATTGTGTGAGAGCTAAGGCTTAAGGCTGAGGGCTTTTTGCCTACAGCCTTAATTGGGGTGAAGAGCCCATGGCAAAGTCCAGGCCTCCCATCATAACTAATCCGGGAGGAGTGATTTGCAAGGTTCTCAAGCTGCAGCTAGACTGGCAGCTCTTTGAAGGGAGAGATGATGTCCTCTTAACTCTGGTCTCCCTGGGTCCAGCCAGTGTCTGACATACAGTAGGAGCTTAGGAAATATTTCTTAATGTCATTGCCTTAACTCCCCTAAGCACACACTTCACCCTGCACTGTGATGTCAATATCATTATCCCTGTTTGACAATAACTCTTTAACGAGTACCCACTGTATGCCAGACAATGTGCTAGGGTCCTGCCCTCATGTTGCTCACAGCTTGGGAAGACGAGCTGAACACTCACTATCCAAGCCCTGGGAGGAGGTCATGGCTGCTGTGATATGCCACAGGGAGACCTTACCTAGTGTTGGAATTCAGGGAAGGGGCTCCCAGCTTCAGGACGTTGAGCTGAGACCTGAAGGACGGGAAGGAGTTATTTGGGTGAAGTAAGAGGGTTAAAGTATTCCAGGCAGAGAGAATGGCAGGAAAAAGTGTGGTCTCTTTGAGAAATAGAGAGAAAGCAAGCATGGCAAGAGGGGAGAGAGAAAAACCGAGAAGGGTGGGTAGCCTAGGATGAGGCTGGGACATGAGCAGGAGCCAGAGAATGTCACTGTTTCTGAGAATTTGAAACCTTATCTTGAGGGTATAGGGAGCACTCAAGGGGCGGGGCGGGAGGGAGGCAATCAGATTCACACTTTAAAAGATGTAAGCGGCCGGGCATGGTGGCTCACGCCTGTAATCCCAAGTTAAGGAGGGAAGGTTGCTTAAGGCCAGGAGTTCTAGATGAGCCTGGGCACCATGGCAAGACCCATCTCTACAAGAAACTTAAAAAAAAAAATTAACCAGGAGTGGTGGCACATTCCTGTAGTTCCAGCTACTTAGGAGGCCAGATCACTTGGCAGGAGGATCGCTTGAGCCCAGGAGTTCAAAGTTACAGTGAGCTATGATCATACCACTGCACTCCAGCCTGGGCAACAGAGCAAGACTCTGTCTCAAAAAAAAAAAAGATGGAAGTGACTGCAGAATGGAGAATGACCTCAAGGGGGCCAAGTGGGGATCTCTGGACTCAGGTCATCAAGGGGAAAGATGATGGAGGGCTGGAACAGGGCAGTGGCAAAGAGTATGAAGAGAATGCTGCCTGGCACATGGAAGTGCTCAATAAATATTTGTTGAATAAACAAATAAAGTCTATATTTCAGAGGTAAAATCCATAGGACCATTGCACTTAGGGGGCAGGGGAAGGGAGGATTAGGCTTACCTAGGTGGATGGGCATGACATTCAGTGAGGCAGCCATCACGGTGGGGGTGACAATGAATTCAGTGCAAACAAGTTGAGAACGACCAATACAGGTGTCAGGGAAGCTTGATGCAGGGATCTTAGGCTCAGGGATTCTGATTTCAGTTTAGAAGCCGATGGTAGTTGAAGGCTTAGAAGTGTATCAACTTGTTCAGGAAGAGCATATAGAATGAAAACAGAAAATGCC
This sequence comes from Gorilla gorilla gorilla, assembly GCF_029281585.2. Taxonomy (NCBI): domain Eukaryota; kingdom Metazoa; phylum Chordata; class Mammalia; order Primates; family Hominidae; genus Gorilla; species Gorilla gorilla. The sequence goes on along the minus strand of NC_073244.2, from coordinate 5,630,192 downwards.
TAAGCCAGAGAGCCCCGGGAACCTCAACGTGAATAACTGGGGGTGGGGGGATGTTGAAGAGGCAGTGGCAAAGAAGCCTGGGGATAGGAGGAAAATAGCAGAGTAAGTGTCAGGAGGGCAAAGGGAGAGAAGGCGGCTCACCCGGTCAACTAACTGACCCAAGGTCATGAAGCTGGGAAGGGAAGGAGATGGGGGTTTGAGCTCAGGTCTGCCTGACTCCAGTGCCTGGGTGCTTCCTGGAGGCTTCTGCCCTGACGGAGGTTGACTTGTGCAGGCTCATCCAGCTATAGACAGAGAATGCTAGGACTCAAACCCACAATTTCTGGCTCCATGCTCTGTCAACCACAGCTCATGGTCTCTCACAAGCTAAGTTGGGATTGTTTTTATAGTATACAGAGTTGTTTCCCCATCTGTCATTTTGGATATATTATCTCTGCTGTGCCAAAAACTACACTCTTCTTTTTTTATTTTTTTATTATTTATTTATTTTTTATTATACTTTAAGTTCTGGGGTACATGTGCAGAATGTGCAGGTTTGTTACATAGGTATACACGTGCCATGGTGGTTTGCTGCACCCATCAACCTGTCATCTACATTAGGTATTTGTCCTAATGCTATCCCTCCCCTCCCTTCATCTTGAGGCTCACCTGACCTGGAACACGTCTCAAAATTTTAAGGTGCCACTCTCTGAATCCAGACTTATAGTCCAAATGTAGCCCTCCGTGATGAAACACGGTTTTTGCAGGGAGGTAGCATGATACAGAGGACCTCAGAGAGGAAGACTGGGCTGCCAGTGTGAGCTCTGCCACAGGGAACCATGTCTGAACTCCACAGCCTCAACCTGGAGTGACATGGGACTAGGAAGGCTGACTGGGCAGGGTCATCTGGACATTAGGGAGACAGGGATTACAGAGAGCCTCCCCCAGCACCTGATACACAAAGCACATGCTCTGTCAGTACTGCTTTCGTCCTTAACTCTTTCTTTTTAAAATATTTACATAATTTTAGTGTTATAGTAGGTACCACGAATAAGAACAGCTGACATGTACCGTGCACCCACATGCATTCAAGGCATTGTTCTAAACACCTGACATGAATTATCTTATTTACAACAATCTTGGGAGGTAGATGATGCTGTTGACCCCATTTTGATTTTTTTTTTTTTCTGAGACCAGAGTGTCGCTCTGTCGCCCAGGCTGGAGTGCAGTGGCGTGATGTCAGCTCACTGCAAACTCCACCTCGTGAGTTCAAACGATTCTCATGCCTCAGCCTCCTGAGTAGCTGGGATTACAGGCATGCCACCATACCCGGCTAATTTTTGTATTTTTAGTAGAGACAGGTTTCACTATGTTGGCCAGGATGGTCTGGAAGTCCTGACCTCAAGTGATCCACCCGCCTTGGCCTCCCAAAGTGCTGGGATTACAGGCATGAGTCACCACGCCCAGCTGATTGACTCCATTTTGAAGGGGAGAAACTGAGGCACAGTGGGTAAAGTCCCTTGCCCATGGTCCTCTGGCTAGCACAGTGGAGCTGAGATATGAGGACTGGCCTTCCTGGCTCCAGGACCTGGCTCTTTTGTATTCTTCTACGCCTGCTCAGTTCCTCTTCCCCTTTAAGTTACTTCAGTAGGACACAGTCCACTTATCCGAAACTGTCTTAGTTTCCCTCTCAGTTTGGGTATGAAGGAAAGGGTGGGTGCCTGGGTACCTGCAGGCTTCAAGCCATTGAGGATCTCTGTGTAAAACCTCCGATCACAGCCGTCGCAGTAATGCCAGTTCTTCTCATCATAGTGCAGCCCATCTGCAAAGGTATATGTGCCCTGGAAGACAAGGAGCACACATGTGCATCTGAGGAAGCTGAAGGCTTTTGGCCAAGAGGTTCAGATATCAACGGAAGTGGGGGCCTTTCTGATGGCTGCAGTAAAGAAGTGGTAACTATCACAATTACTATGGTTGTGACGAGAAGAGGGAATGGGTATAAGTGCCGAGCCCTGTCCCTGCCGCTCAAAGTGGGTGAACTCACTTTGGCAGATGAACTTGGGCAGATGACCCACTCTCTCTGGCCCTTCATTTCCTCATTTGTAAAATTAAGTTAATGATAGTGTACATAAAATAGGGTTGATTGAAAATTCAATGAGATAGCACACTTGAAGCATTTAGCACAGTGCCTGGCTGTGATGGTTGATTCTGTGAGGCAACTTGACTGGGTTAAGTGAAAGAGATGCCCAGATAGCTCGTAAAACATTTCTGGGTGTGTTCATGAGGGCGTTTCTAGAAGGGATTCACATTTTAATCAGTGGACTGAGCAAAGAAGTTCCACCCTCACCAAAGTGGGTTGGCACCATACAATCCGTTGAGGGCCTGGATAGAACAAAAAGGCAGAGGAAGCGCCAATTCCCTGTCTCTGCTTGTGCTGGGACATCCGTCTTCCTTGCCCTTGGACATCAGCATTCCTTGTTCTCAGGCCTTTGAACTCTGACTGGGACTTACACCATTGATCCCCCTGGTTGAGGCCCTTGGGTTTGGACTGGAACTACACTAACAGCTTTCCTGGGCCTCCAGGTTGCAGAGGGAAGATTGGGAGGCTTCTTAGCCTCCATAATCTTGTGAGCCAATCCCTAATATAAATCTCTTTCCATACATCTCTGTATATCCTATTGGTTTTGTGTCTCTGAAGAACCCTGACTGACACACTGACACAAAGTAAGCCCTCAATAAATGTTATTATTCTTTTATTATTATTATAGCTGGAAAGGTCAGAGCCATCAGCCACGGTCCTTTGTCCAAACGCATACAATCTGCCTTTGCTGCCTTACTGCTAAAGGAAGCCTCAGGATGTAGAAAATTGCATTGGCCTGGGCATCAGGAAACACGGGTGGAAATTCCAATGATACTATTAATTCACTGTGTGACCTCGGGAAAGTCACATCCCCTTCCTGGGGCTTAGACTCTCCAAGCTATAAAACAAGGAGCATTTCTTAACCTTTTTTAGGTCATGAGTCAGGCCCCAAGATGCTCTTAGTGAAACTGATGAAAGCTATAGATGCTTTTCCTGGAGAAAAACTTAGTCCCCTTTACACAGAAATTTCTGTATATAAATCAAGAGGTTTCAGTGACTCCCTGAATTCTATTCATGACTCACAAATACCAGGGGGTAAGAATCCTTGGATTAGGTAAGTTATAATGATAGTAGCAGTGATGGTGGTAATAAGAGCTAACACTTATTGAGTGCCTCTTGTGTGCTGGGAACTTAGCAAAGTGTTCACATATATATATTGAGGTGCCTTGTACTATTGTGGTAGGCTGAATAATGGTCCCCCAAAGATGTCCCTGTCTGCTGCAACCTGTGAGTATGCTACTTTACATGGCAAGAGGGATTTTGCAGATGCAATTAAATGAAGGATCCTGAAGTGGGAAGATTATTTGGATTATCTGGGTGTGCCAAATATGATTGCAAGCTTCCTATGAGAAGGAAATAGTAAGGTCAGGGTGAGAGAAGATGAGATGACGATGAAAGCAGAGGGATGAAGGGTGGCGTGATGATGAAAGCAGAGGTTGGAGTGATGCGTGGCCATGAGCCAAGGAATGCAGGCAGCCTCTAGAAGCTGGAAAAGGCAAGGAAACAGGTTTTCCCATAGAGCCTCTGGACGGAATGCAGGCTTGCTGACCTATTTCAGACTTTTGAGCTCTAGAACTGTAAGATAATACATTTGTGCTGATTTCAGACTAAATCTGTGGTAACCTGTTATAGTAGCAACACATGACTAATGCAACTAACTGTCCCGAGTTGATAGGTGAAGAACTCTCAGGGAGGTGAAGTCGTGGGCCTAAGATCAGGCAGTAAGTGGTGTAACAGATGCAAACTCATCATGGCCTCTCCACAGATCCTTCCAGATCTAGAGGGAGAGGATTCTAGAGCCCTGGGAGATCCAGAAGCAGGGAGAAATTAGCCGGGCATGGTGGCACATACCTGTAATCCCAGCTACTCAGGAGGCCTAGGCAAGAGAATAGCTTGAACCCAGGAGGCAGAGGTTGTGGTGAGCTGAGATCACACCACTATGCTCCAGCCTGGGCGACAGAGACTCGTTTTCAAAAAAAAAAAAAAAAAAGGTCAGGTGTGGTGGCTCGCACCTGCGCACCTGTAATCCCAGCACTTTGGGAGGCCAAGGTGGGTGGATCACAAGGTCAAGAGATTGAGACCATCCTGGCAAACATGGTGAAACCCAATCTCTACTAAAAATACAAAAATTAGCTGGGCATGGTGGCGCATGCCCGTAGTCCCAGCTACTCGGGAGGCTGAGGCAGGAGACTCGCTTGAACCCAGGAGGTGGAGGTTGCAGTGAGCCGAGATTGTGCCACTGCACTCCAGCCTGGTGACAGAGTGAGACTAAAAAAAAAAAAAAAAAAAAAAAAAGTTGGGGGAGTGGGGGAGAAGCAAAGAGAAGAGTGAATGGAACGAGGTGGGCACCAGACAGGGACGATGGGGCGCCAGAGGGTGAGGCTCTTCTTGCCCGAGGATCTCTCCTCCACTGCACCCGCCCCCCCAGCTGATCACCTTTATGGCCAATCCGTTTTCCCAAATGGCGTCGTATTGGCTTCCACTGGGGAAGTACAGGGTTCCTTCGCCGTGAAACATGCCATCCTTCATTTCCCCAACATATATTGTTTCGGTAGGGAGGATGTACTTGGCTTTGCCCTCCATCCTGTAAAGACACAGGGAAATCACTGAGCCCTGTGTGACAGCTGGAGGATCAGAGCTGGCAGGCAACAGAGTGAGCAGGAACCCCGTTCTCAGCATTCTCATCCCAGCAGTACTCTGCTGAAAACAAAATTTTTGTTTTGTTTCCCTCAAAAGCTCAAAAACGAAAAGAGGGGAATAGAGTTTGCTCTGTTAATTCTCCCCTTCACCTAGAGGCTCACTCTCACCTTGGAGTTCACACTGCTCCCTGAAATAAACCCCCTTAGTAGGCCCAGAGAGTGTAGAGATGTGCCCAAAACCACACACAGTAAAAACTGTGGACACTAGAGCCCAGGTTTTCTGGCAGCTGGTTCTGTGATTTCTCTGTCCCCCATGACCAATCCATCCTTGACTATTATGCCACAAGTGGAATATTAGGGAAAATATGAAATTTAGAGACAGGAGTAAGGGTTTGAAGCTTACCACCATTATACATATATATATATAAAATCGTGGATATTGATATTGTTTGGCTGTGTCCCCACCCAAATCTCATCTTTAATTGTAGCTCCCATAATCCCCACATGTCATGGGAGGGACTCAGTGGGAGGTAACTGAATCATGGGGGTGGGTTTTTCCCATGCTGTTCTCATGATAGTGAATAAGTCTCATGAGATCTGATGGTTTTATAAAGGGCAATTCCCCTGAACATGCTCTCTTGCCTGCTGCCATGTAAGATGTGCCTTTGCTCCCCCTTTGCCTCCACCATGATCGTGAGGGCTTCCCAGCCATGTGGAACTGTGAGTCCATGAAGCCTCTTTCCTTTATAGATTACCCAGTCTTTGGTTATGTCCTTACAGCAGCATGAGAACAGACTAATACAGATACTTTCCCAAACCTCTTTGCTTGTGCCTCCCTCCCTTCTTTCCCTTCCTTCTTTCCTTCCAAACAGGTATTTACAGAGCACCTACATTTTGTCAGGGACTATGCTGATGGTCCAACTTGCTGAATACAACACAGATTCAACAGTGATCAAGGCAGATGCAGTCCCTGTCCTCGGGGGCTCACAGTCTAGTGGGCGACAAAATTGAGTAATTATACAATGTGTGATAAGTGCTATGCAGGAGGAAGACAGGCTCATACAGGAGAACAAGGCAGGGACACCAGCTTGACCAGTTGACTAGCTTCTTTGTTTTGTTTTTTGTTTTTTTCCCAAGACCAGATCTTGTTCTGTCTCCCAGGCTGGAGTACAGCGGTGTGATCATGGCTCAATGCAGCCTCAATCTCCTGAACTCAAGTGATCCTCCCACCTCAGCCTCCCAAGTAGTTGGAACCACAGATGTGCCCCACCACGCCTGGCTTATTTAATTTTTTTTTTTTTTTTTTTGTAGAGATGGGGTTTCCCTATGTTGCCCAGGGTGATCTAGAACTCCTGGGCTCAAATGATCCTCCTGCCTCAGCCTCCCAAAATGTTGGGATTATAGGTGTGAGCCACTGCACCGGGCTGACCAGTTTCTTTATGGGTGAAATGGCTGCAATTAATACAGGTAACATATAACGATTTTCCTAGTAAAGGACCTGACATATAGTGAGTGCTTAATAAATATGCTTTCATTCATTCCTTCTCCATTCCTCCTAACAAGCTGAAGGCTCCTCTCCTAACTCTGACCTTTTTAAGGCTTTTGCTAGTACCTCTGTCGGGATGCGTAACACTTTCTATCTTGTTTTGTAATTAGATATCTTATCTCCGGTATTTAAGAAAAGCTTCTTTAAAGGAAGACTTTGGTATCCTCAGCTCCTAGAACCACTAAGCAGGGGCTTCATAAACGTCTCCTGAGTAAAGAATGAAGGAAACAGAAAGAGTAGTCAGTGAACAGAGTGGATGACAAAGTTGTTGAGATAACTGAGTGAGACGATGGTTGTGAAACTATAGCAGAATGCCCGGCATAGAACAAGAAATTGAAAACTATTTCACTTTTATTCTAGTGCAAGACATGGGGGGAAGGGAGAATTCCTCTTCTCCTTCCCTCCTGTACTCTTTGCTTGAGCTCACATCTATCATTTCTAAGCACCATCTCCATATTCAAGTTCTACACCCTTCTCTGAGGTTAGACCCCACCCCTTTTCTTACCTCGAACTGGACATCCCTGTTCAGACCTCTCACAGACATCCCCAACTCGCCTAAAACAGAATCATCTCCTCCTCCCCTAAGCAGCACCTCCTTAGAGTTCTCTATTTCCATGAATGGTATCAGAATCCTCTGGTTCAAGGCCAGGAGCTGGGCCCAGGGCTGGGGCTGTAAGCCATCTCTGGACGGGACTGGAGCCAATCAGCTGCCAACTCCTGGCAGTAAAATCCCCAAACCTCTCCTACATTTTTCTCTTTCCTGCGGCTTCACTGCTTCTGCCTTGGCCCAGGGTTCTGCTGCCTCCTACTGGGACAACTGCAGTGAGCTCTGAGCTGATCTCCCCATCTTCACTTTTCCTGCTTCCCTCCTCTCTGTCCCTCCTTCTCTCCTTCTCCTCCCTTCTTCTTTTTCTCCTTCACTCTGTCTCTCTTTCCCTTCCTTTCTCCCTCCTTCTCTTCCATTTTAAAAAATTCATTCAAGGCGAAAAGCCTGCCTTCTAAATTCAAAGTAAGTTAAAAAGAAGAAAAAAACCACTTTATAGTGAAGGCTTCAATCCATAATAAGGATATGATTTCCAGATCTCAAATACCTATCAATTAGCTGGGCATGGTGGCGCATATCTGTGGTCCCAGCTACTGGGGAGGCTGAGGTGGGAGGATCGCTTGAGTCTGGTGGGGTGGACATTGCTGTGAGCCAAGACTGCACCACTGCACTCCAGCCAGAGCCCTCCAGAGTGAGACCCTGTCTCAAACAAACCCCTCAAAACCTATGATTCATTCATTCATTCATTCAGCCAACATTTACTGAGTCTCTACCACACATATGCATTATGAGGAGAGTTACAGAGATGAAATAAGTTTTATTTCCTGATGCTTGGCCCTACCAGGATCTATCAGTGGTTCCTCCACCACCAGAATTGTGCACGGTATTGAAATTTCTTTGCCAGAGCACAGACTGCCTGTCCAGCTTCCCTTTGCATAACTCCTCTGGGCACAACCCACTCTCCTGCCAAACTGAACTGCCAGCTCTACTCCATACGTGCCCTCTGGGCTATTGCTCATGCTGTTCCCTCTGCCTAGAAACTTCTAGAAAAAGAATTCTTCACCTTGCATCTCCAACCACCTAAATCCTACCCAACCTTCAAGGCCCATTTCAAATACTATCTCTTCCACGAAGCCTTTAAGGACGGCTCCGACTGTATGTGGCCTCTGAAGGGCCCCAGCAGCAGGGCTCTATTGTAGGAAGCACGTGGGCTTTACAGTCTGATCGACCTGGGTTTTAATACCTGCTCTGCCAAATGCTAACTGGGTGACTTTGGGCAAGTTTACTCCGAGCCTTACTTTTCCCATCTGTAAAACAGGATAACGATATCTATCTCAAAGAGTCCCTGTGAAGAGAAGATGCAGGCAAAGCCACCCAGAGCACAGTAGTTACTACATAAATGCTATGGGCGTCCCTTCCTCCCCTGTGTCTGTAGGTCTCTTCTGGCACTTACCTTGTGGTGCTTTGGAGTGGAGTTATCTAGAACTCCATTGTGCGACTACTCCAAAGAAACCATAATATTGAGGTCAGACAGATACTACATTAACCTTTTTTTTTTTTTAATATTCACACGTGGTACAGGGAAATCATGTCTCTTTTAAGGTTTTTTTTTAAGTAGATTTATTGAAGTGTAATTGACATACAATAGGCCACGTGTTTAAAGTGTACAATTTGACACGTTTTGACATCACCTGGGAAAACATTATCACAATCAAGACAAAATATCTACTCCCCACAAAAGTTTCTGCATGCCTTTCTGTAATACTTCCTCCTTGCCCCTGCCCACAATCCTCATCTCTAGGTGACTACTGATCTACTTTCTGTCACCATAGATTTGCATTTTCTAGAATTTTACATAAATGGACTCATACAGTATCTACTCTTTTTTTGTCTGGCCTCTTTCACTTAACATAATTTTTTGAGATTCATTCATGTTGTTCTGTGTACCAATAGTTCACTCCTTTTTATTGCTGAGTAGTATTCCAATGAATGGATATACCACAAGTAGTTTCTTCATTCCCCTGTTGATGACATTTGGGTTTGTTTCTAGTTTTGGTTATTATAAATAAGGCTGCTATGAGTACTTGTATACATGTCTTTGTGTAGATATACACTTTCATTTCTGGGGTAAATACCTATAAGTGGAATGGCTGTTTAACTTTTCAAGAAACTGCCAAACTTTTCCAAAGCAGTCGTACCATTTGATGTTCCTATCAGCCATGGAGAGTCTACATAAACTTTTTAAACCAAACGTTAAATATCAACTTCCTACTGTATAGAGAGGTTACTCTATTCATTTAAACTCCAAGAGGAAAATATCCCCTCCCTAAATTAAAAAAAATCGATTGAGTATCTACCATTTGTAAATAACACCCATATATGATCATTACATATTCCTTGAAACACTGCTGCTGAATGTGCATTGCTTTCCCATTTTACAGATGAGGAAACTGAGATATGGATGGTTGATTAAGTGTACAACAAGCAAATGGCAGACTTGAGCCCAGACCTGTCTCATGCTCTCATTACATGCTGAAATTTGGGATGCCCCAAATAGAATTCTAGTTAACTGTTGTTAAAAACACAAAATCAATACAGAATAACACATGTCCAACTTATGAAAAGAAGTATAACAAGTGAAAAACTGCTGACTTCTTGCTAGTTATGGGAAATTGGGAAGCCCTGTTCAGGTCTGGGAATCCCTATTGTGGTTACAGAGGTACCAGACAACCTCAAGCAAAGCCCAAATTCCTAGGGCCAAAGCATGGAAATGGCTGATTTGGCACAAAAACCCAATGAAAATACACAGAAGGCCAAAGGCAAATGGTTGAAAGCCTTCCCTCTTTTACCTTGTCTGTGTGTTTCTCTCTCACCCATATACAGCCCATCAAAAATTAATGTAGTTTCTCAACTTTTTGTGCCTGAAATGCCCAATACCCCACCTCTATCTGCCAAAATTCTACCACCTTCACTGTAGCAGGGCCTTGTGAAAAGTAAGAATGTGGTTTGGACAGAGGATTGGGTTCAAATCCTGACTCTGTTACTTCCTAGCTATGTATCCATAATGGTGGGCCAGTCATTTTGCTTCTCGTAACTTCTGTTCCTTTATTTGCAAGGTCAGCCTGAACTATCTCACTGAATAGTGAGAGGGAGTACACACCAAGCACCTCTGCCACTTACCTGCTGAGTAGGATAAGTGTCTCAAGCCCTGTAAGGGTCACCTTTGTTACCTGGAAAGATAATAACATCTTCCTTGCAAAATTGATGTAATGATTAGAGAGATAGCATCCCATAGCATTCCTACCACCCTCTCTAGGAATCTATCTCCTATCCCTGTCCAGACCACAGATCCCTCTTTCCTATTAACTCAAAATGCCCTGGAATTCCACCAACTTGTGAATACAGAGCCCCAAGGTGGGAGTGCTTCACAGTCCCGACAACTAGCACTGGTTCAGCAAACCACTTCATATCGTCCAGCCTTGGTTTCCTCAGCTATAAAAACAGAGATTCCACTTTCTTCATCCAGGGTGGTTGGCAAAAAAGAGTGGCCACCTCTGTGTTTCCTCTGCTTCTCTCTACTACAGCTCTTATCACACTGAATCGCAGTTATCTGTTATGTCTACTAGTCGCATCATGTTTGAATGAACTTTCTGAAGACAGGGATTGTGCCCAGAGTCAATTCCAGGGCCTGGTACTTGGTAGCCACTCAACATTGTTGAATTGCTGGGCACGGTGGCTCATGCAAGAGGGTCACTTGAGCCCAGGAGTATGAGACCAGCTTGGACAACATAGCAAGACGCCGTGTCTACAAAAGGCGTTGAAAAATTTGCTGGGGGTTGTGGTGCACACCGGTAGTCTCAGCTACTTGGGAGGCTGAAGCGGGAAGATTGTTTGAGCCTAGGGGGTCGAGGCTGCAGTAATCAGTGAACAGGCCACTGCACTCCAGCCAGGGCAACAGAGCGAGATCTTGTCTGAAAATAAAACAAAAACGAGAGAGAGAGAAAGAAAGAGAGGAAGGTAGGAAGGAAGGAAGGAAGAAAGGAAGGAAGAAAGGAAGGAAGGAAGGAAAAGAAAAGAAAAAAAAACTGTTGAATTGTTTTTTACTACTAGTCCACTACAGTGATTTGTGTATAAAATCCTCTATAATAATCCCTAGATCGTGAACTCCTCCTGGAAGGAAGCGACCGTGTAGATTCAGATTAGCCCGTCTCTCTTCCCTAATCTTCGTGTTTGTTTTTATAGCATTTACCATTATCTGTAATTATTTTATCACTTATTTGTTTATTGGCAATACATCTCCAACTGGATTATAAACTCCCTAAGAGCAAGGATCTTGACATTTTAAATATTCCTATGTTTAAAACTGGCAGATAGCACACACACACAGTCAATGCACACACACATATAAGTATATATGGAATGAATGCATCTCAGCTTTGCTGCTTGTTAGATACGGTCCTTGAAAAAATTACTCGGGCAAGTTTGTGAAAGTGCCTGGCACAAGGTGTTTCGCAGAAGCAAAAAGCCGTCTTTTTCCAGTCACAGCTATTCAAGGTATAGTAAGTGAATCAAATGAGCCCCTTACCTCCCATCTACATATTCCCCGATATATATGCTCCCTGTGTACTCCATGGCGCCTGTTTTTAGCTTCCAGCTGTTAGGATCCGGAGTCTCAGTGGATACGGCATCACTATGACAACCTGGAGGGGTGGGCGGAGCCGAGTCGAAGCCCCACCCCGCTGGAGGCTGAAAAGTTCTTGGTATTGCGCACGCTCCCTCGCTCGTGGTTGGGCAGGGCAATACGCCTGCGTGTTGCCAGATGCGCATGCGCAGGCGCCGTGTGGCACTCAGCGGTCGAAAGGGGAGTTCGAGGAGACGGGGGCGACGCGGCTGAGTTCTTCTCGTCGGGGTCGGGGCTGCAGCCGTCATGCCGGGGATAGTGGAGCTGCCCACTCTAGAGGAGCTGAAAGTAGATGAGGTGAGGCTATCCGGAGGACAGGCAAGGGAGACATGGGGCTGCGGCTTCTCGGGCCTGGGCCTAGCCCCGCTTGGGCTCCGCGGATCCTGGGACCCGGGCCCCCCTCCCCAGTCCTCCAACGCATATACAGGTCGACCCCCGGAGGTCCCCTCCGCAGCTTTGGGAGTCGCCTCCCCTCTCTACCCCACCCTGTCGCATCCTGCAGTGGCTCTAGAATCCTCCCCCTTTCGCCCTCCACAGCGACCTGTTTCTCCTTCCGTGAATAATAGTGATACATTTTATTAAGCACCAACCAGTCATTTTCCTTAGCTTATGTCGCTTAATCCTCAAACTTGCATGCGAGGTGAGTATACAACTCTAGGGGCTCACAGTCGAGGGGGACGGTCACCTACCTTAAAGTGGTATCACCGGTGCAGAGTGCATAGAGTGGGGTGACGAAGCCGCGGGAAAATGAGACAGTATTGGAGCGTGCATCTACTCACAGCCGTGGGAAGGTGTTTGGTAACAGGACCCATTTAAAGCATTCGTTTATTCAAGAGATATCATTTGAGTAATTAACGTGTGCACGTAACGCTGGAAGAGATGTACTTCGTGCTTTCATGGACTTTACAATCCAGTAGGGAGACAGACACATAAAGAGGCAGTCACACTACAATGTAGTTAGTGCTGTGAGAAGTGAAGTAGAAACATACCCTACTAATTATAGCTAACATGATCAAGTCCTTTCTAGATACCAGGCAGGATGCTAATTACTTTCCATGCATTAATTCATTGAATCCTCCCAGCAACACTATAAGGTAGGATATATATATATATACACCATATATATATATATACACACACAATTGGTCATATATATATATATACACACACACACACACAATTGGTCGTAACGTTATAAATAAGGAATTAGTCCCCGAGAGTAGAAATGATTTGCCCAAGGTCACGGAGCTCGTAAGTAATAGAGCTGGAAGTGAACCCAGGTCTGATTTTAAAACCAGTGCTTTTCCACTATATTATGGGTGAAAACTCACAAGAATGAGACGGCCTAGCAGAACTTGTGTGTTTAGGGAGCCAAGTACAGTTTGATGTGACCCTAGTGGTGGTGGTGGGAAGCAGCAGGTGCTGAGCCTGGAGAGGCAACTCGGGCTGAGATAGGACTTGGAAGCAGCTTCTACAAGGCCAGACCAAACAGTTTGGACTTGATCCAGTAAGGGAGGTGGTGGGAAGAGGTGGAAGGTTTTAAGGCAGAGGAGTGTCATGGCCGGGCTGGATAGTAGAACAGGCTGTATTAAAGGAGAGGAAGGCCAAGACTAGAAATGATGTACCAGCAATGATATACCAGGCACCATGTTAAGTATTTTGTTTGTTTGTTTTGTTGTTTTTGAGAGTCTCGCTCTGTCGTCCAGGCTGGAGTGCAGTGGCGCGATATTGGCCCACTGCAACCTCCACCTCCCGGGTTCAAGCGATTCTGCTGCCTCAGCCTCCCGAGTAGCTGCGACTACAGGCGCTCATCACCACACCTGGCTAATATTTTGTATTTTTAGTAGAGACGGGGTTTCACCGTGTTAGCCAGGATGGTTTCGATCTCCTGACCTCGTAATCTGCCTGCCTCGGCCTCCCAAAGTGCTGGGATTACAGGCGTGAGCCACCGCGCCTGGCCATATGTTAAGTCTTCTACCTGCAATGCTTCATTTAATCTTAGATGCCTGTGAGAGTGGCAACTGTTATTTTCCTCAGAGGAAGAAATTATTAGCTATGTTCAGGGACTTTATTATATTAAAGTGACATTTACTCTGAGGTGGCAGAGGGGAGCTGCCATGTGGCCCCCACTCTTTTGTTCCCCCCGGTGAACCACCCCCCTGCCCCCACCCCATGTAGCTGGGTTAATCTTGAGTTGCTGTATTTCTTGTTGCAATTTTTATTAGGTTCAACAAACATCTGAAGTTCTACTTCATACAACTGATGTATCTGAAATACATTTGCCTTTACTCTTCACACAATTGAATGAACATACGAATAATTACATAAATAACTAAAATACAAGACAAGGTGTGATTAAATACTATGAAAGGGGGAAGATGTGGTTTAGGAAAAGATTTGAAGTTGTATCTAAATTCTAGGCCTACCTGCCGGTCACCTTGATTACTTGATTTTAGCATTTGCAGACACGGTTATTTGTAAGATGAGGTGATCCCAGCTATAAAATTCTCTGAAACTATAAAGGGAATAGAGAAAGCACTTTTTGGGCATAATGTAAGACATGACTAAATGGCATATGAAGAATGGCATTTATGGGCGGAGATGAAGAGAAGACCCCTCTAAGTGAGGGTAGGGTCCGAGCAAAAGTAAGGAGATGGGAAAATGCAGAGAGTCAAAAAGGAGTTCAGTGTTTTGAGAGAACAGTAAATAGTCAGTCCCTTTTTGAAATGTTGTGGGTGAGAAGGGTGGAAAGATAGTTTGGGTCCAGAAGCCTTTCGGTACCCGTTAAGAAGTTTAGGCTTTATTCTGCTGTTAAGGCTGAATGAGAGTTTGGTTGCTGATATAACAGCAGAGTAAAATAAGAATTGTCATTTAGGGAGATCACGGTAGCAGCTGTGTGAAGAATGGATTGAAGAAAGAAAAAGAAAAAAGCAGGGAGACTGGTCTCAGTGGCTCTGAAAATTATTGAGAAAGATGTTAATGATCCCAGTGTAATTGGTGCTTACAGAGACTGTGCTTACAGAGAGCAAAGAACAAGTATATCTAGAATTGATCAGACTTAGCAATGGATTAGATATTGGAGGTAGGGAAGGTTGAAGAATCAAAGTCAGATTTGCAGCGTGGCAATAGTACTGGTGAAGCCAGAAAAAGGAGCCCGTTTGGAGAGCGAGTTAAATACATTTTGGACCTCATTGGCTTAGGAGTTATGACACATCCCCATTGAAAAAGCAGTCAGAAGTTTTGGACTGGAAAGTCCTTGGACACATTTGATAATTTTGAGTAAAAATAAAAATAGCTAATATTTATGGTGTGCTTTCGATGTGATAGGCACTGTTCTTATTATTTTTATATATATTAACTCATTTAATCTTCATAACAGTTCTATTAAGTACTATTCTCTGTTTTACATAAATTTAGGAAAACTCAAGGCATGGTATAAATAAAGTACTATAAAAAGAGGTACAGACGTAGTTTAAGGAGACAAGGACAGGACTAGAAGGTTGATTGGCTCTAGATGGTGACTTTGTCTCAGTTTCCACACCTGCAGACTGTGTAGCCCTGCTGTGCAGTGAGGCTGTTGTGAGAATAAATGAGAAGGATGTTAAAATTCTGTGTTGTTTGAGACAAAGAGATCTGAGTGAATTTGAGACGATATTCATGGTAAACAGCTGTGAAAGGATGTTGTTTCTGTTGGAATTCATCAGTCTCAGTGAAGAAGCAGGTGAGGGGATATGGTGACATCTCAGGCTCATCCACCTCAGTGATGGTGATATAATGGGAAGAAGCCTGGTTGGAGGTCACAATCTCTGTGTTCTAGTTCTGGGGTTGCCACTGACTCACTGTGTTGTCTCTAGCACATCCCTCTTTTTCATTAATTATGAAACAGACTCAATGTCTTCCTTTATTTTCCTGTGACAGGGATGGTGTTTTATATGCTCAGCAACATGTGTATACCTTCATTTTGATAAGATTTCCACATTTGTAGGGAAATAAATAATGTGTCAGGCTTTTTGGGCCGTATAGTTTTGGGCCTTTGAATAATTGAATCAGCCAGTTAAAGCTCTTTTAAGGCATATGACAAGTAAATATAACTAACTTAATTATTAAAATATATTAAGCTTTTAGAAAAGTTTGAGTGTTAGTTTTTATTCTCCTAGCTGTTTATAGGTAATAAAACAAGCAAATGTGTGCCAGTTTACCTAAATAAATTCTTTTATTTTCAAAAACTTTAATACAAAAACTTTACAGATTTTAAACATAAATTTATTAGAGTCATCATGGCAGATTTCACTTATGTCATAACTTTATCTTTGATAATTGTAACAGTTGCACTATTAATAGACATAGTCATAACTTTATTCTCCTTTCTATAGTGTATAGATTAATTACTCTTGTCATCTTTCCTTGCCTTTTATTAATAACCTAGCTACATAAAGTGCATAAAAAATAAAATTACAGCTGGACGTGGTGGCCCACGCCTATAATCCCAGCACTTTGGGAGGCTGAGGTGGGAGGATCATCTGAGGTCGGGAGTTTGAGACCAGCCTGACCAACATGGAGGAACCCCGTCTCTACCAAAAATACAAAATTAGCCGGGTGTGGTGGTGCATGCCTGTAATCCCAGCTACTCAGGAAGGCTGAGGCAGGAGAATCACTTGAACCCGGGAGGTGGAGGTTGCGGTGAGCCGAGATTGCGCCACTGCCCTCCAGCCTGGACAAGAGCGAAACTCGGTCTCAAAAAAATAATAAAATAAAATTACAGACTGTTCTCACACAACAATTTTTAATTTTACAAATCAAATTCAGTAGTGTATTAAAGCATAGTACACTGTGACAGACTAGATTTTATTCTAGAAATACATTGGATCAGTTTTACAAAATCTGTTAATGCTCTATGTTACATTTATAAATTAATGAAAACAAAGCCTAAAAATTTTAGTCTTTTCTGGTATAGAAAACAACAGTAAAGCAAAACTAATTAGAATTAGAAAGAAGCTTTCTTAACAAGGAATATCCAAACAACTATATTCCAGATACCAACAGCAAATATTATACCAAACTTGGCTTTTAATTTTAGAAAAAGGGAAGGTTGTCTGCTGTCATTGCTCTTCATCTGTATTGTCCTGAAGGGGTTGGTTAAAGCAATAAAATAGGAAATGAGAATAAGAAGAAAAAAATAAAGTAGCAGAAGGGAAAGAGACAGTTTTTATTTGTAAATGGCAGTTTTTCTGTTAATCTTCTTGAGTTTTGTGTCAGAACTAACAAGAGTTCAGTAAGATGGCTGGAGAGAAAATACAGTATACAAGCAAGCAGTAAACAGTTTGAAAGTCTAATAGAAAAACTATCCTATTTAGATAGTATCAAAAGTGCTAAAATACTGAGGAATAAAGAAATGTTCAAGGTCCCTATAATGAAGGAAACTAGTTTTAACCAAAGGACAAGAATGACTTGACTATGAATAAATGGAGAGAAATACTGTGTTGTGGATGAGAAGGTGTGATTGATGTATTCATATCTGTTTTCTAATTATTGTATCCCCATTTTCTAGCAAAGAGTGGGTGCTCAACAGCTACTTGTGCTAGACACTATTTTGGGTGCCTGGTGTGTACCGTAGTCAACATTATATTTAATTACCATAGCTTAATATAGGGAGAATTGATATCTTTACAGTAGTGGATCTCTGTTGAAAACAAAATCCCTTCCCTCTGGGAGCTTATGTTCTAGTCATACACAGACCACTCAGGGGCTCTTAAAATTATTGAGAAAGATGTTAATGACCCCAGTGTAATTGGTGCTTAATACAGAAACTGTGCTTACAGAGAGGAAAGAACAAGTATGTCTAGAATTGATCAGACTTAGCACATGAATGCTAAGACCAGACCACATGAGTGACCACTGATGATAGCTTATATAAGATGATTAGAGAGAGGCTCTCTGAGGATGTGAAGTTTGAGCAGGCACCCAGTATTATAAAAAGTGCCCATTGTTCCCTAATTTAACATATAACTAAATTTAATACAATTTGAATGCAAATTATTGGGGGAAGGTGTTCATCTGAAAGAATAGCCAAAAAAGTTTTGAAAAGGAAGAATGAGGAGGATGGTTCTCCCAGATAACAAAATGTTATCTTCAGTGACAGTAATTAAAACATTGTGGTATTGGTATAAGAAAAGGTAGTACAGAAAAGGGACCACAGGTCTCTTGCTTAAGCAGCTGTTTGTAGGCCCTGGACAGTTTGCAGTTCTCTCTGAGCTGGCTATATCTACACTGTGTATCTTCTCAAGAAAATATCACTAAAATACTATTGAGCGAAACTGGTGGGCATAAAGGGATGGCAACCTTGGATACGCTCTGATTTTTAAAAAATTTGTAGATTTTAGTACTTTATTATTAGTTATTACTAGATGGACTAGATGCTCTTTGTGATCTCTTCCAGCCTCATCTTCTGTGACTCCGTAGTCCTCTGGGAGTTTTATTTATCCTTTAATTTAATTTAATTTAATTTAATTTTTTTTTTTTTTTGAGACAGAGTCTTGCTCTGTCACCCCGGCTGGAGTGCAGTAGTGTGATCTTGGCTCACTGCAACCTCTGCCTCCTGGGTTCAAGCAATTCTCATGCCTCAACCTCCCTAGTAGCTGGGATTACAGGTGTGCACCACCACGCCCAGATACATCTCTAGTATCTTTACTAGAGACAAGCTTTCACCATGTTGGCCAGGCTGTTCTTGAGCTCCTGGCCTCAAGTGATCTGCCTGCTTTGGCCTCCCAAAGTGCTGGGATTACCTGTATGAGCCACTGTGCCCAGCCTTATATATCTATTAATTTTATTCCAGCAGCAGAAACTCAGCAAAGCTCTCCAGAGTTGGTTCCTCTCCCTGCATCCCAGAAGACTTCATCCTTCTCTACACCCCTTTTCTCTCTACCATAAATAAAGATTCTATTAGGGGTGCCATTTCTTCTGCTCTAAAATGGGAATATTAATCTCTTCATGAGACTATTGTAAAAGTGAAGAAAATAATATATGTGAAAGAGCTTCGTGTTCTCTAAATCACCATAGATTTTAAAGAATCGCTGGGCGAGGTGGCTTATGCCTGTAATCCCAGCTACTTGGGAGGCTGAGGCAGCAGAATCGCTTGAGCCTGGGAGGCCGAAGTTGCAGTAAACCGAGATCGCGCCACTGCACTCCAGCCTGGGGGATGGGAGTGAAACCCTGTCTCAAAAAAAAAAAAATTATTATTATGACAGTGTTTAATTTTCTTGGTAAAGTCAGAACAGTGCTACTTTTGTGTTCTCTATTCTGACCCGCATGAGGTAAAGCTGAGAAAGTGGTATTCTGGTTCACAGTCTGTGGCCTTTGTCCCATCTTTCCTTTCCTAGGTGAAAATTAGTTCTGCTGTGCTTAAAGCTGCGGCCCATCACTATGGAGCTCAACGTGATAAGCCCAACAAGGAGTTTATGCTCTGCCGCTGGGAAGAGAAAGATCCGAGGCGGTGTTTAGAGGAAGGCAAACTGGTCAACAAGTGTGCTTTGGACTTCTTTAGGTAAAAATCTTTGGTATCAGTGCCTACTTGGTTGAAGCATAAAGGTTTAAATGAATAAGTGAACAGCCAGCTAATAATCTGGATTTTATTAGGAAGTACATAGGCTTTGAAATCAGACCAAGGTAAAACATTCAAAGGATGATAATTATTTTTGGTTTTGTTTTTATTATCTGGCAAGTTCTTTTATCTCCATGAATCTCAGTTTCCAAATTGTAAAATAATACCTATCTAGGTTTGCTAAGCAAGTGACTCGTGACCATTTTTGCTACAGCAAGGGGAAAGTCTTTTCGCTGTGAAAAATTTGAAAAGGCACATAAAACAACCTATCACAGTCCTTTTTAAGCAGGCATTCACTAGGTTTTGTCATTACTACAGAACACAGGTATGATGGAAAGAAAACTGTATTCGGAGTTAGGTTTTAGGTAGGTCATTGTGCTTGATACTTAAGTAAAAAAAAACTAAACTGTGTAATTGTAGGAAAATGTTTTAACAAGCATATTAGCACTCTATTTAAAAGGAGAGAAAGTCAACTCAAAGGAAATTGGCTCTTGTAACTCTGAAGTCCAGAAATAGGCCTGGTATCAGGCAGGGCTGGATTCAAGGGCTTAAATAATTTCACAACTACTTGATGTCTTTTTGCCTCTCCTCTTTTCACAATCTCTTAGTCCTGGTTTTCTCTGTTGACCTCATTTCAGAAAGACTCTCACCTTGCTGTACCAAAAATGGCCACCAGCCACTCGAGTTGCTGTTCTGTTGATACTTGCTTAGCAAACCTAGACAAAGTGTGCCCTTTATCCAGAAGTGAGCAGAAGCTCCTGGACTGAGTCTAATTGTCCTGGCTGGCGGACTTCGTATGCATATCATTGCATCACTTGTGCTTCAGGAGATAAAAAGCTCTAATTGGTCAGGCCTGAGATGGGGAGTGGACTTAGCTTCATCCAAACCACATTGCTGAGAGAAAGGGAGGGGTTGTTCCCAAAGGAAAATTAGAAGGATGTTACAGAAGAATGGGGAATGACTGCTGGCTAGGCAGAAACCACCGATGTCCACTACAATGAAGTTAGAGAAAAAAAATAGATACCTTAGCACAGTAGCTGCTTTCCTCCTTTCTTGCTTCTGCTGTCTCTGTCCCTATGCAAAGATATTTTTGTGGTTATAATCATAGTATGTATACATTGAGAAATTCATTTTTCACTTGATATTATTGGAAACATTCTTCGAAGTTGCTATGTAGTCTTCATGATCATCTTTTTTTTTTTTTTTTTTTTGAGACGGAGTCTCACTCTGTTGCCCAGGCTGGAGTGCAATGGTGTGATCTTGGCTCACTGCAACCTCTGCCTCCTGGCTTCAAGCGAGTCACATGTCTCAGCCTCCTGAATAGCTGGGTCTACAGGCCTGCGCCACTACGCCTGGCTAATTTTTTTGTATTTTTGGTAGAGATGGGGTTTCAGCATGTTGGCCAGGCTGGTCTTGAACTCCTGACCTCAAGTGATCCGCTCTCCTTGGCCTCCCAAAGTGCTGGGATTGCAGGTGTGAGCCACCACACCTGGCCATGATCATCATTCTTAATGGTTATATATTATTCCATCAGTGGATAAACCAACCATAACGTACCTGACCAATTCCTGTTATTGAACATCATTGTTGATTTCAGTTTTTGATTATTTTGGATAAATCTGCAGTGATTACCTTTGTGTATAGATCATTTTCATCAGTTAATAATTCCTTGGCATAAATTTCCTAACAGTGAGTTTACTCTATAAAGGGCTCTGAACATCATTATGGCTCTTGAACTGTATCGCTTTTTTTTTTTTTTTTGAGATGGGGTGTCGCTCTGTCGCCCAGGCTGGAGTGCAGTAGCACGATCTTGGCTTACTGCAAGCTCCGCCTCCCGGCTTCACGCCATTCTCCTGCCTCAGCCTCCCGAGTAGCTGGGACTATAGGCACCCAGTACCACGCCTAGCTAATTTTTTGTATTTTTAGTAGAGACTGGGTTTCACGATGGTCTCAATCTCCTGATCTCGTGATCCATCTGCCTTGGCCTCCCAAAGTGCTGGGATTACAAGCGTGAGCCACCGTGCCCAGCAAATGCTTTTGTTTTTTAAATGTTGGATCAATTTATGCTGTCCTCAGCGCTGGATTCTGGTATGCATAGTATTTAAATATTTGGGAGGTGCAAATATTTAATTTGCAGTATTTGGGAGGTGCAAATGTTTCAATTTGCATTGATTTGATTGCCAGTGAGATTGAGTGTGTGTGTGTGTTTATTTAAACAATTTTTCTTTTTTTTTTTTGAGGCAGAGTCTCACTCTGTCACCCAGGCTGTAGTGCTGTGGCGTGATCTTTGTTCGCTGCAACCTCTGCCTCCTGGGTTCAAGCGATTCTCATGCCTCAGCCACCTGAGTAGCTGGGATTACGGGTGTGTGCCACCTGCCTGGCTAATTTTTGTATTTTTAGTAGAGATGGGGTTTCGCCATGTTGGCCAGGCTGGTCTTGAACTCCTGGCCTCAAATGATCCACCCACCTTGGCCTCCCAAGGTGCTGGGATTACAGGCATGAGCCACAGCATCCAGCCTAAACAATTTTTATTTTCTAAGAGAACTTTTGCAAAGCATTTTTTCCATGGCCCAGTGGTAGTACATTTTAAGGAATGTTTGGATTTCACAAATTCCCAAGGTGCCTAACTGCCTCCATAGAGGAATTTCTCACTGCTGAAGTTGCTGGTTTTAGGCATTAGTAGATAATTGTTAGGTATGGGTAACAGGGTCCAGAACAGGGATCCGTGCTACTAGAGTAGTGGCTTGCAGCCCGTCTGCTGCTGCTGCGTTTTGGAGGAATATAAAACTCCCATTGGAAATGGTTGCTTTCTACCAAAGTGATTCTTGAGTAGAAGTTATGTGGGTGCAGGTTATGCTTAGTATACCCGGAAGGGAAACCTAAGAAGCTGGTGACATTGGTGGACCTCTAGGAGAGCAACTGAGTGGCTTATTGGGCAGGGTGGAAAGCAGATTTTTCACTGTATACCTCCTTAAGCCATCTCTGAGATCCTTCCTTCCTGATCCATGTTAAACAAGATTCATGTGAGAGTGTAGCTAGATTTCTGGAGTATGACAGGTAAGCACTTAAATAATAAAATTATTATTTCATTGGGAGAAAGAGGTGTTCTGAATTTCACTGCCTCAAGTATGGCTTTTACATAAAATGATGGTATTTTATTCTTGCTTGAACATGCATACTAGCAGGGTTGAATGATAAGATAAGGAGGATTTTGCAAAAAACTGAAACTTATTCTTTTTATACACAGAAGTGAAATTTTCTCTAGCCATTTTTGATGGCCACAGAATGAATTATGTGCTAGCCTGCTTCTTAACAGAGAATACCAAATATAATATAACTTTGTTCTTGATAGCAAGGATTAATATCTATTTTTGTTCAATGCGTAAATAAAATGAGGACCTTGAGCTTTTGAGGAGTGGAGTACAGTTGGTCTTTATACTGAATGATCCCAGGATCTTCTGCTTGTTAGTTTGTGTATTTGCTTTTTATAATTCTGTCTCTTCCTTTGCCGTTGTCTGTCGCGTTTGACTTCTATCAGCATGTCCATGATTTAATTATGCCTCCTTCTCTTCTAAATTTGCTAAGCTGATACCCTTAGAGGAATTGGATCTGAAGAAAAGAATAAATAGGCCCCAAGTAAGGAGTTCCTCTCTGAGTAAAATAGGCGTGCATTAGGCTACGCTCTTTTCTTCTTACTATATAAAGAAATTAGGTTTTCTACCTCAGAAATCTTTTTTGTTTACTAACTTGTTCTCAAATTGAGGATCCTGAAGTTGTCTTGTAAGTGAGGTAAGAATATGTACTCACATACCTTTCAAAAAGCAAGGCTATGTATTTGAGATCTGTACCTATTTTTTTCTCACTTTTCTGTTTTTCATTGTTTTGCAAAGAGATGCCCCTAACCCAGCTTTCTTTTCCAGGCAGATAAAACGTCACTGTGCAGAGCCTTTTACAGAATATTGGACTTGCATTGATTATACTGGCCAGCAGTTATTTCATCACTGATGCAAACAGCAGGCAAAGTTTGACGAGTCTGTGCTGGACAAACTGGGCTGGGTGCGGCCTCACCTGGGAGAACTGTCAAAGGTAGGAAGGCTTCTGCTGGAGGTCTCGCTCTCTGACTTGGGTGGGATAAAGGCAGGAGGTGGTCAGCAAAGGGTCTCTGTAAATACAGATATGATGTAAGAACTTACCAGATTTACCAAACATATTAGGCAGTGATTATACACAATCCAGAAAGGAATTTTTAAAAATAGAAATATTTCTGGCCGGGCGTGGTGGCTCACGCCTGTAATCCCATCACTTTGGGAGGCTGAGGTGGGCAAATCATGAGGTCAGGAGATCGAGACCATCCTAGCTAACATGGTAAAACCCCGTCTCTACTAAAAATACAAAAAATTAGCCAGGCATGGTGGTGGGTGCCTGTAGTCCCAGCTACTTGGGAGGCTGAGGCAGGAGAATGGTGTGAACCTGGGAGGTGGAGCTTGCAGTGAATGGAGATTGTGCCACTACCTCCACTCCAACCTGGGCAACAGAGCGAGACTCCGTCTCAAAAAAAAAAAAAAAAAAATTTCTTTAGGCCTTCTAGCATGTGCAGATTTGTTTTTAGTTAATTAGCTAATTAAAGAACAGAAGGGAGTAGAGAAAGATAAAGTATTAGTGAAACACTGTCAGTTGAAAACATTGTGGAGGTTATTGTGGAATTCACTGGGGAAATAGGATCAGGCTTATGCCACATTTTTCAGAACATATCTAAGATTTTTTTTTTAAAACTACATTCTTGTAGTTTTAAAAGTGTTTCTCTTTCTCCTATATTTCCTATCTTAGTTGTGACACCACCGTCTGTTGAAACATCAGAGCTAGAAACCTGAATTCTTCATTCCCTACTGATTCCATGCAGTCATCACTTCCTTTAGATTAGCATCTTCTGGAATTTTTTTTTTTTAATCCTCTCATTGTTCCTGCTGCTGTTATCTTATTCTTGGACAGGAGTTCTTAACCTGGGGTACATGAATTTCTGGGAGAGGAGGGTGGATCAATGTGGGTTTTAGATGAAATTGAAGAATTGAGGATTAAATTACACCTCCACAAGAAGAGTGATCTGTGTGGAAAACAAATCTTACATCACTGTGTTTTTACAAACTGTACGGGGACTCTGCATTGCTGGTGAGATAAAGCATCTTCTCCATAATATGGCATGCAGGCCCTTTATGATCTGACCCATCCCTGCTTCTTCAGCCTCAGCTCCCTCCGTTCCCTGTGGGGCAGCACAGGTAGCAAGGCATGGAGGAAAAAACTCAGGTCTCATTCTCTCTCCTAGGCTGGAATGCAGTGGTGCAATCACAGCTCACTGCAGCCTTGACTTCCTGGGCACAGGTGATTCTCCCACCTCAGCCTCCCAAGTAGCTGGGACTACAGGCGCAGGCCACCATGCCCAACTAATTTTTGTATTTTAGTAGAGACAGGATTTTGCTGTATTACCCAGTCTGGTCTTGAGATCCTGAGCTCAAGCAGTCCTCCCACCTTAGCCTCCCAGTGTGATGGGATTACAGGTCACCATACCCGGTCTAGTTCCCTTCTCTTTGTGTATAGCATCTGTGAATGGTTGGATTATAAGCTTGGTGTCATAAGTAATAACTTAGCAATTTTTTTGTCTTTTATATCTGGCTTGATTATTTTCAGATACTTTCTGATGTACTGAACATATTATTTTAAATAGTTGATAATTCTAGGTTGGAAAGTGGTAGAACTTATACATGTAACAAATAAAACTACCTTTTCTCATTTCTGACTTATGAAAGAAGAAATAACAAGTCATGCTAGTAAGAAAGCATATTTATTCTTGAATCTTTGTATTAACATTTTTTAAAACTCTGTGAGATAAAAAAAAAATTCTCTTAACTCTTTTCAAAAGTGTATTTCTCGATCAGGTGCCATGGCTCACACCTGCAATTCTAACACTTTGGGAGGCTGAGGCAGGAGGATCGCTTGAGCTCACGAGTTCAGGACTAGCCTGGGCAACATTTTTTTTGTTTTTCTTTTTGAAGTGGAGTCTCACTCTGTCACCCAGGCTGGAGTATAGTGCCACGATCTCTGCTCACTGCAACCTCTGCGTTCTGGGTTGAAGCAATTCTGCCTCAGCCTCTTGAGTAGCTGGGATTACAGGCACCCGCCACCATGGCCAGCTAAATTTTGTATTTTTAGTAGAGATGGGGTTTCACCATGTTGCCTGGGCTGGTCTTGAACTCTGACCTCAAGTGATCCACCTGCCTCAGCCTCCCAGAGTGCGGGGATTACAGGCATGAGCCACTGTGCCCAGCCAATTTCATAAATGTCTTTAATTCCTTAAAGGAGCTGCAAATACCAGGGAACCACTAGTGGATCTTTAGGAACCATCTGTACTTATGACAGGGCGGTGGGATAACTTTCAAAAGCAAACAAACAAAACTAGTAGACTTGAAGACTTAGGTTCCAGCTTTAGCTCTGACATTAGTGTGTATCTTATCTTAGGCATGCCAACCTCCCTGGTCTTCATCTGTGCACTAGAGATAATAATGCCTCATAAGGTGGTTATAATAATAATTGTGTGATTGTATACACAAAAGCTCTGTTCCCAATAAAAGGTTTCTGAATTTATACATCTAGGAAGATGAATCTGGTCATTTTACATGAGGTGACTTAAGAGTTCAGAGCAGTGGCTTAATACAACCAAAGTTTATTTCTTGCCCATGCTATGGGTTCAATGGGCGCTGGTGGGGTTGGGGAGCAGGGGTCTCTCATCATCTTGGTTATTGAGATCGTGGTCTCCCATTGTGACACCTGCTTTCATGAGTCACTGAGGGAGGAAAAGAGCATGTGGTGGTGAATTTGCACTGGTTTTTAAAACGTCTACCCAGAAGTGATGCATCACTTCGGCTCACATTTGATTCGCTGAAGCAAGTTACAGGGCCATGGCTAACCTCAGAGGGATGGGGGATGTGCAATCCCACCGTGAGGGTGTAAAGAGGAGAATCAGGCTATTTGGTAAACTGTGCTAATTACCACCATGATATCACATGTAGAGATACAAATATATGCTGTATATAAATATAAATATACACATATTTTATTTTTTCTTTCTAGAGAGGGTCTTGCTCTGTCACCCAGGCTGGAGTGTAGTGGTGCAATCTCGGCTCACTGCAACCTCCACCTCCTGGGCTCAAACCATCCTCCCACCTCAGCAACCCTCGCCCCCCAGGAGCTGGGACTACAGGTGCACACCATGCCCAGCTAATTTTTCATATTTTTTTGTAGAGACAGCATTGTGCTATGTTGCCCAAGCTAGTCTCCTGGGCTCAAGTGATTCTCCTGCATCGGCCTCCCAAAGTGCTGAGATTACAGATGTGAGCCACTGTACCCAGCAGATATTTCATTTTTTAAAATGCTGCAGTTATACCATATAGATAGTGTTTGGCAACTGCTGTTTTAGCAGTACCTCATATACATCTTTCTCTTTTAGTATATATAGATTCATTTCATTTTAACAACCTAATAGTCCATTTTATATACCACAATTTATTGACAGTTGTTGTTTCTACGTGTTTTCTTTGCTATTACAAAGAGTGGTGCAATTAACATCACCCTTCAGACTCTTTTTTTTTTTTTTTTTTTTTGAGACAGAGTCTCACTCTGTCACCCAGGCTGGAGTGCAATGGCACTATGTTGGCTCACTGCATCCTCCACCTCCCAGGTTCAAGCAATTCTCGTGCCTCAGCTTCCAGAGTAGCTGGGATTACAGGTGTGTGCCACTATGTCTAGCTAAGTTTTGTATTTTCAGTAGAGATGGGGTTTCACCATGTTGGGTAAGCTGGTCTTGAACTCCTGACCTCAAGTGATCTGCCCCCTCTTGGCCTCCCGAAGTTTTGGGATTACAGGCATGAGCCACTGCACCTGGCCTTTTCAGACATTTTAAGTGTGTATTTGTGCAAATACTTCTGTAGAATAAATTCCTAGGAATTGTTGGATGAAAGGGCATATGTGCTTTATATTTTGATTGTTACTATCAAATTACCCTCAGCAGGGTTTGAGACTGCCTGTTTTTGCATATCTGCTCCAATACTATATACTATTCATCTTGTGTATCTTTGCCAGACTGACAGGTAAAAATGTGTTCTTTTAATTTACATTTCTCTGATTGTCAACAAGGTTAAACTTTTTGCATAAGTTAATTTGTCATTTGTCTTGCTTCATCTGTGAAATGACTGAATCTATTTTTTGTTCATTTTATCTTTTGGGTTGTTTTGTGTATGTTTTTTCTTATTGGTTTGTAAATATTATGGTTACTTTTTATCTCATATGCATTGTCAATATTTCCCCCTGTTGGTTATTTAAATGTCTACCAAATATTCATTTGCCTTGCATGATCCACATTACAATTAAAAAATTTATTCTTCTCATTCACTAAAAACAGTCCTTAATTACTTTTGACTTGTTAGCTCAAGAAGGCAGAAGAAACACATAATTCTGCCTTCAGGTGCTATGAAATACCTAGTGAATTAAGAGATTGTGTGGAGAGGCTTAGAGTTTTCCATATCCATGGAACTGGATATTTTATATGAAACTTTCACATAGATTTATCTAACATGACTTTGACTTTGTGCAGTAAGTATGGTAGATTTCATTATTTCTGTTGTACAGATGTCCCTGCATCTATAGATTTGGGTTTGAATCCCCACCAGGTATTAGTTCTGTCACATGGGGCGTCATGGTACTTAGGGGGTTATTCCATGTTAATCATATATGTAACATGTATGGCAAAGTCAGTACGCAATCAGTGTTTGTTCTCTTTCTACTCTTCCACTCTTCAGAGGTGTTAAGAGACACACAGCTTAGATCTAGAGGCTGGCTCTCCTGGCTTGTAGGCCAGGTCTTTTTCTGGTGGACTGTATTGCTCCTCTGAAGAGAGCGTGAGTTCCTGGCCCCTTTAGAAATAAGAACATCAGAGTTAGTGTTTACATAAGTCCTTCAGTGCAGGACTGGGCTTTGAGCCTGGATGTTGGTTTTATTTAAAAAGCACATTTCTCACTTATATAAATAATCCTTGTACATTGCTTAAAAATTTGGAAAAAATATTTTTAAAACATTTATAGTCCTACCATTGAGATGGAATGACTGCTTTCACGTTCAAGCATTTCTTTCCAGTATTTCTTCTGGGCATATATATTTTTTTGTTTTACAAATCTGATACAATTTTATTGTATCATTAACATTAATGCCCACATTATAATTTAAACATTTTTCCTTGCTATACAACTTTTTGTTAATGTCATTTTAATTGCTGCAAAATATTTCATTCAGTGGGTTGTATTTCATTATTTATTTTCCTGGTATTAAATGTTTAGATTGAACCCTCTATTAAAAATTATTCAGGAATGTGCTTCCTTCCTATATTTCATGTTCTTTTCTTTTTCTTTTTTTTTTTGTCTTTAGAGACAAGGTTTCACTCTGTCGCCCAGGCTGGAGTGCAGCAGCATGAACATAGCTCACTGCACCCTTGAACTCCTGGCCTCAAGTGATCCTCCCACCCCAGCCTCCAAACTAGCTAGGACTAAAGGCGTGCACCCCCATGCCAGCTAATGTTTGTATATATATATATATTTTTTTGTAGAGATGGGGTCTCCATATGTTGCCCAGGCTGGTCTTGAACTCTTGGCCTCAATGATCCTCTGGCTTGAGCCTCCCAGATTGCTAGGATTACAGGTGTGTGTCACTGCACCCAGCATATTTCATATTACTTTCTTAAGCTAACTTTCCAAAAATGAAATAATTAGACCACACGGAATATACATTTTAAGGCTTTTGGAATATATGGCCAAATTGCTTTCCAAAATAGTTTTAGCAATTTATGCTCAGCTCTGAGGGTTCCTATAAATACTTACTTTTGAAGAATATAATGACAAATACTGGAGAAGAGAGTGAAACAAATGAATCTTCTCCAACCTATGGGCCCTGTCTTCACCAAATACTTAATTCTAATCATCAGTGCATAGTTCAAAGTGGGGCATTTTGATATGGCTATTTTGGTGTGGCCATTATGCCTAATTTGAAACAGCCATATCACAATGTAAACTCACTCTTTTTAACATTCAAATAATGTATTCAGTGGACATGCTTGGCTTTCTCTTTATCCTTGACCTTCTTTTTTTTATTTTTAAAATAAAAAGAGGTGGTGTCTCACTATGTTGCCCAGGCTAGTCATGAACGCCTAGCCTCAAGTGATCCTTCCACCTCGGCCTCCCAAAGTGCTGGGATTCTAGGTGTGAGCCACTGTGCCTGGCTCATCCTTGACCTTCTCATTAGTTCTAACTCCTTATGTCATCCCTGATCTTCTACCCAGAGGTAGGGCTTAAGCATTTCACATACTTTGGCAGTTTTATTGCCAAAAGTTTTGATAGGTGATTTCTTTTTTTTTTTTGAGACAGAGTCTTGCTCTGTCGCCCAGGCTGGAGTGCAGTGGTGCGATCTCAGCTCACAGCAACCTCCACCTCCTGGGTTCACACCATTCTCCTGCCTCAGCCTCCTGAGTAGCTGGGACCACAGGTGCCCGCCACCTATGCCCAGCTAATTTTTTGTATTTTTAGTAGAGACGGGGTTTCACCGTGTCAGCCAGAATGGTCTCGATCTGTTGACCTCATGCTCCACCCGCCTCAGCCTCCCAAAGTGTTGGGATTACAGGCATGAGCCACTGCACCCAGCCAGTTTTGATAGGTGATTTCTTAGGTTTTGTCAAAATATTTCTGGAGTTAAAAAAAGGGGGGGGTACATTAAGAGCTGCATTAAAATGTCATATGCCATCATTAGCTATTAGGGAAATGAAAATCAAAACCACAGTGAAATACCACTTCATACCTATTGGGTTATCTATAATAAATAAGACAGATAGTACATGTTGGCAGGGATGTGGGAAATTGGAACCCTCATACACTCTTGGTGGGGCTGTAAAATGGTGCAGCCATTTTGAAAAACAATTTGGCAGTTCCTCAAATGTTAAACATCCTAGCAGTTCTCTCCTGATATATACCCAAGAGAAACCCAAGAGAAACGAAAACATATGTGCACAAAACAACTTGTACACTAATGTTCATAGTAGCATTATTCACAATAGCCAGAAAGTGGAAACAATCCAAATGTCCACCATAAGGTAGTATGCAACCTGATGGA
Source organism: Gorilla gorilla gorilla (assembly GCF_029281585.2). NCBI lineage: Eukaryota > Metazoa > Chordata > Mammalia > Primates > Hominidae > Gorilla > Gorilla gorilla. Next base: position 5,599,867 of record NC_073244.2, on the reverse strand, counting down.
AGCTGTAACAGTACTGTAAACTTTCTTCGTAAGAATGACCTTTGTTTTTTTCAGGGAAATTTTGAATATTTTCCTGAAGAACAAAGTTCAGACTCCTTATGAAGGCTCCATATGATGCTTTTCACAACCCAAGATGCATTATGTCTTGGTGGGTGTAAGCATGAGCTCTAGACCTACACAGATAGGGGTTTGAAACAACTCAATGTGTAACTTTTGGCATATTTTGCTCTGAAACTCAGTTTCTTTTTCTGTAAAATGGGCATAATACAACCATATTTCATGGAGTTATGTATTGCCAGCATAAAAAGCTATAATCATGTAAAGTGCCAGGTACATAGTGAAGACTCAGTTGAATATTTAAAAAAATTAACACTTGGCCCTAACCTTCTCTAGGCTTATTTCCCATATTCCTTGAACTTTATGCACTACTGACACCACACTGCATGTGGTTTGCTTGAGCCTTCATGCTGTGCTATTCCTCTTGACCTTTGTCCATGTTTTTCCTCCTCTGAATGCTCCCTCCCTTTGTTTGGCTACCTTTTTACGTATCCTTCAAGAATTAAGTTTTACCTCATCTTTTCCATATATCTTCCCTGACTCCCACACACATGCCCCAGGCTAGGCTAAGTCCCCTTCCTTGGGTCATTTAGAGTATTTTATATGTATCTCAGTTTGATTAGTTTTTTCAAAGAAGCAACTTTTGACTTTATTGATCATCTCCATTGTATCTTTTTTTCTCCATTTTATCTTTTTTTCTATTTCATGGCTTGCTGCTCTTTATTACTTCTTCTCTTCTACTTTTTGAGGTTTATTTTGTTATTCTTTTTCCAATATTAAGTTGGCTGCTTTGCTAATAAAAGCACTCAAGACTACAAATTTGCCTCTAACTACTGCTTTAGCTACACCTATGAGTTTTATTATGCAGTATTTAAAAAATCACCTTGTAGTTCTATGTATTTTACATTTTCATGAAGATTTCTTCCTTGACCCATGGGTTATTTAGATTTGTGTTTCAAGAACATTTCTAAGCAAATAAGGTTATTTCTACTTATCTTTTTGTTATTAATTTCTAACTTAATTTCATTGTGGTTAGAGGATGTTTTTTCTTTCCTTCCTCCCATCTTTTTTTTTTTTTTTTTTTTTTTTTGCAGGTTTTTGCTTTATGGCCTAATACATGGTCAGTTTTTGTAAATGTTCCATGTATGCTTGAAAACAACATGCATTCTCTAGTTATTGAAAGCAATATTTTACATATGTATGTTAGATTAACTTATGAATTGCATTATGTAAGTTTTGTAGCCCTGATTTTTGTCCAATATTTTACATATGTGTGTTAGATTAACTCGTGAATTGTGTTATATAAATTTTATGGCCCTGATTTTTGTCTGATCTATTAAGAGTTATGTTAAAAATTTCTTCTGTGATTGTGATTTCATATCTTTTTTAATTGATTTTTTTCTTGTTCATTTTCTCCCTGCGCTAGTCTGGAAGTTACATATTCTATTTTTATTCTTCTATTGATTACTCTAGAAAATTTAATATGTGTGTATAATTTCACAAAGCCTAAGGTTACTGTCTTTATTCTCTTTTTAACAACGCAAGGATCTTTAGTATGCTTTTTCATTTTGGCCACATCACTTCTGACGTATATGCATTTGTTGTCCAATATTTTAGTCCTATCTTATTCTTTTTTGAACTTCACAAATTAGGCGTTATTGGTATTTTATATAGTCTGTGTCCTTTTGAGTTACCCACATTTGCCGTTTTCTTTGTTTGCTGTTCTATTTTACAACTCAGACCTACCTTCTGGGGTCATTTCCTTTCTCTTGGAAGTATGTTTTAATAAACTCAGTTTTTATTTGTCCAAAATTACCTTCATTTTCTCCTCGTTCTTGAAAAATAGTGTTGCTGTACATACTGTTCTAAGTTGATAGCTATAGGGTCTCAGCGCTTTGAAGATATGCCACTGTTTTTTCATTTCCATTTTGCTGTTGAGAAGTCAGTTGTCAGTCTAACTTTTTCTTCTGCTAGTAAAATGTCTTTCCTTCTGGCTGTTTTTAAAATCCCTTTGTCTTAGATGTCTTCGCTGTCAGTAAGACATTTCTAGGTGAGGATTTCTTCTGATTTATTCTTCTTGGGATTTGTTGAGATTCTTGTCTCTGAGGTTTGGTATCTTATCAATTATGGAAATACTGTCTCTCATCCACTCTTTCTCTTCTGTCTTTTTGGAATTCTGATTTAGATGTTAGGCCTTTTTTTTTTTTTGATGGTGATCTTATGTTCCTTGGAACTTTACTTGCTGATCATTCTTTGAGGCTTAGGTTTCAAGTTAGAATCTTCCTTTTATACAGATGCCTCAGGGGGCTTTACTACCCAGAACACTTAAAACTACATTTTTTGGTGTTAGACTTTTCTTTTGGTTATAGGTGTAGGATGAATTCTGACTCCATACTTGGATAGGAAGGTATCATGGTTAGACATTCTGAGCAGAGACTTATTCCTTTTATTTCCCCTTTCCTGAGGCAAGGCCAAAACACAGAAGGTTTGCTTCCAGTTTCACCCACTGAGGATGTGGCATTTCAGAGGGCCTGGCTTGGTATGGGAATTTCCAGTCTAATTCTTGCCTTGCCAGCAGACACTCGGGGGCCAGACCACATGCAGAGGCCAGACCACTGCCAACATGTACAGGGAGCAAGATAACTACACTTTTAAAAAGATCGCTCTGGTTGCCTTATGGAGGATGGCTTACAGACGGCTTGAAGAGTGGAGGCAGAGAGGCAAGTTAGGATGCGATTATAAACCTCAGGAGAGAGGTGTTGGCCCTGGGACAGACAGAATGCTGGTGGATGGGGAAGATTATTGATTAAGATGATCTGTCTCTTCCCATAGACTGTAAGATACCCAGCCTCAGGGTGAGTATCATCACAAAGATGTTTTTCATCTCTGAGTCCTTCCAGTGCCTGGCACAGAGAAGGCATTCACAGATGCTGATTGAATTGAACTGTGGAATCAATAATGGTTCTAGAGCTGATTTTTTTCTACCTTCTAAATGACTATTTTCCTTAAAGGGAAATTACATGAAGGGATTCCAGGCAGTGAACTCATGCCTGTCTCTGGCATTGCGAAGCCCAGTCCAGAAATAGAGAGCCAGCTGTTTGTAAGCCCAAAAGCCTTAGGTTTTGGAAGGGTTTACTTTCCATGATAACATAGCTTTCTTTAGCCTGTGCACTTGTTCCTTACTTAAGGAGTCTCAGACTCTGCTTGAGATTACTTACACAAAACCTTACCATCTTACTGGATTTTTATGGCATTTTCTTAGAAATTACTAAACTTTATGACTCTCTAGGCAGGTTGCAAAGATGTTCCTCTAATGATATATTACAGCTATGAAAAATTCTTCCTCCTAAGGTGTTCTTTTTGGAAAAATGCTCTGTGTTTAGAGAATGAAGGGAGAGGCAAGTAGTTCCTGCTGTGTGACAGTTTAATAAGCTTTAGCTGGTCACTAAGAACTGTTATTCTAAGAATGTATGCAACACTTTTCCATTAACTGTGCAGAAGTATTTCTAGAAGGTATGGTAAAATAAAGCATATATATGTGATTTTTAACTTTTGAGGCCTGGAAGTTCTTTATTATTCATTCAACAAATATGTGTTGAATGTCTGCTGTGGCCCAAGGCTTGTGCAAGGCACGGGTCATCACTATCAGACACCATCCCTGTGATCCCTACTCGCCCATCGTGTTCTTTTGTGTGAATTAGAAAAAGGCACCATTCCTCAAGGAAAGAATATTAAATTCGTCAATATAGTACTTACATATCAATAGCAAATTTGTTACAACAATGGATTATTAATGATAAATGTTGGTTATTAATATTTATGTAGCATTGTTGATTTGAACTTGAAATTCAAAAATATTCTGCCACAGTAAGCAAACAGCAGATTATTGAATTACAATATGAATGTGAATCTGATACCAATGAGGGGTTTTTAAAAAAATTTAAAGGGACTCATCAATCATCTATCAAATGTCAAAGCAGATCCCTATTTAGAAACACAGACTATTTTAGATATGGTTACATCAACAAGGTCTTTTTTTTTTTTTTTTAAGAGACCAGGGTGTCTTGCTGTCTTGCCCAGGCTGGAGGGCAGTGGCACAATATCAAATTCTTGGGCTCAAACCATCCTCCTACCTCAGCCTTCCAAGTAGCTGGGACTAGGCGCATGCCAACCCACTCAGCTATTTTTTTTTTTTTTTTTTTGTAGAGACGAAAGTCTTATTGTATTGCCCAGGTTGCTCAAACTCCTGGTCTCAAGTAATCCTCCTGCCGCAGCCTCCCAAAGTGCTGGGATTGTAGGTGTGAGCCACCATGCCCAGCACATGGTCTCTTGATTATTGAATTTGTCAAAGGGGAACAATACATACTGGCTTATTAAAATAAGACATGACTGCCATTGCCAGAAAATTCTTGTTGTAAATAAAAAAACCACCCAAATATAAAATCATCTGATGTTAGTTTACAAAACCAAAATATTTCTCAATTCCCAGTTTAAATCAACAAGTACCTTCATGATGACAATATGTGTTATACAATAACTTACATTTGTTATCATGAATAATCCATTTGTTATACAGCTTATAATTATAAAAATATTCCATATGTTAAAGTGTTAAAGATGTTTACCTGTGAACAGCATCATGGCACTCTTTTTTTTTTTTTTTTTTTTAAATTGAGACGGAGCCTTGCTCTGTTGCCCAGGCTGGAGTGCAGTGGCACGATCTCGGCTCACTGCAACCTCCGCCTCCCAGGTTCAAGCAATTCTCCTGCCTCAGCTTCCCAACTTGCTGATATTATAGGTGCACACCACCACACCTGGCTAATTTTTTGTATATTTGATAAAGATGGGGTCTCACCATGCTGGCCAAGCTAGTCTCAAACTCCTGACCTCAAATGATCCACCTGCCTCAGCCTCCCAAAGTGCTGGGATTACAGGTGTAAGCCACTGCACCCAGCCAGCATCATGGCACTCTTGTACATGACTTAAAAAGCCACACATGGTGGCCTTGGATGCTCTGTGCTGGGGGAAGCAGACGTAGCTGATGAGTCCACTGTGGGCTGCTAAGAGCCCTATTGGAAGTATGTACAAATATGGTGGGTGACAGAGGAAGGCAAGATGAGGTCAGCCTGGAGGTAGAGAAAGGCTTGTGTGAATGAGAGGCTTCTGGGCAAGTAAGGTCCATGGCCTTTTTAACATATTTTGGCTGTAAGTAGCCTTTAAGCCTTCTTTCCTGGTTCTGGCTACTGTCTGGATACATGAGATAGCTGTGTTCCAGATTGGTGAGGTGTTTCTATCTTTAGATAGACTGTCTGATCTTCTTTCTGCCTGCCTACAGCTTCCCCTGTCTTCAGGTCTCAGCTTAATTCTCACTTTCTTTAAGAAGCCTTCCCGGCTCCTTCCTTCCCCACCTTGGGTTGATGCTCCTGCTTTGTGCTCCTTCAGACCCCATCATAGCATGAATCAACTTTATTGTGGTGATTGCTTGTTTGATTTTCTTTCTTTCCCACAAGATTTTATTTTATTTTATTTCATTTTCTGAGATGGAGTCTCACTTTGTTGCCCAGGCTGGAGTGCAGTGGTGCAATCTTGGCTCACTGCAACCACTGGCTCCCAGGTTCAAGCGATTCTTGTGCCTCAGCCTCCCGAGTAACTGGGATTACAGGTGCATGCCACCATGCCTGGCTAATTTTTCATATTTTAGTAGAGATGGGGTTTCACCATGTTGCCCAGGGTGGTCTCAAATTCCTGATCTCAAGTGATCCGCCTATCTCAGCTTCCCAAAGTGCTGGGATTATAGGTGTGAGCCACCACCCCTGGCCACCCACCAGGTTTTAAATTCAACAAGTGCAAGGGCCACATCTGTCTTGTTCATTATTGTTATTATTGGATCCTCATACTGCACAGTGCCTGATAGATGATATAATCAGATTTTGATAAATATTGGCTGAAGTAATTTTCTCATTCATTCCTCAAACATTTTCTAAGCCCTTACTTTGTGCCATGGACCCTGCCAAGTGCTGGGCAAACAAAGAAATGACACCCTGCGTGTCCCTTCCCCAGAGAGCTCCCTCTCTGCTTATTACTATCCGGTGTAGGAAGCGCGATGTTACAGGGAAGGAGGAGGGGAGGGACGGCTGGCTTAGGTTAAGGGTCAGAGGGGTTCTCCTCTAGGATGCACCTCTGAGCTGGATCTGGAGGATGAGGGGTGAGCCAGGGAGCAGGGGGCAGGGGCTCAGCATGGATTGTGGCATGGTGGCAAGCGAGAACACTGGGTGTTTAGAAGACTGCAAACTTTTATTTTTTTGAGACAGAGTCTTGCTCTGTTGTCCAGGCTGGAGTGCAGTGGCACGATCTCAGCTTACTGAAACCTCCACTTCCCGGGTTCAAGCAATTCGCCTGCCTCAGCCTCCCGAGTAGCTGGGATTACAGGTGTGTGCCATCACACCCTGCTAATTTTTGTATTTTTAGTAGAGACGAGGTTTCACCATGTTGACCAGGCTGGTCTCGAACTCCTGACCTCAAGTGATCCACCCACCTCAGCCTCCTAAAGTGCTAGGATTACAGGTGTGAGCCACCGCGCCTGGCTGACTGCTAACATTTTACTCCGGCTGGATCACAGGATATGGGAGGAGAGTGAAGGGAAGGGATCAGAGAGGTATGCAGGAGCCAAGTCATACAGAACTAAGCTGCAAGCAGAGACCTCTAGGGAGCCATTGGAAGGTATCTATTTTAAACTTTTAGAGGCTGGGTTTTGCTATATTGCCCAGGCTGGCCTCGAACTCTTGGGCTCAAGTGATCCTCCTGCTTCAGCTTTCTGAGTAGCTGGGATTATAGGTGCATACCATCATGCAGGCCTACACTGGAAGGTTTTAAACAGGGGTGTGTGTGTGCGTGTGTGTGTGTGTGTGTGTGTGTGTGTGAAAAATCTGATTTGTATATTAGAAAGACCCATCGGGCTATGGTGTGGAGTGTATTTAGGGGTTGCAGTGGTGAGCTGGAAGTGGGGACACCCTCCTTGAGGGCAGAGAGCATTGCTTCCTCCTCAGTCTCTAACATCTGGCGAGTAGCTGGTGTCCAGTAAGCACTGAAGTGATGCTTTATGATGGAGTCAATCTGCAGAGACAGCAAGGTAGGATTCAAAAGTCCTTTATTGCAGAATGGCAGCAGAATCACTGCTGTCACTTTACTGAGTCTCCCGCAACCCTCTGAGTGAGTAGGGGAATAGCATTAGTTCCACTTTTCAGGCCAGGTACCTGATCAGGCCTGACCAGAGGACATGTCCCTGGTCACACAATCTTTGTGGGTGGCAGGTCAAGCACCTTCTCCTTCATCCCGTGCTGCACCTAGGGGCTGGGCTGGGGGGCGGCAGCAGTGCTGGGGAGGGCGAGGCTTGCTGGTGTCTCTCCTCTCTAGGGACCACCCTCCTCCTTTCTGCTGAGGGAGCAGCCCAAAGAGGCATCTCCAGGTTTCCAGCCACAGAGGGCCATCTCACATGTCCCCTCCAGGCAGTGGTGCCCCCTTTCTTGCATCTCCTTCCAGGCAGAGAGAGACGGAGACCCAGGGGGCAGCCGAAAGCTGTCTTCACCAAAGCAGTGGGGAGAGATTTGTGTGCGGCTCGCATTCTCATTGCCTGGGTATCATGCTGCTATTTAATAAAGGCCTCATTGCTTGAAGGGCCATTAAGTAACCAATGACATATTTCAACCTCACCGAGGAGGAAAACGCAGAGTTAAATCAAATTCAGACCGTGTGGAAGTAAAATCCTAAAGAGACTATTCACATGCATGCCCTCTCCTAAGGGGAAGGGAACAAGCCATGGGGTCCACTCTAAGCCAGGCACTGGATAGATGCTTTCACATTAGTTTTCTTGCTTAAAAAGTTTCAGCAACACTGACAAGCAGAGACTGTGCTGTCAGTTTTGTAGGTGAGGAAATGGAGTGCCCGAGACACCGGCCAGTTAGAGGTAGAACTATCCTCTCAGCCCTTGGTCTCTGATCACACGGTGCCTGCTCCTTCCATGATACCATGCTGCCCTCCTGTGGAGCCTGTCCTCTCCATAAGACAAGCAGTGATTGCTTTTCGTGCCAAGGCTGAATGGCAGGGAGGTCAGCAACCTGTGCCCGTGTACACCGTACACCGCCCGAAGGTAGGAACCCCTCTGTCTGCCTCCACACCCTGGCACGATGCTGCACACACAGCCGGATGAAGTTTGGTAGGTTCTTCCTTCCCTGAGGAGGGGAGCGCTGGCCTTTGCTACCCTCTCATCACATTCCTTTTGTCTGTCCTTCCGTCTCCTTCATTCCTCTGTCCCCTCAGAGACACTCGTCCAGCCCTACTGGAAGATCATTTTGAGTCCATCCCAAGACCTTTGCTGGGTAGTAATGAGCAGGTAGATGAATCAGGTTGTGATTCTTCCTCGGGGTGTCACATTTAAAAGGAGACTCTGGATGACAACTTTGTCTGCAGGGGCCAAGGGGACAAGGTATCTCAGGTGGGATGAGGGCTGTGGAGTTGATGTTCTCACACTCAGTTTTTGCTCGTGTCCTGGAAAAGCACCTCAAGCCCTCCCTAGCCAGCCTCACCCCTGCCAGGCTTGCCACTGCCCCCACCCCCTGTTGTGCTGTGGCCTAACAGCCCGAGGTAGTTGTGCCACCAACCTCTGCTCACACAGAGCTCTTGGCCTGGAATAACTTTTGTTACCCTGACTCCCTGCTGGCTGAATTGGAGCCCCTTTCAATATCCAGCTCAGTTATGATATCCATCTTGAAGCCTCACCTGCCCTGCAGAAGGAGCCACTTCTTCCTGTCTTGTCAGAGCCCTTGGTGTGTCCCTCCCTCTATATGTTGCTCTTCATGGGGGATAATGATTTGCTTAAGAGCCGTGTCTCTCACTAAACCCTAAGAAGTTTGAGGACAGAGATAGTGTTCTGTTGTGCGTGTGTGTGTGTGTGTGAGATTCTCTATGCCTGGCCTAGAGTAGGTGCTCAGGAAGGGATTGTGACCCAGGAGAATGTGAGAATGTATAAGGTGGGGCCAGCGGTGCCATGATGAGCAGGAGCAAGTCCAGTCCTATTATTCTCCTCTCTCTGTCCTCTGGCCTCCTTCCAGGAAAGGCTGTTTTTGTGTGGGGTCACACTGCTGGGTCTTCTCTGGGGCTGTCCAGCAGGGGTGTTCATCTACCCTCACCTGGGAGAGTGACCAGACTGCACTACCTCGGAGTCCCATCCCTTCTGGCCCTTCTTTTGTTGTTGCTGTTGTTTTTTTGAGACGGAGTCTCACTCTGTCACCCAGGCTGGAGTGCAATGGCGCGATCCCACTCACTGCAACCTCCACCTCCTGGGTTCAAGTGATTCTCCCGCCTCAGCTTCCTGAGTAGGTGGGACTACAGGCATGCTCCACCCCACCTGGCTAATTTTTGTATTTTTAGTAGAGACGAGGTTTTGCCATGTTGGCCTCAAACTCCTGACCTCAGGTGATCTGCCTGCCTCAGCCTCCCAAAGTGTTAGGATTACAGGCGTGAGCCACCATGCCCAGCCCCTTCCAGCCTTTCTTGTCTTCTGTCCTGAACCCCTGGCTGACTAGCAGTGAACAAATGAAAACTGGACACGCACGCTTTGCTTTGAAATGTCTCTGACCTAGCCTGAGGAGGTAGGGCTTAAGTACTTGGGGAGTCTCCCACTGCACAGGTAGGGACCATGCTATTCATCTCTGTATTCCCAGCCCCTTAGAACAGTGCCTGACTCACAGGAGTTGCTCAATGATGATTTGTTGAACACAAAGGGGTTTTGCATTTCTTGGTCTCTTGTTTTCTTTGTTCACTGTGTGTATTCACTTGAGTAGGATAAACAGTTGTAACGAGTAGGCCCAAATGTGTAAGGTCTCAACATCTGGAAGTCTATTTCTTACTCTTGTGATATGCGCCACTTTCACCTTGGCAGGTTCATCATTCAGGGGCCCAAGATCCGTCCATCTGTGGCTCTGTCATTCTCTGGGGTCTCTGCATCACCCACACCCAGGCAGCAAAAGGGGACAGAGCATGAAGGAGCACATACAGGAGGTTTTTATAAGTGAGCCCAGGAAGTGGTGCATGTCACTTCTGTCCCCATCCCACTGACTGGAACTCAGGCACTTGGTCACACCCAAGTGCCAGGGAGACTGGGGAATGTAGCCCAGTGTTTTGTCCAGGAATAAGAGGAAATGGATTTCGGTGAACACCCCCCAGTATCTGCCACAATGCAGTGTAGAAAAAGCGCAGGATTTGGAGTCGGCCAAAATCACCTTCAAACCCAGGCTCTGCTTCTTACTAGCTGAGTGCATTTGGGTGAGTGATTTAACTTCTTTGAGCCTTAGTTTCCTCAGCTGAGTGATGGGGTATAATATCCCCCACCTTAGAGGAGGGTTGAGAGATAATGTTGGAACAGTCTCAATGGTACATAATAAGTATCCAACAGTATAACTATTACTATTAATACTATGTGGACTTTTATCTTTATTATTACTGTATATCCCAGTTTTATTGATTAGCAATTTAATAACATGCACGTGATAATGAATTTACATAGTAGACCAGTACATCCCACCTATAGTTCCCTTCCTCAGAGGCAAACCACCTGGAGCAGTTTTCTTGGTCTGTTTCCAGAGATATACATATCTAGGTATATATTGTATAAATAGCCCTTTTTATGTACCTAATGTTTTAATATAATCCACTCGATTCTGTACCTTTTATATAATTTAGTAACATAACTTAGCTATTGTTTTATATCGTTATATATTGATTTACTGCATCCTTTTTCGTGGCTACATCACATTCCATAATACAAATGTACCATCATTTACTTAATTAATGCCCTATTGACACACCCTTGGCTACTTACAGGGTGTTACCACCGTATGTAAAGCTGCAATGACCATATCCTTGTATATATGTCTTTGTGTACTTGTGTAACAATATCGTAGGATGAAAATCTAGGAATGACATCATACATTTAATTCTCTTCAAAACTAAGGTATAAAATTTGGAATGTTTTCACTCTGGTAACTATTGTGGAGTGAAAGAATTAGGACTTGAGATTTGGCTTGTCATAAGAAGTGGGAAATTAAGTACATTGTTTACATTTAAAACCTTTTGCTCAGGCTGGGCATGGTGGCTCACACCTGCAATCCCGGCACTTTGGGAGGCAGAGGTGGGTGGATCATGTGAGGTCAGGAGTTCAAGACCAGCCTGACCAACATGGTGAAACCCTGTCTCTACTAAAAATACAAAAATTAGCTGGGCGTGGCAGTGGGCGCCTGTAGTCCCAGCTACCTGGGAGACTGAGGCAGAAGATCTTGGCTGTAGTGAGCTGAGATCGCGCCATTGCACTCCAGCCTGGGTGACAGAACAAGACTCTGTCTCAAATAAATTAATAAATAAAAAATCTTTTGCTCACATAGAGTTTTGTATCCTCTTCTCATGGTGCCTTGGATTCAGATTCTGCAGCAGTAATATTGGCAGATTTATAAACCAATGCAAACCTACTCTTAGTGAGTTTATCTTCCCACATGAATAAGTTGTCTACCAGCTTTCCAAAGCCCATACCTGTCAAAGAAGTCGGATTCACCGTAATAGAAACAAAGTGCCTCTTTTGTTTTTGTTTTGAGTGGTAGAGAAGCAAACACATTTGGGGACTTTTCTGTGTTAGGGAGTTTTTATAGGTTATTTTATTAATTCTTGCAAATCCTTTGAGGTGCAATTATTATTCCTGTTTTCCAAACAAAGAAGGGGATGGGTTCACAAAGCTTGAGTGACTTGCCCAAGGTATGCAGAACTAGGATTTGAACTCAAGTCTTGATGTCATTATGATATGGGCTGGCTTTGTGTCCCTACCCAAATCTCATCTTGAATTGTAATCCCCATAATCCCTATGTGTCAAGGGAGAGACCAGGTGAAGGTAATTGAATCATGGGGGAAGTTTCTCCCATGCTGTTCTCATGATAGTGAGTGAGTTCTCATGAGATCTGATGGTTTTATAAGGGTCTCTTCCCCTTTTGCTTGGTACATCTCCTTCCTGCCGCCTTATGAAGAAGGTGCCTTGCTTCCCCTTCTGTCATGATTTTAAGTTTCCTGAGGCCTCCCTAGCCATGCTGAACTGGGAGTCAAACCTTCTTCCTTTGTAAATTACCCAGTCTGGGGAAGTTCTTGATAACAGTAGGAAAACGGACCATACTACTCTGGACTTAATTAGGGGATTCAGCAGAACATTCCCGGATATCAAATAAGTTTTACCGATTGTGTAGACATTTGCTGATTTGCAGTGCTTCTGAGAGATTCTGTGGCCTCTCTAAGCTTAGTGGAGAAAGGGAGTCATGTCTGTTATGGCCCCAAACTTGGTTTTTAGCATGCTTAGTCCTAAAGTCATGGATCCAGCAATTCTCAGGTGACCAGTCCTGTCTTCATGGTCAGCTCTGCTGGTTTCCATCTTTCCATGGTCTCCACCCCTTAGTTCTAAGGCAAGATTGCTGTCTATATGACCCTGGACTCTGGCTCAGTGATTTTTTTTTGTCCTTCCCTGTTGTCTCCCACTCCACCCCCTGCAGCTTTGATTAAACTTCTCTTGTGTCTTCTCTCTCTTAGTAAAGGGAAATCATTTAAAGCACTTTTTAAATTGGATGACATTATTATTACTAAGATGACCTATAAACCCTACAACCCTACCACCACCACCACCACCACCAACAACAACACTCTGCTCCCCAGTCCACCAGCCTTTGAGCTGGTGTCACTTCAGTCTGTAGTCTGCTATCATTTTTGGAACATGCATTCAGTTCTTACAGCTTCCAGGAAATCTATTACCTAAGAACAAAATTAGCACATTAACGCTCCCCCTCCTTCTACTCCACCCCCATTTAAGAACGTCCTACCCAGAGAACCAAACTGTAATTCAATCCACTCTACACTGGGAAGGGCCTGTTTTTCTGCAGTATAGCTTAGAATCTGTACTTTGTGGCTGTGAATGTCTCTTTTTAAGATTTAATATGTCTTTATTAACTGCTGATTGCATATTAGTACAGTCCCTCTCTTGCTGGGCTATAAATTCACTCTAGTTTTATTATTCATTGACAAACATTTGTTAATGACCTGATAGTGTCAGGCCACCCCCTCCATTATCTCACCTATTCCTCAGAATAAGCCTATGATGGAGGTAATCATTAGCCCCATGTGCAGTTTGGGAAAATGCAGCTCAGAGAGGTTCATTAATTTATCTATGTTTGTCTAGTAAGTGGTAGGTCTGGGATTTGAACCCGGGTTGTTTGGATTCTAAATCCATAACCTCTCCCAGCTGAAAGCCAAGGCTTGTAGTTTCTTATTATCTTGCTGCTTCCGTGAGTCTACTCAAGTCCTTAATTAGTGATGACTGGAAATTAGTAGTGTGTTACTGAGCCTCCTGGTGTGGGAATCAGTTTTGTTTTGACAGAAGTCACATAACCTATACTAAGGAGACATTACTTAATCCAGAATGAGAGACTGTAAAAACCCATAGGAAACCTGGAAGAAAGGAGGGGCAGCATTTTTATTTGACTGGCTGGCTGATTGACCTCTAGAGGTTTTTATTTTTTACCCATTCCTTTTCTTCTTGCAAGGCTAAATTACTTTGAGGAACTCTACCCAGTTCTTAAAATTGGCCAGGAGATTGCAGTTAAGTAAACGATTGTTTTGGGTTTTAGGTTTCCTGAAGCCATAACTTGGCATCTCCCAAACTTGTCTGATCCTAAGAATCACCTGGGGCATTTGTTAAAATGTGATTTCCCAGTAGGGATGGGACCTAGGGACTATTTATTTTTTTTTTAACAAGCCCCTTTACGTGATTCTTCTGATCAACTAGTTTGGGAGACACTGAGCGTCACCACTGGGAATTTGGTCCCCTTTGTGGACCATCCTCTTTAGAATTGAAGCACCAAGGCTCACATTGTCTTACAGTGGAGGGAACATGAATTTTGGAGTCAGAAAGCACAGGTCTGAGAACCCCAAGCTGCCCCTTATAAATTGGGTTAATCTTGGACACATGACTGAGTGTTCTAATCTTAAGACCTCTGTGTGCCATTTCCTCTGCCTAGAAAGAAAAAATTGTTCTCCTTTCTCTCCCCACCTCTTCCCTCCTCCTTTGTCTTCTTACTCTTCAGCTTTCAGGAAAGCATTCCTTGATTCCTCCCAAGCTGGGTCACTCGTAATTATTTTTGTCATGAGTTCTTGTGTCTGTCATCCCCCACTAGATTCTAAGCTCAACAAAAGCAGAAACCATGGCTCTAATGTTTATTATTGCACACCCAACACCTAGCACAGTGCAGTGTGAATGACTCAGAGTCTAATTTGTTTCATCTGTAAAATGGATAAACGCTATTTTACAACAGGCGTATAGGGAGATTAAAATACTGAGCATGAGAGCAACCAATATACCGTAGGCATCTAATAAATGTTAGTTTTTGCCTTCTTTTGAGGAACTCATTTATGATTATTGTGCTGAATAGAATGGATTATAACCAAGGCTTTGAGGGTCTTTGCTTGACCCGCTATCCTAAAAAGTTTCCAGTATTTTTAACATTTTAGAATTTAGCCTTCTTTTCCTCCCCTCCCCCTAAGTCAAAAGAAAGTTTTTCACTGTCTTCTAACTTTGTTCTGGTGACCCATTTTGAGGTCTTTAATAATTTTACTTGATTTCCTGTGGATAGCATATCTTTAAGATTTCTTTATTCAGTTTGGTGCTGAGAAGGAAAATGATATAATTGTAGATTAAACTTAATATTTTAAAAAGATTATGAATGGCAGAATGGATTTGAAAGATAGCTTTATGGAATCTCTTTTCCTGGAATTCTTTAGAAGAGAATAAGAACATTGATGTGTGAAGAGTCTCTCTAATCCATTATGAAATCCAGGCTGATATTAAGTGAACTAAATTCAGAATTTTATTGTTTCCTAACACTTAGGAATACCTTTCAGATATATGACTGCCTTTGAAATTTAAAGGGTGTGAGAAAGACTTGCTGTTAATAGGCTCTTCCTTCCATACATTGGCAAAAGGAGGCCGCCCCATTGCTAGGGTGACCAGCTGTCCTGGTTTGCCCAGGACTGAGGGGGTTCCTAAGACACTGGACTTCAGTTTTAAAACCTGGACAGTCCTGGGCAAACTGGGATGAATTGGTTGGCCATCCTGTTCTTGGAGAAAGAATTGGAGCAACAGTGAATTAAGCATTAGCATGCTTTTCTGTTGTTTTAAGAAAAAAACAGGAACCATAAGAAGTTAAAATTGCCTTTAAGAAATTCTGTGAAAGTTTTTGAAAATAAATTTTGCTTTTAAAGCCACTAAACGAAATACAGGTGATCTTAAATAAATGTAATGGTTTTTGCACCATTTTTGAACTCAATAATAGTGATTTCAAAATAAATAGTATTGTATTTTAAAATGCAATCTTATTTTTTCTGTACCTGAATGGCTACAGCTAGTGACCTGTTTTCTAGCATTAATATAATTTTCACTGATATGTTTTGAATAGTTCATGTTTGAAGTATTTTCTTCCAGTTAAAAATCAACAATAGATCTGATGTTATCATATATGGATCTTCAAATAGGTCGATTTTGAAGTAAGGGTCTTAACTCACCTAAATTTTATATTATTTAAATCTCACAAGGTAAAATGTAAAATTATTTTAATATGTACTTATGCCTATTTTGTTCCCCAAAAGTATGTAAAATGGCTTTCAAAAAGACACACATTGTTATAAGTTTTTGGTTTCTTGACATTCAGGTAAAAAAAATTCGGGCAAAGGAGCAATTAAGATGATATAATAAGATAAACTCAGGCCAGGTGCGGTGGCCCAAGCTTGTAATCCCAGCACTTTGGGAGGTCAAGGTGGGAGGATCTCTTGAGCCCAGAAGTTCAAAACCACCTGGGCAAGATAGCAGGGTCCTGTCTCTACAAAAAATAAGCAAAATTAGCCAGGCGTGGTGGCATGCACCTGTAGTCCCAGCTATGGTGGAGGCTGAGGTGGGAGGATTGCTTGAGCCTGGGAGGTCAAGGCTACGGCGAACAGTAATTGTGCCACTGCACTCCAGCATGGCTAATAGAGTGAGACTCCATCTCTTAAAAAAATCTGGGGAAAGTTAATATCTAGAAATGCATAATATATCATGCCTGTAATCCCAGCACTTTGGGAGGCCAAGGAAGGTGGATCACCTGTGGTCAGGAGTTTGAGACCAGCCTGGCCAAGATGGTGAAACCCCATCTCTACTAAAAATACAAAAATTAGCCAGGCATGGTGGTGGGTGCCTGTAAACCCAGCTACTTGGGAGGCTGAGGCAGGAGAATTGCTTGAACCCAGGAAATGGAGGTTGCAGTGAGCCAGGATCATGCCACTGCACTCCAGCCTGGGCAACAGAGCAAGACTCCATCTCAAAAAAAAAAAAAAAAAAGCATAATATAAAGATCTTGCACAGTTCTTATAATGGGATACAGATTTGGTTTGGAGCTCTCTGGTTACCAAGGAAAAACAGAAATGTACCAAGTCGTAAGTCATATCTATCAGATCAAATAGAAGATGTTGAAGAGAAGCTTGGCTTTTCCTAGCACTGAGGCTGGGAGAAACTCCCCCAGAGGGCTTCATAAAAGAGCCCCTGTGTGATGTGGTGAATAGCATCCTCCAACAGCCTCCTCTGATCAGTGCAGCGTCACGGTTTTGTAAGAGATCGAGCCCCTCAGTGCACTCTGAGGTATAATAACAAAGTGCCCATGAGATTGGCTACTATATTTAATATAGCGGGATGTGCCCAGGGTGTGCCCCCATGGGGCTGTGTCTCAGACTCCCCTGGTGAGTATTTTAACATTCAGATTCCTAGTTCCCTGACAGGATTACCTGACAGAGAACCACCTATTTAGAATTTTCAAAAGAAATTCAAAGAGGAAACCCAAATGTCTAATAGACACTTGAAAAAGATAATTCGGCTGGGCGCAGTGGCTCACACCTGTAATCCCAGCACTTTGGGAGGCCGAGGTGGGTGGATCATGAGGTCAGGAGTTCAAGATCAGCCTGGCCAATGTGGTGAAACCCCATCTCTACTAAAAATACAAAAATTAGCAGGGCGTGGTGGTGGGTGTCTATAGTCCCAGCTACTCACGAGGCTGAGGTGAGAGAATCGCTTGAACCCAGGAGGCAGAGGTTGCAGTGAGCCAAGATAGCACCACTGCACTCCAGCCTGGGCGACGGAGTGAGACTCCATCTCAAAAAAAGAAAACAAAAAAAGGAAGAAAAACATTTTGTCTTACTAGTCTAATCATGAAATGCAAGTTAAAATAACAATGAGCTACCATTTCACATCCATCAAATTGGCAAAAATATTTAGCAATATTTAGTGGTGTTAAAAATGTATCTACTCTTCAACCCCAAAAATTCCACTTCTAGAGAAATTCTTGTCCATGTGCTCAATGAGATACAATAAAGATGCTTATTACAGTGTTCTGTGTAATGGAAAAATTGGAAAGCACTGAAATTCCATCACTAGTGGGATGCATACATCAATTTATGTATAGGGGTTGAATTGTGCCCCCCCCAAAAAAGATATGTCCAAGCCCTAACCAGTATCTGTGAATATGACCTTATTTGGAAATAGTCTTTGCAGATGTAATTAAAGATCTTGGGATGAGATGATCCTGGTTTTAGGGTGCGTCCTAAATCCAATGACAAGTGTCTTTATAAGAGACAGAAAAGGAGAAGACAGACATATGGAGAGGGGGGCCATGTGAAGACGGTGGCAGGGATTGGAGTGATGTGTGAACAAGGCAAGTGATGTCAAGGGCTGCTGGCATCCAACAGAAGCCAGGAAGAGGCATGGAATGGATTCTCCCTTGGAGTCTTCAGAGGAAATCAACCCTGCTGACATCTTGATCCTGGATGTCGGGTCTGCAGAGCTGTGAGAGAATAAATTTCTGTTTTAAGCCACCAAGTTCATGGTAATTTGTTATGGCAGCCTTAGGAAACTAATACACTGATCTTCTCCCATACCCCAGGAATACCTGGAAGAGGGCATAGTTATACAGTTCTTCTTCAACAAGAAAATGGACCGTTGGAGCTAATAATCTCCCACAGTGTAGTTGAAACAGTCTTGTCCTGATTTGAGGCTGAAAGAGCCCTTGGAGACCATGTAGTCCAACTTCTCCCCCCATTTTACAGATGAGGATACCCAGAAAGAGGAAGTGGTTTGCACAAGACCTGGAACTAATGGGTTTGAATCCAAGCGGCAAAACTTGGATTCAAACCAAGGTCTGATTCCTGTGTTCTTCCCACTTCAGTCAAGGCACCGGCACTAGCTTGTGTCTGTTCCTTTTGGATCTATATGGGAGCACGGGCTAGAGGAAGGAGCTCAGATGTTGGAACTGGAAGGCTTAAGTTAACGTCTTGGCTTTCCCATGCTCTACCAGCATGGCAGGGAGCAGGCTATGTAACTTCTCTAACCCTTATATTCCTCTTCTGAGCAGTGAAGCTAACCTTTTCTCCTAGAGCACTGGGATTTCTGGATGGTAAGGCTCATATAACAGACTACATGTGAAAAGGTATTTATTAAATTGTGAATCACTATACAAATAGTAGCTATCGTCATTGTCATCTAGTCTAGCCTCAGGAAAGTGAAAACTCAGCAAGTGTGGTGGGAAGAATTCTAAGATGACCTTGAATGATACTCTGCCTTGTATGATCCTCTTCCCTTTGAGTGTGGGTGGACCCTGTGTCTATGATAAGACATCGCCCCTGTGACCATATTACAGTGTAGGGCAAAAGGGAGATATCCCTGGGGCTGATCTAATCAGGCCAGCCCTTTCAAGGAAGAGTTTTCTCTGGGTGGTTGCAGAAGAGGAAGTCTGAGAGATGCATTCCAGCCAGTCAGGAAGAAAGCAGATACCCATGTTATCAATTACCTATGGGGGTCACTATGACAAGCAGCTGTGGGCAGTCTCTAGTTGCTGAGTGTGGTCGCTGGCTGACAGCTAGAAGGAAAATAAGGATCTCAGTCCCGTGGCTGCAAGGAGATGAATTCTACCAACAACCAGTGAGCACAGATGATGACCCTGAGCCCAGATGAGTGCCATAAACCCAGCAACACCTTAATTTGAGCCTCGTGATAACCGGAGCAGGGAACAGAGAAACCAGTTACACCATGGTGGATTCCTGACCTAAAGGACTGTGAACTAATAAATAGGTGTTGTCTTCAGGCACCACATTTGTATTAATTTTTTTGTGCAGCAAGAGAAAGCTAATACAGGTTACACATTTTTTTTCTGGATCACAGAGCATTAAGTGCACATGTGTACATGTCTGTGTATCCCTCCAAGAAACTTCAAGCTTCTCTAGGGCTAGAGCTGCATCTCATTCATCTCTAGAGTCATTTTGGCTGGGTTTGTTCCTGGCTCTGTCACTTATGAGGTTGAAAACTGAGGCAAGTTACTTGACGTCTCTGTGCCTCAGTTTCCTCATCTGTTAAATGGGTATGATAATAGCGCTTACCTGTAGGGTTGTTAGGAGTTTTAAGTAACTTCATACATTGAAAGTGCTTAGAGCCATGCCTGGCACATAGTAAATGCTCAGCAAACGTGGCAATAGTGATTTTATTTTATATCCCAGCACTTAGCTCAGTAGCTAGCATGTGATGGGCATTCGATTAATGTTTGTCAAGTGGATGAATGAATTAATTAGGACTGGAATCTCAGTTTCCTGAGCCTTGATCCCACAATGTTTCTATTAATCATTATTTGCAACAGGACACAGGCTTTTCCAAAGCTAAGTTGACTGGCTTGGTTTCTTCAAGGTGCAGTGAGAAAGCATCAGATTTATCACAGCATGGAAATGCAGAGGTGTGTGAGCCAGTCCCAGAGTGCTTAAGGACCTGCAGGCTGTGGATGCTGACTGAAAGCCGTACGTGGCCTAGCTCTGCCTTAATAGACCACGCCAGCTGATCAGGGTGACACACACTTAATGCAACTGCCTCATTATCTGGTCACCAGGGAAATGCCAGCTGTCATTGCCCACTGAGCTGGGCCATCAATCAGTTTGTTCTGAGTTCATTAAGTAAATTAAAAGGTATTGCTTAAATACTTAGTAGAGGAGTAACAGCTCTCATCTCAAGGAGCTAGTGAAAGCACTGGATTTGGCCACAGCTATTAGCTGTGTTGAGCTGTGAAAAATGAGAAGATTTGGAACTTATAGCTCAACATCAGAAGCAAAAGGAGGCTCCAAAATTTGATAAAGATGCCCATACGCGCTAGTCCCCTCTCCCATCATATTTGAGCAGTTATTGCTGATGATACCTTTTAAAATTCTAAACAGCAGAGTGGACTCTCCCTCTTGCAGCCGGGAGCTGGCCCATCCCTCTTGAAATTAGACCCCACTGTAGTCATATATTTCCTTTCCCCTGTGGTGAGGTGGACATGAATGTTATTGTTAAATCCTTGCCTGGAGAAATGAAGGACCAAATCTGAACATGACAGCTGTAGGCTTGAGCAGTTTCACATTGAAATTGGTCTTGAGGCTTATGGATTCTGTCTCCACTGAGTTCCCTGTCTGTTGCAAAGCCCCGTGGGCAGGCTTTCCTCCCTCCACATGGAGCTACATGCCATTAATTCCTCTAGCATCTGTTTCACGCCTACTCCCTCCCAGGCACTGGGCTAGGCACCAGCAGTATGGAAATCATGAAGGTGTTCCTGCCTCGAGGAAACCTATGATCATGCTCCTCATGGTCCCGTGCCCACACCAGTTTCCTGGCTTCTAGACTTGGCAAATTCTACCTCACCTTTGACATTTCTTCCAAACCACACCTTTCCTTCCAGCAGAATAACTCATGCTCTGCTTCATGCTCCTGTAGCCCTTTGGCCCTCACCTGCTAGGACGTGGGTGAATTTGCATTATCATTTGTTTACAAGTCCATCCTGAAGACAGGGACTGAGCCTTATTCTTTTCTGAACCCCTCAGTGCCTGACACTGAGTTGATGCATAATAAAGTGGGCTTGAATGAGAGACTAAGTTCATAAAAGGGCATAACTATTTTTATGTAAGGTCTGTAGGAGGGTGGAGGTGGGGATGGAGCCAGAGAATAAATGTGCTTTTTAAATACCTCTGTTACCACCAGAGGGAGAGGTGTGTTTATAAATATCCCTTTATGTAAGCCTTTTGGTTCTGTGGTCTCAAGGCCAAAGAGAAGCTCAGGGCCTTTCCAAGTGACTTCTCAAAATTTTAAGATGTTTTTACTTCAATTAAAAGTGGATATGATTGGCGGGGTGCAGTGGCTTACACCTGTAATCCCAGCAATTTGGGAGGTTGAGGTAGGCGGATCACTTGAGGCCAGGAGTTGGAGACCACCCCGGCCAACATGGCGAAACCCCATCTCTACCAAAAATATGAAAATTAGCCAGGTGTAGTGGTGGGTGCCTGTAATCCCAGTTACTGACTCCGAAGGCTGAGGCAGGAGAATTGCTTGAACCCGGGAGCTGGAGGTTGCAGTGAGCTGAGATTGTTCCAGTGCACTCCAGCATGGGTGACAGAGTGAGATTCAGTTAAAAAAAAAAAAAAAGTGGATTTGAGCTTGAATCGTGTCACCTTACAGCAGATCACTTTCTATTTTCTATTTTTCCCTGGAACACTTTGTCATTTCTTGTTCTTTCTTACTGGAGGTTTAGGAGTGGTAGTGGGAGTTTATTCACCGATTTAAATCTACAGGCAGTAAAATGCCATCCTCCCTGAACACCTTTAATACAATAGTGGGGTTTAATGCAATATTTGTTCTTGGTGCCCACTGTCTAGGGCAGCTGAAAGGAGTCTCCTTCCCTTCCCACCTCTGGCTTTGCTGTTTCTCAGCAATCACTCCAAGAACACATCCACCCATTCAGCACTTCTTTCCTCTATGATTCCTCTGTGAAGCAGACACGTGCCCTTCTTGCCTTGGCTTCTCTCTACTCCCATTCCTGAATTTCCAGTTCCTGTGGGATACCTCTGATTGATGTCCTGTTATCCTCTCTAGCTCAGTTCTTCTAAAAGTTAATTTTTTCTCCCGTTTATACTCCCATTCCCAACACTATTGCATTAGCGGTTCTGTTGGTCACTGATATCAGGAGGTGAGGCTTGACACAGGCATGGACACCCAGGTGGAAGATGCAGTGCTTTGAGTGGGAATGCTGTGGCAGTCTGTTCAGCACTCTGGAGAGCTCCTAGGTGGGGCCAGGTCCCTCCCCTGACTCTTCTCCCAAGAATGGGCCTAGGAACTCAGTACACACCCCATCATCACCGCAGTTCTATGACAGTTAAAGGAATCTCATCCATTTCTCCTAGGCTCAGTTCCATGGGGCCTAAGGATTTAATGAGGCTGGGTTCTAGTCCTTGTTCTACCACTTACTGGATGCAGTACCAGAGGGTTAAATAAACCAGTTATTTAATTGCTCTGAGTTTAGGTTTTTCACTTAGGTAAAGTGAAAATAATATATCTACCTATTTCGTAGTGTTGTTGTGAGAGTGAATTGAGATAGCACGTGTAATATACACAGCACATAAATATTAGCTACCATTTTCATTATTACAGAAATTATTGGTGCAATATTAATTTTTGTTAATATGTGATTGTATGACTCGAGTCTCTTGTGGCAGTGGCACATCTCTGGGAATTTCAGGCTGGGTTTTGGGATCAGGAGGAGCAAATGAATTTGGAGGGGGCAGAGCCCAGTCACCTTTAGTTAGTCCTCTAGGAGACCTCTTCTCTCTCCCTTGGGTACGTTATTTTGGCAGCAGTGGATACATCAGGCTCAGCACAAGTCATTGTCGATTGCTGGAAAAGAAGAGCAGCCCCTTGCAGATTTGCAGAATGGGGGATATCCTGCGTATGGCAAATGGGGAAATAGGCTTAAAGAGGTCTGTGAATGCCCGAGGCAGCTCCGCAAGTTAGTGGCCACACACAGGACCAGCAACTTGGGCTCCTGGCTTCTCGCTGCTCAGTCTTTGCCCATGCGGTTTGCTTCCTCCTGAGGGAACACCCTCCCTCCCAGTCTTTTGGTAACTTCCCTTTTTTTCATCAAGAGTCAGTTCAAATGGCTTCAACCTTTCCGAGCCTTGGTTGCTCCTTCTGTGAAATGAGGATATGATGGCTATTTACAAGGTGGTGTGGAGCTCTGACTGGAAATTTGACAGCATAGGTAAAAAGCTTGGCTTAGATGGTGACTGCAGGCCTTATTTATCTGACTGGTCCACTGGTTCATTCATCTTCCTATGTTCCCCTGTGATGGTTAATACTGAGTGTCAACTTGATTGCACTGAAGGATGCAAAGTATTGATTCTGGGTGTGTCTGTGAGCGTGTTGCCAAAGGAGATTAACATTTGAGTCAGTGGGCTGGGAGGGGCAGACCCACTCGTAATCTGAGTGGGCACCATCTAATCAGCTGCCAGGGCATCTAGAATATAAAGCAGGCAGAAAGATGTGAAAATCCTGGAATGGCTTAGCCTCCCAGCCCACATCTTTCTCCCATGCTGGATGCTTCCTGCCTTTGAACATCGGATTCCAAGTTCTTCAGCTTTGGGATTCGGTCTGGCTTCCTTGCTCCTCAGCTTGCAGATAGACTATTGTGGGACCTTGTGATCATGTGAGTTAATACTTAATAAACTCCCCTTTATCTATCTATCTATCTATCTATCTATCTATCTATCTATCTATCTATCTATCTATCCTATTAGTCCTGTCTTTCTAGAGTACCCAGACTGATACATCCCCCCTTCAGCTTTGCCTGTCACCACTAACCCTCTGCTCCTGTGTGTGGAATGTCTGAGCATTCCCCGAGCATACTGCCTGGCTCAAAGGCATGACTAGCTTATGTGTTGAATAAATGAATTTATGGACTGACAACACCGTGGTGCCTTTAGACCAATGCTCTGGTGGGACTTTTTATTGGGGAAAGTACTGAATTGGACTGGGTTCCTGGATAGCTGGGGAATAGCCGCCCTAAGAGAAGTCAGGTGCGACTTTGGATAAAGTTGTCTGATATCCTGGGTGGGAGGTAAGTGTTGCTGAAACGGAAACCTGATTTGCGTTGTTTCCATTTCAGTTAATAAACCATTTAAAGTTTTGATGTGGAAGAGTCTAGGTAATTTGAGGCCTAGTGGTGAATTGATGTAATTTACCAACTGTGAGAAAGTAGAGAACTGGGAGATTACTGTTGATAATTTGTAGGGTATAATGGAGTTCATTTATAATTTATAATTGATATTGGAGCTCTTTTCCATGGGCTGAATTATGATGGAATGGAGTAAGAGTCATTTAAAGAGATTATTTTGTTGTTTGTATCACCCTCATGAATTGGAAAGTGGAAAGAGAACATAGTGCTAAATTGGTATCTAATCTTTTCAGAGCTATTTGCTAAATAAACTGGAATTTTAATTAAAACTGCAAGCCAAGAGGTAAATCGCTTTAGAAGTTTGTGAAGTTTTTCTTTTTCTGTTGCCTAATAATATAATTACTACTAATAAAGATTCTTTATGGGTGGGAAATTAGATAGCAGAATAAATAACTGGAGGAGATTGCTATGGTACGCTGAAATTATGAAAGGGGCAAGGTTATCTTCCTCTCCTACTAATGGGTTTTTTTCCTCCCCATTGTTAAATTGTTTGGTAACAATTTTGATCTCATTAAAAGTATTGCAATCACAAGCGGAAGCAAGGCGGACGATGGGCCTCACCACCGCTCTTCCAGCTTCCATTCATATGAGTCAATTATAATGAATGGATTTAATAAAAAATACAACATGCTTTGGTGATTAACTCAGTGAAGGATGAATGGCACGCTTACCCGGGGTATCATATTTGCAATAATGAAGAAGAAGTGAACAGGAAAAGGAAACTTCATAGATCACAAGAATTGCTACTTTCCAGCAAAAGGTTGTTAATTACTTATCCTCTTGCTATATTTATTGGCTCTATTAGAGGATGAGTAATTATTGTGTTCCCGGGAAACCCACTGGAGCCAGACGGCGCCTTTATTACATGGGAAGGCTCTTCAGAGCGCTAGTTATCTCCGTGGGAGCCTCTCCCTTCAGATTCCCAAACGACTAGGAACCTGGCGGAGGTGAGACAGGAAGGTAGCCCACGGGCAGTAGGGAAGGGCACTGTGAAGTGTGTGAACTGTCAGAGCAGTCCTTGCACGCGGAGCCATGACTGCCTTTACTCTCCCACGCCTTCCCCCAGCCCTGCTCCCTGCGCATACTTTTTTCTGGGCCCAGTCCCCACCCATGCTCCCTCCCCTTTCTCCCAGCCTAGGTCAGCTTCCTTATGGTCCTGGCGGCTCTCAGTCTCTCTCTACTCCTCATCCACTCTCCATTCTGCCCTGGTCTGACACAGCCCTGCTTGGGCACTTCCTCCACCTGCAGAGTCAAGCTCCAGCTCCGCAGCTTGCCCTGTGAGCCTACCGTGATCTGTGTGGGCTGTGTGGGCTGCGTGGACCTCTCCAACTTTGGCTGTTCCCCTGCCCCCCAGGCTCCAGGCACGTGGGACGTCTCTGCTGTCCTATAGTCCTCTGCCTGATTTCCCTTTGTCTCTTCCTTTGCGAAGGCCTACTTCACGCCCCGCTCCAGTGGCCCCTCCTTGGTTAAGCTTTTCTCATCTAGACCAGTAAACCACTGCTCCTCCCTCTGGGCTCTCACACAGCACTTTGACACGCAGAGTGCATTTGCAGATCTGTCGACACATCTGCCTCTACCCCGACCCAGCTCCTGGATTCCTGGTGGACCAGAGCCATGCTTGATGGACTGTGTTTCCTGAGGTGGGTTTGTGGAGGGCCAGCTTCTGCTTTCTCTGCCAGCAGGCATGTCTGGGGACTCTTCCTCTCTGCCTTTCTCACCAAGGGACTTAATTAGGTGAATAATCCAGGAGGCTTGCTCTCAATATTCTCTAATTGGACTAATTTGACTCCTACTGTCTGCCAGGCCATTCACAAACAGACTTTCACCTATGCGGTTGTTTTCACCTTTACAACATCCCCTGTGAGGGAGGCTCTGCTACTCATCTTTCTCAGATGATGAAACCCAGGCCCTTAATAGTTGGCAGGGCTGAGATTTGAATCCAAGTTCCTGAACTCGAGGGAAGGAGCCTTTCTGCACTTGTGGGCTTTCTCCAGAGGTTACTTGCCTACCCATGAAGACTCACATGGCTTTAATACCCTGATTGTACCATGTGCACATTTAAACTTAGGCTAGTCCTGCAAAACACCCCCATCTCCTAGCTCTTTTGGGTAACAGAAAGATGGATGAAGGAAGAGTTTTTAAAAATCTTATCAGTCAATAAGTATGAGGTGAAGAATGATAGGAAAGAATGGAAGAGAAGAAGAAACCAGCAGTTTTTGAACACCTGCTATGCATCAAGCATTGTGTGCCAGGCCCCGTGCTAGGTGGTCCAAACATACTATTAATCCTTGTAATAACCCAATCAAGTCGACATTATTGTTCCCATCGAGGAAACAGGCTTGGAGTTGCTCCCACAGGTGGGCTTCCCCACCAGCCCCATCCAAAGACACTGCAGTCGGGAAGCTGTCTGGTCCCTCGCTGGCATGGGGAAACCTTTTCTCACCAGCTCCATTTTCCATAGGCAAGAGTGAGCCTGGAATCGTCCTGAGCCCCTCAGTTGGGGTGGAATTTCTCCTCTGCCTGGGGAGCAATGCTGTTCACTGAGATGTGAGCAGCAAGGCAGAGAAGTGAGCGGGCCTCCCTCTTTCAGGCCTGAAAGGGACATGCCTTCTTTTGATGTGCTTACATTTGGCAGATAGAACTGTGTTCCATCTGGTCACACCCTTCAGGATTTCATCAATTTCCACCAGTATTTTCTTAGTCTGCTTTTTTTCTCGATTGAGGAAGAGTGATAGTTTTTTTTTGTCCACTCTCGAAGGGCAGTTGCTTAGTTCTTTCTTTGTCTTAATTGGCCTCTTCTGGACTTTTCTGTGCTATGTTTTTTCTTTTATGATTTTTATTGTTATGGGTTCTTTCTAATTTGGTCTCGAGGTCTCTCTGTTGAGCGTGGCCACAGGCCAAGATAGCCAGTCTCCAGGAGAGCCCTGACCAAGGGGAAAGTTAGGTTTGGGTGTGTGTCAGATGAGACACAATGAGGAGGTGAAACAGAAGAAATTTATTACTCAGAGGATCCAGAGAGTTTAGGGGCATTGACTGGGGACTCTCTGGAAGTCTGGAGGGGATAGAGAGCTCAACCAGCGAGTGGGAAGTGAGAGCAAGTGAGTGAGCAAGAGAGAGAGAAAGAGAGAGAGAAGAGAGACAGACAGACTCTGGTGTTGGTGATTAGGTTTTGTTGTGGTCAGCAGCTGTGGGTGTGTTGGGTTTTGGGTCCGTGGGATGAGCAACAAGCAGGCAGTATCACAAACAACCACATGGGAGGAAAAGTTTTAACTAGGCCAAAGGCGATGTGGTATGACTGGGTTTCAAATAACTTATGCTAGACCACAAAATGGATGTCAAGGCAGAAACTGCAGGGTATGTTAAAGAAATTTATGATATCTTCTTTGAAGTGTTTGTCACAAATCTCTGCTGTATGTGCTCATTTCATCCATCCATCCATCCATCCCCCTTAGTCGAATTGAAGGAGTGCAGTCTTTGGAGATAAACCAACATGGCTTCAAATTCTGGGTTTGTCACTTATTAGCAATGGGATTATATTTCTTTATCTGCAAAATGGAGGCATTTATGTAAGATACCTGGCACATTGTTAAGTACTCAATAGTAATTACTATATTCATTATATTATAAGGATATATTAATCTTAAATTCCTGCATTCTCAGAACATGTTCTTTCTCTGGGACCTTGCTCTGAAACTGAAATGGTGCATTCATTATCTATTGCTGTGTAACAAGTTTCCCCAAAACTAAGCAGCTTAAAAAAAAAACATCCATGATCTTACACCATTTTTGAGGGTTAGGAATCTGAGTGTGACTTAGCTGGGTGGTTCTGGCTTAGGCTTTTTCATGAGGCTACAGTCAAGCTGTTGGGCAGAGCCGCAGACCCTGAGTATTTGACTGTGGCTGACGGATCCACTTCCAAGCTCACTCACATGGCTGATGGCAGGTGACTTCGGTTGCTTACCACGTGGGTGTCTCCCTAGGCATTCCCAAAGAAAGGGGGAGTGAGGAGACTAAGGCAGACACTGTAGTCTTTTTATAAAAATATCCTAAATATCAGAAGTGACGGCTTATCACTTTCGCTGTATGCCATTGGTCATCTAGACCAAGCCTGTGACAATGTGGGAGAGGACACACAAGGGATTGAATTCCAGGAGGCAGGGATCACTGGGGACCATCTTGGAGGCTGCAGACCACAGGTAGGGGAGAGGATAGAAAGAAGAATAAAATGTCTCTCCCCTGAAGCATCCTGTCAGGTGAGGGAGGCCGTCATGTAAACATTAATGCCCCGTAAGACAGTGGCTATATTACTGGCACCAACAGAATGCCAGGGGAACATTGGAGAGAACTCTATTAACCTGCCTGAAGGCATCATGGAAGGTTGCCCAAGTGCACGCACACCGCAGTGTCCTTACTCAAGAGCTGTCCTAATGACACACGATATTTGGTTGGCGTCTTTTTAAATTGAAGTTACTTGTTGAGGTGATTTCCTTGGACATTAAAAATAATAACTTGTCTCATATTACAGCAATGTACTGTTTACAAAATGCTTTCCCATGTGTTATCGCAGTCCACATAACAGCCCTGGGAGGTGGACAGGTTTTATTACTATTGTTTTTCTCAGTTGTAGCTGAGCTGCGGAAGCAAAGTCACTGTTGGAGTCTCTGAGTGGGGTGTGGTGGGTTGGGGCTTGAGCTGAGGTCTCGCTGGTCCACGCTTGGTACCTTAGCCATGACAGCACCTTCCCTGTGTTTCCTTTGAGTACTTTGGACCCCTCATCTTAGAGCAGCCATTTGGACCATTTCCCCCCTACAGATGCATTGCACACAGACTTGCTTATATCAAAGCTTATTTGCCACCTTTATCCTCAGTCAGTTGAAATGCTTTCTGTTCATAGAGAAGCTTTATGAAGAAAATCATTCACAAAGTACAGAAATGTGAACTGTGCTTTCATCAGCATTCACTGTAAAATTTCATTTTGCAAAGTCCCCCGGGGGACTTGAAATTTCTCTTTGGGCCATTAGAAGAGGGACCCGAACATCAATTCCTTAAACACAGATTTGCTCAAAGAACATTTAACAGCTTCGGTTCTCGTTTGAGCGTGACTATTTTGCAAGTTTGTTTTTAGTTCTTCTGGTCAAGAGGGAAAAGATTTCGGGTCCATCCAGGTGTATACTCTGGGGGAGGAACTTTCTTTGTGACAAAGATGGTAGCATGTAGGGTGAGGGTTACAGTTATTCACGCGTGACTAGTAAATAAGACTATAGCAGTCTCCAAAAAGACATCTGTAGTGCTTAAGTGCATGGGCCTGGAAACTGCGCAGACCTGGATTTGATCCTGCCTCTGCCCTTAATATAATACCTCTGTGACCTTGGGAAAGTTATTTACTCTCCTAGCACTTGGTGCCCTCATTTGCAAATAGGGTTAATAGTAGCACCTATATCATAATCTTTATTGTAGGGTTAATAGCACTTTTATCATGTTTGTGGATTAAATAAGGTAATACATGTAAAGTGTTTAACACATAGACATAGGAACAAGCATTACCTAAATGCTAATGTTAGTGGTGATGATGATGACATGTATTTGAGTGGCTGCTCTTTGTGAGTTCATTTATTCATGAAACATTACTGCAGGCATTGCTAACACTGGTATCTGAGAACAACTAGGGGCTGTAGGGAGTCTTTGAATCTCCTAAGCTCATGTGGAAGATTTTGTGCATGTGCGTGCATTTTTTTTTTTTCTGGCAAGAAGCTCAAAGGAATTTATGACCTCAGAAAGGTTAAAAACAAAGCCTACAGGGTGCTGAAGACTTGGTGTTAGGGATACACTGATGATCATGGGCTTTCCTTGTGCTTAAGGAGTTTGCAAAGTGGCCAGGTGGACAGATGTACAGACAAGATGTTGCAGAATGGCCTGTGATGGGTGTAGCGACAGAGGCCACAGACAAAGAGAGCTGAGAGATCATCATCATGGAGGGGGAGTGGATGGGCAAGCCCAGTCAGGAGATCCCAGGCGGAAGGACATGAAGAAACCCAGGCCACCAAATAATAAAGTGCTGTATCCTTAAAGGATCGAAAGTAGTCACAGTGACAGTGCAAGTGCCCAAGAGTTAAGTGGCCCAACTTGAGGTGGGCAGGTTGGCAGAGGGGAGTCTGTGAAGTGTCTTTCAGATGAGGCTTGGAGCTTAGCCTTGATCCTGTGGTCGGTCCACGGGGAGGCATTGAAGAGTTGTAGCAAAGGAGCGATATGGTCAGAGCTGTGTTTAAAAATAAAAATCTGGGCTGGGTTCAGTGCCTCACATCTATAATCCCAGCACTTTGGAAAGCCAAGATGGTAAAACTGCTTGAGGCCAGGAGTTTGAGACCAGCCTGGGCAACATAGCGCAACTCTGACTCTACAAAAAGTAAAAGATATAGTCAGGTGCTGTGCCATGTACTTATAGTTCCAGCTACTAGGGAGGCTGATGCAGGAGGATCACTTGAGGCTAGGAGTTTGAAGCTGCAGTGAGCTATTATCACACCACTGCACCCAGGCTGGCTGACAGAGTGAGACCCCATCTCTGAAAAAATAAAAATAAAAATAATGAAAATAAAAGTCTCTCATCCTGCTGTGTGTCAGGTAGACTAAAGAGGAGACCCTGGAGGAAGGGAGATGGGGGAGGAGGCTGGTGAGAGATGAGGCCCTGAAGTAAGGCAGAGGCAGTGGGGATTCAGGAAGGAGAGGAAATTAAAAATAAGCTAGGAGATCAGCCAGAGGGCTTGCTGACCAGTGGATGTTGAGGAGGGAGAAGGTGACATGGGTGATTCTCAGGATTATGGCTTCTAATTTTCCTGTGGGCCTGGGACCTGCCAGATACCTGGTTACACCCCACTGGAGACCTGAGACATGCATATCAAATTGTCCCTAGCCCTAGAAGTGCATAGTGTTAATGAGGGAGATAAGGATTACACATGAAATAACTAAAGAACAGCACAGGCACATCCTAAGCATAGTAAGGGAATCAGGAAGGTGATGGTGTGAACTGGAGTGGTTCCAAAGCTCTCTGTGGCGTTATATCAAATGAGCAGTTTTTAATGTTCATCTTGTCTGATCTCTCAGCTTCCCACCACTCCTTTAGTCTTGAAACACTTTTCCCTTGCTTTTACAACATGTACTCTCTCTCTCTGTGGTCTCTCTTTCCCAGCTGGCTCGCTGGGTTCATTCTCTTCTGGGGAGAGGGGGCGGGGGCATGCTCCAGCACAGGGTGCAGCCCTACCTGAGCTGCCCCCTGCTGAAGTCTCATCTCCACCACTTCCCTCTTGTCCTCTCTGCTGCAGCCACCCTGACCCTCCATCAGGCTTTGCCTTGAGCCAATGACAGTCCTACCTCTGTGCTTTTACACATTTATTTTCTGTCTGAACACCCTTCTTCCCTCATCTCCTAGTCAACTCCCATTCTTCCTTCCGATCTCAGCTCAAATTGCCCATCCTCAGGAAAAGGTTGACCATTTTATTTATTACCCAAACTGGGATACATTTGAAAGTGCAATGGGTGTTATGAATAATAACACCAGGACAACAGGCATACGCTGGAACCTTCTGGACAAATGGACAGGTGGTCACCTGACACGGGGTGGCCTTCTCAGGCTCCCCAGATGTGACTGGGTCTTCCTGTGCCCTCGTTGCTCTCTGGGATTCCTTCCACAGCCCCTACCATGGTTTATAGTGATACCTTTGAGCACCATCTGGCTTATCATCTTCTCCCCCGTGGACCGTATACTCCAAAGGCAGACATTTCCCATTGTGTTGTTGGCTCCTGAGACCCTTTGGTGCGTAGGAGGTACTTAATCAACACCTAATGAGTACCTGAATCAATGATGGAACTCAGATTGTGTTGTTGTTCTGTGGCATGTACTAAGCCCTTCCATTTCCATATCTTGGTTGGTTCTCCTCGCTGTCTTGCCACGTTTCCTCATCTCTATCTCCTGAGGATAGAGGCTTAATTACAATCTCACAGTGAGTGCCAGAGACAAGTCTAGGACTCTCAGGTCTGCTGATCCCAAATCCAGTGCTTTTTCCAAAAGTGTCTGAAGAAGAGAAAAGGAAAGATGACTACCAGATTTAGAACCTGGGAAACTGGGAGGATGGTCAGGACTGGAAAAAGATGGAGAATGGGGATCTGAGAACCATTTGTCAGCTTTCAATGCTCCATGACAATCTGAACAGCATTCTACGCTGCAGACAGCTCAGAGTAGAGCCACAAATGGCCCCTCAGCTGCAGGGGGCGTATTAGTCTGTTCTTGCTATAAAGAACTACCTGAGACTGGGTAATTGATAAGGGAAAGAGGTTTAATTGGCTCATGGTTCGCAGGCTGTACAGGAAGAATGGCTCTGGAGGCCTCAGGAAACTTACAATCATGGAAGAAGGCAAACAGGAAGGAGGTGTCTTACATGGCTGGAGCAGGAGGAAGAGAGAGAAGAGGGGGAGGTGCTACACACTTTTAAACAACCAGATCTCGTGAGAATTCACTGTCACGAGAGCAGCAAGAGGGAAGTCTGTCCCCATGATCCAGTCACCTCCCACCAGGCCTCTTCTCCAACACTGGGGATTGCAAGTCGACATGAAACTTGGGCGGGGACACAAATCCAAACTCTATCAGGGGGCTTAAGTAGATGGTGTTTTGTTTTTATTGTGGTAAAACATACATGATATAAAATTTACCATTTTAACCATTTTTAGGTGTACAGTTCAGTGGCTTTAAGTACAATCACACGGCTGTCCGACCATCACCGTCATGCATCTCCAGAAGTTTCTCATCTTCCCAAACTGACACTCTGTACCCATTAAACACTGACTCCCTATTTCTGTTCCCTTCAGCCCCTGGCAACCACCATCCTACTTTCTGCCTCTATGAATTTGACTACTCTAGGTTCCTCAGATAAGTAGAATCATACGATATTTGTCTTTTTGTGTCTGGCTTATTCACTTAGCATCACATCTTCAAGGTACATCCATGTTGTAGCAGAATTTCCTTCCTTTATAAGGCTGGATAATTTTCTATTGTATTTATATACCATACTGTGTTTATTTCTTCATCCACTAATGGGCACACCTGGGCTTTTTCTACATTTTGGCTATTGTGAATAATGCTCCTATGAATGTTGGTATATAAATATCTGTTTGAGTTTCTGCTTTCATTTCTTTTCTTTTTTTTGAGATGGAGTCTCACTCTGTCGCCCAGGCTGGAGTGCAGTGGCGTGATCTTGGCTCACTGCAACCTCTGCTTCCTGGGTTCAAGCGATTCTCCTGCCTCAGCCTCCCAAGTAACTGGGATTACAGGCGCACCACGACGCCCGGCTAATATTTGTATTTGTAGTAGAGACAGAGTTTCGCCATGTTGGCCAGGCTGATCTTGAACTCCTGACCTCAGGTGATCTGCCCACCTCGGCCTCCCAAAGTGCTGGGATTACAGGGGTGAGGAACCACTCCCAGCCTGCTTTCATTTCTTTTTGGGGATACACCCAGAACTGGAATTGCTAGATCGATCAGCCAGTAATTTTTTTTTTTAAACTACACAGCTTTCTATATTCTTAATGTGCAAGGGTTCCAATTTCTCTATATACTTGTCAACACTTAGGTCCTGTGATTTTTTTTTTCTTTTTTTTTAGATAGGGTCTCTATCATCTAGGCTGGAGAGCAGTGGTGCAATCATAGTTCACTATAGCCTCAAACACCTGGGTTCAAGCAATCCTCCTACTTCAGCTTCCCGAGTAGTTGGGACTACAGGCATGCCACCATGCCCAGCTAATTTTTCAGGTATTTTGCTGTTGTTGTTTGTTAGATGGGGGCCCTGCTACATTGCTGAGGCTGGCCTTGAACTCCTCCCGCGTCAGCCTCCCAAAGTGCTGTGATTACAGGTGTGTGCCACCTCGCCCAGACTGTTTTTGATAATAGTTATCCTAATGGGTATGAAGCAGTTTCTTATGATTTTGATTTGCAATTTTTTAAATGATTAATGATGTTAAATATTTTTTCATATGCTCATTGGCCATTAGTATATCTTAGGAGAAATGTCTATTCAGGACTTTTGTCCATTTTGTAAGTGTTTTTTCATTGTTGAGTTGTAGGAGTTTAAAAATATATTCTGCTCATCATCACTGGCCATCAGAGAAATGCAAATCAAAACCACAATGAGATACCATCTCACACCAGTTAGAATGGCGATCATTAAAAAGTCAGGAAACAACCGGTGCTGGAGAGGATGTGGAGAAATAGGAACACTTTTACACTGTTGGAGGGACTGTAAACTAGTTCAACCATTGTGGAAGTCGGTGTGGCGATTCCTCAGGGATCTAGAACTAGAAATACCATTTGACCCAGCCATCCCATTACTGGGTATATATCCAAAGGATTATAAATCATGCTGCTATAAAGACACATGCACACGTATGTTTATTGTGGCACTATTCACAATAGCAAAGACTTGGAACCAACCCAAATGTCCAACAACGATAGACTGGATTAAGAAAATGTGGCACATATACACCATGGAATACTATGCAGCCACAAAAAAGGATGAGTTCATGTCCTTTGTAGGGACATGGATGAAGCTGGAAACCATCATTCTCAGCAAACTATCGCAAGGACAAAAAACCAAACACTGCACGTTCTCACTCGTAGGTGGGAATTGAACAATGAGAACACATGGACACAGGAAGGGGAACATCACACGTCGGGGACTGTTGTGGGGTGAGGGGAGGGGGAAGGGATAGCATTAGGAGATATACCTAATGCTAAATGATGAGTTAATGGGTGTAGCACACCAACATGGCACATGTATACATATGTAACAAACCTGCACGTTGTGCACATGTACCCTAAAACTTAAAGTATAATAATAAAATAAAAAAAGAAAAGAAAAAAATATATTCTGACTATTGATCTATTATCAAATATATGATTTTCACATATTTTCTGCCATTCTGTGGGTTACCTTTTCACTCTGTTCATAGTGTCCTTTGATGAAAAAAGTTTTTGATTTTTATCTTTGATTTACCTATTTTGTTTTTTGTTGGCTGTGCTTACGTTGTCATATCCAAGAAATCATTGCCAAATGCAGTGTTATGAAGCTTTTCTCCTATGTTTTCTATATTTCTAGTGTTATGAAGCTTTTCTCCTATATTTTCTTCTAGGGGATTTAATAGTTTTGGCTCATATGATTAGGCCTTTGATCTATTTTGGGTTAATTTTTGTATATGGTATAAGGTAAAGGTCCAACTTCATTCTTTTTGCACGTGGATATTCAGTTTTCCCAGCACCACTTGTTGAAAAGACTGCCCTTTCTCTATTGAATAGTCTTGTCATCCTTGTTGAGAATCATTTGATCACACCTGAGAGGCTTTATTTCTGAGCTATCCTATCCCACTGTCCTCTATATCTGTCTTTATGCCAGTACCACACTGATTTTTTTCATTTGTTTTTATTTTCATTTTTAAAGCATTTTTGGTTCACAGCAAAATTGAGCATATGGTGCAGAGATTTTCCCCCACCTGCATTGATGGCCTCCCCCACCATCAAAATCCTGAATCAGAGTGGTGTGTTTTTTACAACTGATGAAACTACATTGACATGTCATCATCACCCAAAGTCCATAGTTTACATTACTCTTCACTCTTGGTGCTATTCTATGGGTTTTGAAAAACGTATAATGACATGTATCTACCATTATGGTATCACACAGAGTATTTTCACTGCTCTAAAATCCTCTGTACTTCACCTGTTCATCTCTTCCTCCCCTCTGGCCCCTGGCAAATACTGATCTTTTTACTGTCTCTGTAGTTTTGCCTTTTCCAGAATGTAGTTTAGTTGGAATCATACAGCATGTAGCTTTTTCAGATTGACTTATTCCATTTAGTAATATGCATTTAAGATTCCTCCATGTCTTTTGTGGCTTGACAGCTCATTTCTTCTTAGCACTGAATAATATTTCAATGTTTGGATATACTGTAGTTTATTTATCTACTCACCTACAGAAGGACTCACCTACTGAAGGACATCTCAGCTGCTTCCAAGTTTTGGCAGTTATGAATACAGCTGCTATAAACATTCATGTGCAGATTTTTGTGTGGATATAAGTTTTTCAACCCATTTGGATAAATACCAAGGAGAACTAATTGCTGGATTATATAATAAGAGTATGTTTAGTTTTGTAAGAAACTGCCAAACTGCCTTCTAAAGTGGCTTTACCATTTTGCATTTCCACCAGAAAGGAATGAGGGTTCCTGTTGCTCGACATCCTTGCCAGCATTTGGTGTGTCAGTGTTTTGGACTTTGGCCATTGTAATAGGTGTCTAGTGGCATCTCATTGTTATTGTATACACTATTTGATTACTGTAGCTTTGTTTTTGGCATCAGGAAATGTGAGACCTCCAGCCTGGGCGCAGTGACTCACGCCTTTAATCCCAGCACTTGGGGAGGCCGAGGCAGGTGGATGGCCTGAGACCAGACTGGCCAACGTGGCAAAACCCAGCCTCTACTAAAAATACAAGAATTAGCTGGGTGCGCTGGCATGTGCCAGTAATCCCAGCCACTCGGGGGGCTGAGGCGGAAGAGAAAGAATCACTTGATCCAGGAGGCAGAGGTTGCAGTGAGCTGAGATTGTACCATTGCACTCCAGCCTGGGTGACGGAGGAAGACTCTTGTTTCAAAAAAAAAAAAAAAAAAAAAAAGGAAGTATGAGAACTCCACTTGGTTCTTTTTTTTTTTTTTTTCAAGATTGTTTTTGCTATTTGGGGTCCCTTGTAATTCCATATGAATTTTAGGATGGATTTTTTTATTTTGAAAAAAAGTTATTGGGATTTTGATAGAGACTGCATTGCATCTGTAGACCATTTTGGGTAGTATTGACATCCTAACAATATTAACTCTTCCGGTCTATGAGCATAGGATATCTTTCTGTTTATTTGTATTAATATCTTCTTTAATTTCTTTTACAAATATTTTATAGTTTTCAGTGTACAAGTCTTTCACCTTTTTGGTTAATTCCTAAGTATTTTATTCTTTTTGATGCTATTATAAATGGAATTCTTAAAAACATGTCCTTTTTGGATTGTTCCTTATCATGTATGAAACACAGTTGATTTTTATGTGTTGATTTTGTATCCTGCAACTTTGCTGAATTTGTTTATTACTTTAAATATTTTTCTGTGGAAGCATTAGAGTTTTCTACATATGGGATCATGTCATCAACAAACAGATAATTTTGCTTCTTATTTTCTAATGTGGACACCTTCTATTTCTTTCTCTTGCCTATTCTGGCTAGAATTTA
Source organism: Gorilla gorilla gorilla (assembly GCF_029281585.2). Classification (NCBI taxonomy): domain Eukaryota; kingdom Metazoa; phylum Chordata; class Mammalia; order Primates; family Hominidae; genus Gorilla; species Gorilla gorilla. The sequence goes on along the minus strand of NC_073244.2, from coordinate 5,562,337 downwards.
TAATACTATGTTGATGTTAAATAAAAGTGGGCATCTTTGTCTTATTCCTGATCATGGAGGAAAAGCTTTAAAGCTTTTAGTATTTTACCACTGAGTATGATGTTAGCTGTGTAAGCGGACAGTTTTTAAAGGAGCTTAAAAAGAGGTAGGATTGTGAAATCCTGGGACTTAATTAAAATTATATCCCCCATATTCCTAGCACCTAGTCTGGCATATAATAATTACTGAGTGAATGGACACATTTTAAAAAATGGTAGTTTCTCAAAACTGAATGAGCTACAGGTGCCTCTAAAAGGAGGGGCAATTTGGTATTCATGAGGGTGGTAAGCATTGAAGAGTGATGAAAAAGGAGATAAGAGTCATTGGGTTGCCCACTGACAAGGTGTTTGTTCCTCATTGTGGGCAACAAAGCAAAGCCACTTTACCCTTTGCTTGGATAGCCTGCTTAATTCTGGTTATTTTCTCCTTCTCTATATTAGCACTTAACAGCTAGAAGAAAATAACATATGTTGTATCTCATTGTATTTATGAGTACTGAATTAATAACTTACAGCCCATTGCATAAAAAGAAAATGAGCAAAATGCTGTAAATTATAGATAGAAGTTGTTAATGTGAGTAGAGTGTACAACATATGCCTCACTGTGCACGGCTTTGAAATAATGTGACTGATTTAAATGACTTGAGGCTGGCTTCATTTTAATGTGGAATGGATGGAAAGCATTGAGTCACCACCATTTCATTAGTAAGGCTATGTTCTTCCATTGGACCTTGGTCCCTCAACTTGAAGTAGATAAAAATTCTGATTACCTATAGTCCTAGAATGGGAAAATCAAAAGGTTTTTATTTAATATGTTGGCATATCTATTCGTGTGCACTTTTAACAAGCAAATTCTGAATATGAACTAACATGGCCTCCCTTTTCTCCTTTAACAAGGTCATCTGAGTTACAGATTTAAAAAATATGTTCATTAAATGCAGAGCTTGTTGATAACTTTGAGAAGCAGCAGGATGTAGTGGAAAGAACAGGCCCTTTTGTCTCGGTGAGAAATTTTCTGGCTGCAAATAATTGAAACTCTATAGCTTGTGCCAAACAAGATTTTAGAAGACCAAAAATGTGTTCTCAGGATACAAGGCTATCTTACAGGCTCACGCAGGTCTGAGGCCACTCATTCTGAGTTTCTAGGGCCATGTTGTCTCATCTCTGCTTTCCCTCCCACACCTGCTCCTTTCTTGTCTCTCAGCAGACTGGCTGTCTCTGCTCCTGTGCACATAGCCAAGCACAGCTGCCCTGCCCTGGCTTTTTATCCCTGCCAGTTCAAGGGCCAGCAGAGGCTGCCTGGCATCTCTGATTTCCAGATTCCTGGAAGAGAGAATCTGATTATCTCATCTTGAGTCAGATGACCACTTCTGATTTGTTCATTTATTAATTCAGGAAGACTTTACGAGTTTTGGGAACTGTTTCAGGCACTGGGATTCATCTTACCCTCATGGAGCATATGTGTGTGTGTATGTGTGTGTGTGTGTGTGTGTGAGAGAGAGAGAGAGAGAGAGAGAGATAAAGGAAGAGGGACTCTGAAAGCTTATTCTTTTGGGCTCGGTTGAGGGTTGTAATTTTCAGAGGAAGGGATGTATGGGCTTGGAATTTGGATAGACCTGGACTCTAATCATGGTTCCTCCCCTTACCAGCTCTGTGTGACCCTTGGGCATGTTAAATTACCTCTGTCAGCCCCAAGTTTTGAATCAGCAAAATGGGAGTAATCCTTTATAGGGTAGTTATAAGGATTAAAGTGAAATGGTGCCTGCAAAGCCAGGAGTGTAGTATCTGCCACATGTAATCAGAGCTCTACCACTTGGAACAAGTTATTAAACCGGTTTGAATCTGTTTCCTCATCTGTAAAATGGCAAAGAATATCACTTACCTCATATGCGTATTATAAGGATTAAACCATGGTAAGTACACCAGGGTGCCAGGAATTTGTACATAATGGATACTCAGTGTGGTCGCTGCTCTTCTTATTCTTATTGTGAGTCACATTTTTTCTCTTCTAGTTCCCATTTGGCCGGCGCTTGCCTTGTGACATCTACTGGCATGGAGTTTCATTTCATGACAATGACATATTCTCCGGTCAAGTGAACAAGTTTCCAGGTATCTGCTGTTATTGTTGACATTTAAACATGTTTCTAGGGCCAAGTCTCAGGTACACTCTTCTACTAAAACATGACAGTTATTTTTGAGATCAGATTTGAGGACTCTTAATTGGGAATTGCTGTGTTCACTAGCCATTAAGGGTTTAAGGATTGGAGACAGGCTTTTAAAGGTTCAAAGGCAGGCTTTCTTGGTCTAATGCCACTGGTGGAAGAACATGGTTTCCACTTTTTGGGTTATACATATAATATGGGGTTCTAATGAGAGGAATATATTCTGAAAATGAAAAAATAATAGAACATTTCATTCTTGCGGGAAACAAAAGCACCAAAATTCTAGGCATATGTCATAGAAATGGGGTATCAGCTTCCCTTTTCTTTAAGTATTATATTTGGAGGTACCATTTTTAAAACCAAATATACTGGTCTCCATATTAAGTACTACAGGCTGCACACAGCCTCTGCCTATTACCTAATGACATTATCTCAGCAAGACTTATCCTGCAAGGAGAAATCTTAGTGCTAGAAAAGCATCATAGCCAGCACTAAGATATCCCTCTCACTCCACTACCAACCTCCCAGTACAACTTTTTTGTTTTGCATTTTAATCTCTACCACTTTTCTGAGATGGAGTCTCGCTTGGTCACTCAGACTGGAGAGCAGCAGCACGATCTTGGCTCACTGCAACCTCTGCCTCCCAGGTTCAAGCAATTCTCCTGCCTCAGCCTTCCGAGTAGCTGGGATTACAGGCCTGTACCACCATACCTGGCTAATTTTGTATTTTTAGTAGAGACAGAGTTTTGCCATGTCACGTTGGCCAGGCTGGTCTCGAACTCCTGACCTCAAGTGACCCACCTGCCTCAGTCTCCCAAAGTGCTGGGATTACAAGCGTGAGCCACTGTACTGGGTCTCTTCATTATTTTTGATGGCTGAATGAAGAGGATATTTAAGATGGTAGGACAGCTTAGGGAGAAGGAGCACTGGATTAAGCTGGGTATGATGCAGTCAAAGGGCCTTCCACTTATTTTTTAAAATGTTAATATATTACACAGACCATATTATAATGCCATAATAAATACTTTCTAAAAAGAACATCACCCTGAATCCCATATCTCATTTAACAAAACAGCAATATGAATATTTCTATATTTCCTCCCAAACCTTAAGCAAGTTTACTCATCCTTTTTGCATGGTTGCAGTCCTGGTGTAGTTGCCTAAATATACGGTGTTTTCTCTTAGTATTTTATCAATTTTACCTATTTTAAAGGGAGAATCAATTTACTCTTTCCTTGAAATTCTATCCCACATCTTTAAGAAAACGCATTGCAGAAAACACAATAGCCATACGTTATACACGGGGTGGTAGTTATGCCACATCCACTAGGGGTTTTCACCTAAGCATGCAGTCTTACAAGTTCACTACCATAGGCCACACTTGGCTCAGATTCCCTTAGAAGGATACAGGGCAGGAAACACGGCTTGCTGGACAGTCAGTGTCAAGCATTTCTCTTCAGTGGAGTATTTGCAAGAGTTCCAGAGACTAGTCTCTGGCTCCTCAAGTGAAAGCTCGGGTGCAAAAGGACAAGATCCACATTGGTGGATATGAGTCTTTCTTGGCTTAGATGCCCCAAAGAAGCCAGTATCTCTTAGAACTGCTCCATAGTATGCCTTCTAAGGTCCCAGCAAGGGTCATATTAAGTTACAAGAATCATTGCACTCAGAAAAGCCTAGAGCTATGACTTTCTACTAGATATTTATGCAATTTACCAAATCAGGGATCATTTTAACCATATGCTTTGTTGCCTAGTAATTCAGCTAACATTCTACCTTCATTGTTTTCTAGGGGAACTGAGATAGAAAGTTAACCCAAGGTCAAATTTATCCTTAGAGAAGGAGAAAGGGTTTTGTTACAGAACAAGAGTAATTCTTGCAGCCAGAGTTCTTGCCCAACAGTTTAATGGGATAGCTATTATTTTTTGTGTCTTGCTGCTCAGAAAAGGATGCTTTGTGATGCCACTTAAAGGACTTATTAGGATATTGGGAGAATACAGTTTGGAAGAGAAAACGCTTTGAATGAGGACAGAGTTCCTAAGACATGAATCATCAAATGAGGCTTCATTTACATTTTCCCCATTTGCTCATGCCTCATCTAGTGGCTCAGAGTAGGAAAGAAGTAGCTATAGATCTACATTTGGAATACAAATTAGAAATATAGAATGAAGTACCCACAAAGGATTAATTTTATAAAGGTGATAGAATGATATTCATTCCAAAGAAGCAAGTTTGCCCCATCCCATATTCCACATGCCGGTGATTGGAACATAGACTTTTCCACATTACTAACAGAAATTAATTAGTTCTAATGACAAAGCAGGCTCTTGAACCTCTAGGCAGAGGAACAGTGCTGCCACACCCTCTACCCTGTGAAAGGTAGTAATCCTCAGCAGAGCGGTAATTCCAGAACAGTCTGTCCTCTGATACCAGTTTGTGTCCAAGCTTATCTTCTGTCTCTCATATATCTCATTATTCTAAAATGCACTTTCTATGCATTGTATATTACTTAGGGTAAGTTCTAGTGGATATCCCAGGCAAGTATAAACGCTTTATGTGCTGGGTCAACTGAGAACGGATATATACAGATGGAAGTGATTAATTTTGTTTGTGTCAGCACATTAGATTTTAGTCACTTTTCTGTGGGTAATTTCCTGGTTCAAATTACATTATTATATTTTGGCTGATGAATTAAGACTTTCTATGAAAATAATCTGATTTAGATACGTCTAAAGAAAGTAGATTATTAGATATGTCTACTTTCTTTAGATGTATCTAAATCAGACATGTCAGATTAGACATATCAGATTTAGCTTTAAGAAAGTCCAAAACTGTCCATTCTCAGGTTCTGAGCAGGTCTTTTGCTGAGTTTCAGGGTCTGAGATGTATGGCATCACATGGCAGGTGGTACCTGAGAGCCCACCTGAGGAGGGGGCTTTCTGCTGGAGAGGGAGGGAGCTTCAGTGAGGAACCTGTGGGGACAGCCATCTGTCAAGCATTGGTCTGGGCTCTGGGGCTATAAAGACACAGAGAAAGGCATGTAAAGAGAGAAGACAAGTACAGCCTAGGGGCTATGCTGGAGGAAGCTGGAATGCTGTGGGGGTCCGGAGCAAGGGCAGGCAACCTAACCCAGATTTGCCCAGGGAGCAGCAGGGTGAGAGCTCCTGGAGAACAGGACTGGCATGGAAACTGAGCCTCCAGGATGGATGGGCCTGATCCCCATGCCAAACAAGGGAGCAGAGTTGGTGCAAAGACAGAATGCCTTCAGCATATTGCTCGTTCAGCGAAGGGCAAGTGGCCCACCATGGTTAGAGGGCATCAGGTGAGCAGGGCAGGGGAGGGGTGATGAGTAGGAACCCAACTACAGCATTGTTAGAGCCTGAAGGTCATGGGGAGCCACTGAGGAATTTTTAAGCCAGACAGTGACACGGATCAGCTTGCATGTTAGCAAGATCAGCCAGAGGGACACATTAGAAATGAGATGGCTCAGAGAAGAAACAGAGATGTAGCTCAGAGTCTGCTGCAGCATCCACCCAAGAGATGAATGAATTAGTGGCAATCAGAATAGAGAGAACAGGATGGATCTGAAATGATTTATTTGTTGTTTGGTGGTTCTAATGTGTTTTTGCCAAGAATTATTGTTATAAATAATATTTTGATTGAATAGTGCTCCAAGTATAGCTCAGTTTTAGTTTGTTTTGTTTTACATTAACTGGGTTAAGTAGGGCTGCATGGGCAAACCTGAGATTGAACTGTTATGCTGTCAGTTAACTTGAATGGGATGAGACCCACCAGGCCTTGAGACTCCAGCGTAGCAGACAGAAAAGCCCAGGCCTCAGAAGGAGGGGCAGGAGGTAAGCCCTTGGTGTCAGAAACTCCCACCTGAATTAGGAGGTTTTCCCAATCGATAGGGGAACTGCCCTCATAGGGACATCTAGGGATAGACCTTATTGAGAAACCTAGGTGGGCAGTCAACCTCAAAAGGAGCTGTTAGGTAGCAGGACCCCAGACACTGGGCGAAAGTCACAGACAGGAGGATTCCAGCCCTTGCAGGGTGGGCTTGAGGGGAACAGAGGAGAGGTTGGAGAGAGGAGGGGCATTGGAGAGAACAGAGAAAAGGACGCAGCTCTGCATTGCTAAGGCAGCCACTCAGGCTCCAGGAGCAAAAGATAAGGTCACCAATATTTGGATACAAGCAATAGAACACCGGAAAAATGGGTAAAATCCTTCTTATCTGATTGGAATACAAAGTCTAGGTCAGACTTTTAGCAGAAGGGAGCTGGGGGTTAGACCTAGAGCTTCTATCTCAGTTCAGAATTGGTCCTAGAGCCCAGGGAGGGGACACAGGTGATGAGGGGTCAGGTGCTGCAGCTGCTTAGGGAAAGGGGACAGGGCCTGGAGCCAGTAGGGCCTGAAGTCAGCAGAGCTGGCCATGACCTTCCTTCTCACAGATTTACTCTGGGAACGCATGCCCTGGATCAGCTAGAAACCCTGCTACGCTTGTCAGGGTCATAATGGAGAAGATGCCACTCCCACACTTGTCTCTGAGCCACCTCCAGAGGTGGAGATGCCAGAAGCTTCCATGTGGGTTCTAGTGAGGGGCCAGAAACTCTTTCCCCGGTGGCACTGGATAGGAGTACAGCTTAGATATGGAGGAGCAAAGGTTTGGTGCTAAGTGGATTGAGAGAAGTCTATACGCGTCCCTCCTGGAGACAGACATTCAGGCAGGTTTGGAGTGAGCTGCCTCCGGCCTGCAGGCAGGAAGTGCCTGGCTTCCAGGGGTGCTTCTTAAGTTGGCCATTTTCAGTAGAAAACTGCCTGGAGACATGAAGGTAAACTTGGAAACATCTATTAGCTGGTGTGGGGCCTGATGATGCACATTACAGAAGGAGCCATTGCCGATAGTAAATGAATATTGACTGAATTTGCTGGACATAGATTTTCACAAAACTTTTCTGGAGCACCCAGACTGCCCTCAAGTACCCACAGCTCTCTGTGTTGTGTGAGCCCTTCTGACCTGCTGAGGGATTTTGGAAGAGAACATTCCCCCGGCACAACGACTTTAAAGTGCAGAAAATACCACAACACTATTTGGTCAGGAGGCATCCTCTACGTGGAGTAAGGTGCTGTATTACAGTTAGTTATGAAGGCTTTAAGTTCAATACGGTAACTAAAATGTTAGTAAACCTCAAGCAAAAGGATTCCAAAAAAGTTGAAGTTTTGCTTTGTTTACTTTATGGTCAGCTCTAGTGTTTATAATGCAACAATTCTAATTTTGAGGGAGAATAAAAGGAAATAGCTGTGATTTTCCAGACTCCCTTCTTGGGAAGCTCAGAACAGTGTCCTCAGTGAGTTTTCTTGACTATTGAACAGTCCGTGTTAGAGCACAGTTTATTAGTGCTTTTTAAGCTCCTTTATTTCTTACTTAATCCTTCCCTACATCCTTCTAAACAACAACTAAGACCTGGGCACTGATGTCTTGAAGCTGGGATCTTTAGATTTATTGCACTTTTTAATATGCTGATGGAAGCAAGAAGTTGGTTCTTAAAACTTTCCTTCCCAGATGTTTACCCTTTTCTTCCTGAACGTGGGAATTTAGAGGAAACTCATTCATTCTGACTGCCCATTTGGAATGTGTGATAATTTGGGCATGCCAAGCTGACATGGAACTTTGTATTTTCTATTAAAAATAGCTTTGCCAAGCACATTTCTAGTATCAGTAATGGAACTGTTTGGTCTCTTTCAGGGTAAAGGCCATTTGTAGCCGCCATTTTTGGCAATGATATTTGTCTTAAGAAACAAGCATGATAGCCGGGTGCGGTGGCCACGTCTGTAGTCCCAGCACTTTGGGAGGCCGAGGTGGGTGGATCACCTGAGGTCAGGAGTTCGAGACCAGCCTGGCCAACATGGTGAAACCCCTTCTCTACTAAAAATACAAAAATTTGCTGGGCATGGTGGTGCACACCTGTAATCCCAGCTACTCAAGAGGCTGAGGCAGGAGAATTGCTTGAACCTAGAAGGCGGCAGTTGCAGTAAGCCAAGATCATGCCATTGCACTCCAGTCTAGGCAACAAGAGCGAAACTCTGCCTAAAAAGAAAAAGAAAAAGAAATAAGGATGATGCCAGGCATGGTGGCTTACACCTGTAATTCCAGGGCTTTGGGAGGCCAAGGCAGGTGGATGGCTTGAGCCTAGAAGTTCGAGACTAGCCTGGGCAATAGTGAGACCCTGTCTCTACAAAAACAAAAACAATACAAAAATTAGCCAGGCATGGTGGCACACACCTGTAGTCCCAACTACTCGAGAGGCTGAGGTGGGAGGATCCCTTGAGCCTGGGAGGTGGAGGTTGCAATGAGCTGAGATCATGCCACTGCACTCCAGCCTGGGCATTAAAGCAAGGCTGTGTTTCAAAAAAAAAAAAAGAAAAAATGAAATAAACATGCTAAAATTGATAATAATTTTTACCTATTTGCTTAAAATTTGCTACAATATATAGTACTCAGTTTCTTCTCTTGTCAGAGTTACTAATGATGTTACAAGAAAGAAAATCCACCAACCTTTTTTTTTTTTTGAGACGGAGTCCTGCTCTGTTGCCCAGGCTGGAGTGCAGTGGCTCGATCTTGGCTCATTGCAAGCTCTGCCTCCCAGGTTCACGCCCCCACCATTCTTTTAATGTTTTATAACAGTGAGACATTTCAATTCCCTCTGGGCAAATTAATGAGATAGGATCAATGTCAGTGTCAGTCCTTATAACTGAGGAACTCCTACAGATTGCATTTTTTCCCTTGAAGTATAAATTATGGTATTCTTTTTATTTCCTGTCCTTCATTCAAGGAGACAGATTTTATGCTGAAAGATGTGTATTTTCCTATTCCATGCCTTTAATACTCATGAAACAGTAAAAGAAATAAACTTAATTAAACCTCTCATAATGTAACCAGAGTCCACTAGATGATATTCTCTAGGGTACAAAATGGAAGGAATCCCAGAAGCACGTAAGGTGGCCCCAAATTAAAGAAGGTATTAAATTTTAAGTGCAAGATATAAATGCTTCCCTATTCATTACCTAAGGGGGTGACAAAGAATAAAAGAATAAACTAGGTGAAAACTCATTCCTTCAAACTGATGCTTCATTTTTATAAAGAGAAAAGAACACCCGTCCGTTACCTCAAGTTTTTCATTAACTCAGTAGTTCTTTCCAAACCATGAGTCACCGCTGTGGGGAACAACTCAGACCTTTTTTAAAAATCCTGCCTGAAAAAGAGAATATGTCGGGTGGGTGGTTTTAAAAGTCCCGAATAATGGCTGTTTTATAGCTAGTAGCCCACTGTTGTTAAAACCTCACAGCGTCTCTTCTCCCCAGGCATGACGGAGATGGTGCGTAAAATTACTCTGAGCAGAGCAGTGAGAACCATGCAGAATCTCTTTCCTGAGGAGTACAACTTCTACCCTCGCTCATGGATTCTGCCTGACGAGTTCCAGCTCTTTGTTGCTCAGGTAGATGGCACTCCGTCCCCATGACCCCTGAATTATATTATTGTTGCAACTGTGTCCTGGGTCCTGTGTGCTGGGAGCTGGGACAGGGGGTCCCAGGGAGCTGCGACTAAGGGAACATCTTAGCAGTACACAGTAGGTGTTGGCGGCTATCAAAACAGCTTGCAGAGTTGAACGAGTAGGGTGACAGGTAGGTAAACTGAAGAAACGGGTCTTGACACAAGGAGACAGCCCTAAGGCGGATATCAGAGCTGGATCATGGAGTCAGGACGCTGGGGAGCCGGGGAGCTGGAGCCGGAGCAGGTGGTTGGGCCCCCAGGTAGGATGGGGCCGCTGGGGGAATCCTGGAGCCGTGGCCTCGCCGGCTTCCTGTGGCCTGAGATGTGGGAGGTCAGGCTCTGTTTAAAGGCCAGGGAGCAGGTCTGACAAACTCATGGGGAACCTTTTAAGTGTTTTGCTTTAAACTTGTTCCAGAATCAATTGTCAAGTGACCCATTCCATCTCGAAGCACCAGGTTTGAGCATGTAATACACTGGAGCCCTCACCACTGATTGTGAAGTGGAACTCAGAATTGCCATTTTTGTTAGCCTTTTAACAGTTTCATTTAGGATCCCTTCAAAGCCTTTGTGTACAAGTTTCACAGTCTGTCCCATAACTCTGGGGTAACTATACAACCAATGCCTGTCTAATTGTGATAAGGCTAACACCATTTACTGTTCCTGCTATGTTCCAGGCTTTGTGCTAGAAGTTTAACATTTTTTATTTATTTTTATTTTTGTGTTTTTGAGATGGAGTGTTGCTCTGTTGCCTAGGCCAGAGTGCAGTGGTGCGATCTTGGCTTACTGCAGCTTCCGCCTCGTGGGTTCAAGCCATTCTCCTGCCTCCGCCTTCTGAGTAGCTGGGACTACAGGCGGGTGCCACCACACCAGCTTTCTTTTTTTTTTTTTTTTTTTGTATTTTTTGTATTTTTGGTAGAGATGGTGTTTCACCGTGTTGGCCAGGCTGGTCTCGAACTCCTGACCTCATGCGATCTGCCCGCCTCAGCCTCCCAAAGTGCTGGGATTATAGGCATAAGCCACCACGCCCAGCCCACATTATTTCTTTTAATCTTCACAGCAATCTTGTGAGGCTGGTTTTATTATTATCCCCATATTATGGATGAGGAAACTGAGGCTTTGAAAAATTTAGCAACTTGCTTGAGAAGTAAGGTTTAAAACCTAGAGCTATTTCCAAGGCATATGCTTTCTATAGTCTATTTTATTGCCTCTGTATTGTTTTGGTTTTAATATTGAATTATAAAACTTGTAATAAAATTATCATTTACTAAACACAAAAACAGCTTGAAGTGATAATTTTTAAAGGAAGTTTTCTCTGAGATGGTGGTCACATGGGTTTATATACATTGCTTAAAATTCACCGAACTATTAACTTAAAATGGGTGCATTTAATTGTATGCAAGCTATGCTTCAATAAAGTTAATTTTAAAAGATAACTCTCAGCTGTTCCTCATAATTACCCCCCCCCCAATGTCTCTCTTCTGTGGCTCTGCTCATGCTGTTGTTGCTATGTGGAATACCTTTCCTTCCCAGCTTTGCATCCAACTACAGTCATGAGTCACTTGACGGGCACACATTCTGAGAAAAGTGTCATTGGGTGATTTCATCATTGTGCCAACACCATAGAGTGTGCTTACACAAACCTAGATGGTATAGGCTCCCACACATCCAGGCTATATGGTATAGCCTATCACTCCTAGGATACAAACCTGTATAGCATGGTACTGGACTTAATATTGGTAAGTCTTTTTTGTATCTAAACATAGAAAGGGGAAAATACTGTATAAAAGATGAAAAATGATACACCTATGTAGGATACTTCCCTCCACTCCCCACCGTCTCAGGCGAAAGGGTTTGGGGTCAGGTATGTTTACCCTCCACTCCCCACCGTCTCAGGCGAAAGGGTTTGGGGTCAGGTATGTTTACCCTCCACTCCCCACCGTCTCAGGCGAAAGGGTTTGGGGTCGGGTATGTTTACCCTCCACCCCCACGGTCTCAGGCAAAAGGGTTTGTGGTCAGGTATGTTTACCTTCCACTGACTTTTCAACTTCCGGCTCCTTCATTGCTCCAAAATCCTAACTACCGCAAGGAAAAAACACACAGAGAGGCCGCAGCACAGAATCAAGAGACATGCAAGATTAAACTACACGCCTGACCACACATGAACCCTGGCAGCATGGCACAGACACAGTGAGAGACACGAACATGGGGTCAAGCCCACGCATACGGTGACCAAAGGAACTCCCAGCTTGGTGGCTCCCATTGTCCCAAGGGCCTGCACCGAAGCAGGTGAAACCCACAAGGGCCCTGCACCTATGTCCACTGAGGCATAACCTGTGAACCAAGTCCCACATGAGGGTGTGGGGCCCCCAGAGTACACTCAGAGCCACTTGGGAGCATCAGGGAACACACCCACTTGGGTGACCAGAGCTTGGTTGAAGACCCAGCTGTGCTGTAACCAGCATTGAGGCTGGATTTTCACCCCAATCTTCAGGCTGCAAAGCCGACATGCATTCCACAGTGGCAACCCACCTCCTGCTTTGGCCTAGAGCTACTCTGCATCTGGAAGCTGATGGACAGTGAGAGTTAGCCTCATCAGTGATAGGAAAAAATGAGCCCAGAGTCCCCCTGGGGGTGCCTGTGGGGCTGAGAGAGGCTCTGGAGGGAGGTGGATGAAGTCCAGATCTGGAATTCTGCACTCCAGCCTCCTGAGCTGCCAGGACTCTGGACTGCTGCCCTCAGCAGGAGTTGAAGCAGTAGGACCACCCACGGTTCTGCCTGAGGTCACCCTCTGTTCTTGGTGGCCCTGACAATCAGAGTCCCAGGCACTGGTCACCTTTCATTCACTCATTTATTTATTTAAGACAAAGTGTTGCTCTGTTGCCGAGGCTGGAGTGTAGCGGCACCATCTTGGCTCACTGCAACCTCCACTTCCTGGGTTCAAGCAATTCTCCTGCCTCAGCTTCCCAAGTAGCTGAGGTTACAGGCACGCACCACCACATCCAGGTAATTTTTGTATTTTTAGTAGAGACAGGGTTTCACCATATTGGCCAGGCTGATCTTGAACTCCTGACCTCAGGTGATTCACCTGCCTCAGCCTCCCAAAGGGCTGTGATTACAGGCGTGAGCGACTGGGCCCGGCCACCTTTCTTCTATTCACAGTCTGCCCCTCGTTTTATTGCTTGACTGTTTAACTTACATCTGCCAGGCGAAGAGTCAGAGCCCTGGCATTGGGAAGTGGTCAACTCATGGGTTGGTAAAAATAATTTACCAACAATAGTATAGGTTTGAAAAAGGAAAGTTTATTAGAAAGGAATCACACTGCAAAAGGGTGCAGTGGGGTGCCTTATTGAGAGAGGATTCAGCATGCCGCAGTGAATTTTCCTTAGGAGCATTTATGGAGCTTAAGAGGGGAGCTTGAGGGTAATTTGGGACACATTAGCCACGTAGGTTATAATAATGATTACATTTGTAGACGTTTTGGTGCCTTAATGTAAGCAAGCATTGCAAAATGAGTTTCCACATGGCATTTCAGAGATGTATGGACATTTTAGTTACTTATAAAAGTTGAACGAGGCCTGGAACCAGATGCCGACTTTAGATACTAGAGAAGTTTAATTATTATTCCCAGGGAAGGAGTTTTGCCTCTGGATGGCCTGTTTGATGGTCACCAGGGGGTCTTTGCTCCCTTCCAAATTCCGCAAATTAGGAGTTTTTTACTCCATTCTCTGTTCAGTGGTCACCAGGTGACTTTTACTCTCCTCAGCAACTGCCACCCTTTCTAGACTGTAAATCTTCCTGAAAGCAGGGATCATATCTGTAGTAGTCCATTCTCACACCACTATAAAAAACTGCCCAAGACTGGGTAATTTATTAAGGAAAGAGGTTTAATTGACTCACAGTTCCCCATGACTGGGGAGGCCTCAGAAAACTTACAACCATGGTGGAAGGGGAAGCAAATATGTCCTTGTTCTCATCGTGGCAGGAGAGAGAAGTGCCAGCAGGGGAAATGCCAGACATTTATAAAACCATCGGATCTCATGAGAACTCACCCACTATCATGAGAACAGCGTGGGGGAAACCGCACCCATGATCCAATTATCTCCACCTGGTCCCGCCCTTGATATGTTGGGATTATTACAATTCAAGGTGAGATTTGAGGGGGGACACAGAGCCAAACCATATCAATATCTGAGCCACCTCTGTATCATTCACACGCATTGCCCCATCGACCTTCAGGACACCCCTTTGAGGCTGAGTTAGCATCTGTCCCCAGGGATAATAGGAGGCCTCAGAAAGCACACATGGCGGCACCGGACAGACCTGGAGCTGGTTCCAGCTCCTCCACTCCTTAGCTGGTGTCTCTTTGTGCAGATTAGTGAAACTCTAAACTCCTCTTTTCTCTTGGGGGTCAGGCGCTGATGTGGAAAGGAGACATAGCAAAGGCTCAGAGTAACTACGTGAGCGACTGTTGTCATGTCCTCATTGATATGACAGGAGGAAACAGGCTTAGTGGAAGGCTTGTCCTGTCTTGCTGCCCAGCAAGGCAGTGGGGGGACCCGGTGCTCAGGGACTCAAATTCCTTCCTCTAAGAAAAGTGTGAAGAGGGTACACAGATTCAAAACACTCTATGTAGTCTGTTCTTCATGATCAGATGAGAAAACACCATGAACGGCGTGTTTCTAAGCTTAGCGAAGAGCAACGTGGAATGAACCCCAGGGGTGAAGGAGAAGCCCTAGGAGGCCCCAGGCAGCCTTCACAAGAGCAACTGGAGGCTTGATGTCCAGCAGATTCCTTTGTCCATGGTGACCTCTCCCTCCTGTCTCCTGACCACTGCCTCAGCCCTGCCTGTTCAAACGCCTAGAGGAAGTGGCTATTTTTCCTGCGTGAAGTCTCCTGGGGAAAAGTCTTTGAATCCTAGTGCCTGGGGGAATGAAAGCATCTAAAGTGACAGCATCAAGGCCCAGAAGGCCGACTCAGGGATGAGGTCTGGGAGGAAATCACTTAAACCTCACCCCTCTGCTGCTCTGAACCTCCTGCAACCTGGACATTGGGGTGGCACCCAGAGCACTGGCTTAGCTGTGAAGACAGGAGTGTGCACTCCAGCGCTGCCTTCTCCTAATAACTGGGTGATCTTGCAGGTTACTTTGAATCTCTAAGCCTTGATACCCTCCTCTGTAAAAAAATACAGTTTGAGGGATTAAAGCTGAATACTTTTTTAAAGTACATGCCACAGTGAAGTGATCAACAGCATGAACTTCCTTCCCCTTTTCCTTTTCCCCTCAGAACTCCCCCCTCATAGTTATGGATTCTCCACATCTTCAGGGCAGAGATCTGAAACAGTGGAGGTTGAGGTGGTAGGGGAGTTCAGTCTAGGTTTTCTGTAGCTATGAAAGATGGGTACCATGGTCCTGTTTCCCCCAAACTGATGTTGAAACCTAATGCCCTCCAAAGTGATGAGTTTAAGAGTTGTGGCTTTTTGGAATTGACTAGGTCATGGAGGTGGAAATTTCATGGATGGGATGAGTGACCTCTTCAGAGAGGCCCAAGAGAGACCCTTCATCCTTTCTAGTACGTGAAGACACAGTAAGAAGGCACCATCGATGAACTAGGGAGTGAATCCTCCCCAGACACCGAATTTGCTGGTGACTTGGTCATAGATTTGACGCCTCCATAACTGTGTGCAATAAATTTCTGTTGTTTATAAACCTCCCAGCTTATGGTATTTTGTTATAGCATCCAGAGCAGACGAAGACAATGGGTGACTCTTGCCACAGGAGTGTAAAGGTCTCGTCAGTGTAGTGGAGGGGAGGGGTCTCTCCCAGCCCATGGCCTGCTCTGATTACTGAAGCAAGGACCCTTATGCCCTCAACACCATTTACAAGATGGCTCCAAGGCTGCACCTGCCAGGACATATGGCCCCTGCTGGGTACGTAGAGAAAGCTGACATGTGCAAACATCACTCACTCCTCTTCCACTCTTGCTCTCTGTTCTCTCACTGTATTGATCAATTCATGTTCTAGATCCTACCAGTGCCAAAATCACCTTTTCTGTTCCCCTTGCTCCACTTTAACTTGTTTGAAAAGAGATAGCTCCTCCCCACCATTGGACAATAATTGCTTTACCTGGGATTGAGGAGAAAGGCAGTGTGAGCTTGCCTTGGAAGTCAAAGCCACTGAGAAACCTGAGCCTGGAGGTGCATCACACACAGGTCCAGAGTTTTCTCTTCTGGGCTATTATGGAGAAATGGCCATCCTGGAGGAAGAAGAAGCTGTCTCCCAGGGACTTCCAGGCCTTGGCGGCCCAGGGAGGCTCACTCAGCAGGCCCAGGCTCAGCTAAGACATCCCATTCTCAAAGCCCTGGGGACAGAGGCAGCTCCCTCTCCCCAGAATTGTCTCCCCAGGTCTCTGAATCCTGGCAGGAAGGGGGAAGAGCCTCAGCATTTTGTAAGAAGAGAAGGGCAGGCTTATGGTTCAGCCACTGGATTATAGACACTGTCCTGGGCTTCCACCCCTGATGATACCTGAACTTACAGCTGAGCATCCTCTCCTGGAGTTCTGTGTAGCTTCTTGCTTTCTGGAACTCCTTCCTGGCTGTGCCATCCACTCAGTTCCCATTTCAAGGAGTCCCTTGTGGTTGACATTTGAATACTACCTTGCAGGAGTCAGCATTATTTCACACCTTCAGCATGGATCATCTCTTTCCTGCTTGAAATGCCTTCCTCTCCAGGATTCCAGGATCCCACACACTCCACCTCAGTCTCTTACCAGGTTCCCCTTCTCTGCCCCTTCTCTCTAGGAAGTGTTCCTTTTGCAAAATAATGACCACATCTGTAGCTTCAGCCCTGACTTCACTCCTGGACTCTAGGTTCATTTATCTATCTGCCTCTGCCTCCTCTGCAAGCATCTCAAGTTGAGAAGATCCACAAAAATTGTTGAATTCACACATCCAAAAACTGTTTTGCCCATCTTCCTTGTTTTTGTAAATGGCATCATCATGTGCTCATTCCTGAGGCTAATGCCCTAGGAGTCATTCATGGTTCTTCTCTTTCCCTGGAAACACTGGTCTGGCCCATAAGAGATTCTCCTGAATTCTACCTTCTAAGTCTTTTCCTAATCCAGTCATCTTCCCTGTCTCCATTGTGACCAGTGCCATTCAGCATGCCATCATTTCTTGCCTGGACAATGCAACAACCTCTTATCTAGCCTTTCTTTCTTCCCTCTGAAATAAAAATTTATTATTCCCTCAGAAGGCAGAGTAATTTTCTGAAATGTGCATCAGACTGCATGATTCCAGTGCACACTGAACATGGTTCTACATGATAGCCAGTCTCCCGAGTTATCCAGCTCACTTCCACACCTCACTGTGTCCCAGCACACTCATCCTTGCCTTCTTTCAACATCTCAGGGATGTTTCTCTGCCTAGAGTCCTCCCCACAGGGCTGCACACATAGCCACCCATCTCCCATCACTCAGGCTGGAGAATTACCCACTCAGAAAGGCCTCCAAAGACATTACAGTCAGAACCTCATGTTTCTTCCCACCTCAGTCTCTCTCTCTTTATACTCTATTTAGATTTATATTATCTTTCTCTTTTTTCCCTTCTTTTCTGCTTTTTTTTTTGAGATGGGGTCTTGCTATGTTGCACGGGCTAGAGTGCAGTGGCTACTTACAGGCGTAAGCATAGCTCACTATAGCCTCGAACTCCTGTGCTCGAGTAATCCTCCTGCCTCAGCCCCCTGAGCCCACGGACACATGCCATGGTGCCTGGCAAATATTTAGATTTTTTCACAGTACATATTACTACCTGAAATTGGCTCAACGTTTTCATTATTTACTTATTTATTGTCTTTCTCCCTGGCAGTAAACCATAGGAACATGTTCTCTGAAGTATGCCCATTAAAAAATTGTGTGTATGCCTAACCCCAGCTACTCAGGATATTGAGGTGGGAGAATGACTTGAGCCCAGGAGTTTGAGATCAGCTTGACCCATATAGCAAGGCCCCATCTCAAAAAGTATATATTGCATGTATTGGAAAATTATTATAAAATTATTTATTGTATACATTGCATGTATATACTTTGTGTATAGTATGCATATGTAACATGTGCATAACTAACATTTATTATTTTAACCATTTTTAAGTGCACAGTTCAGTGGCATTAAGTACATCCACACTCTTTTCCAAACATCACCATCTTCCATCCCAAAACTTTTCCATTAACTGAAACCCTGCACTCATTAAACACTAACTATTCCCCGAATCCAGACCCTGGCAACTACCATTCTACTTATGGCCTCTATAAACAGGACTACTCTAGGCACCTCACATATGTAAACTCATACGTTATTTGACGTTTTGTGATTGATTTATCACAAAATAAATGTGGAATTACAAACCAAAATATGGTATATGTATATGTGTGTATATTTACTCATGGATTCGATTTACCAGAAACCGTTATTTTTATATGCCACGGCTTCCAGTTACTCTTTGGGGTCCTTTTATTTAGATTTGAAGGAGTCCCTTTAACATTCTTTTTTGGGCAGGTCTTGTGGCGATGCACCTTCCACCATTTGTGTTTCTGGGAATGTCTTTATTGTGCCATCATTTTTGAAGGGCAGTTTGTTCAGATATACAATCCTTAGTTGAGAGTTGAGTGTTTCCTTGTTTGTTTTCTCAGCATTGTAAGTATGTCCTCTGACTGTCTTCTGGCCTGTAAAGTTTCTACTGAGAAATTCCCCAATAGTCTACTTGGGAATCCGTCTTACATGGCAAGTCACTTTCCTCTTGCTCCTTTCAAGACTGTCTATTTTACTTGGTTTAAGGCAGTTTAACTATAATACGACTCAGTACAGGTCTCTTAGGATGATTCTATGTGGACTTATCAAGCTTCCTGAATTTGTAGATTCAAGGATTTCTTGGGAAGTTTTCAACCATTATTATTTTATAAAAATAATCTCTGTCTTTCTCTCTCAGTATCTCCTCTCTGAGACTTCCACAATGCATGTGTTGGTTCACTTGTCAGCGCCTTATAAGTCCATGAGCTCCTTTTACTTTATTTATTGTTTCTGTTGTTCCTCAGACTCGTAATTTAAACGACCTGTCTTCAAGTTTATCGGTTCTTTCTTCTCACTCTTTGAATCTGCTGTCGAACAGCTCTAGTATATTTTCCAATTTGGTTACCATATTTTTCAGCTCTAGAATTTCTGTTTGCTTCTTTTTTTATAATTTTGGTTATTTTCTTATCATTTTAATGTATATTTGTATATTGCTTTTCTTATTTTCTTTAGTTGTTCGTTTGTGTTTTTCTTTAACTCTTTTAGCATATTGAAGTGTTGTTTTACTTTTTTTTATCTAGGAAGCTTGATGTGTGTGTTTCTGCAAAGACAGTTTCTGAAAACTTATTTTGTTTTGCAAATGGTTGATGTTTTTCTGTAACTTTGTGTGCCTTGTAATCTTTTGTTAAAAACTGGGCATTTGAAGAAACAGGTACCTCTCTCAGTCTTTACAGACTGATGTGGCATACTTTTGCTAATTGGTGAAAGATGTCCTAAGTCTGGATCAGCCTGGGATAAAGCCTTATGGTCATTTTAGGTATTTTCTGGGCATGTGTCCTCCCTGGGCGTGTGTGTGTGTGTCTGTGTGTGTGCGTGTCTTTGTGTGTTTGTGTGTGTGTGTGCATTGTCTTGTTTTCTTCCCCCAATTTCTCCCATATAAACAGCCACTTTTACATGTCTTAATGAGCCTCATTCAGCTTCTCTCAGGCTCAGGCCTGAGATGTTCTATTGCATTTCTCTGCCCATGTTCCTTTGCCCCAGGTGTCCACAGTCTGCAGCCTCCCCACCAGTTCTCCCATGCCTTGGTGTCTGCCATTGCTTTTCAAGGCTTCCAGCAGCCTGAGAGCCAAGCCATGGCACCATTCTCCACCTGAGCTCCCAGCCAGGCAAAACAGAAACAAGTCTCTTGGGCAGCCACATACAGAGTAGAATATTACAGATAAATGCTGTCCTTTTTCTTCCAGCCTGAGGGAGGGAACTGGGAATTGTGCTGCAAGATGCCAAGGATGGGTAGCAATTTCACAGCATTTCCTGCTGGCTTAAATGTAACTTTTTCTTAATTTGATGTTTTCTTAGTTGCTGTAGATGCTGGATTTGTTTTCAGAGCTCCTATAAAGTTATTGTAGTCCATCTGTAGTTGCTTTCCTAATATTTCCATGGGGAAACAAGTGTTTGAAGCTTCCAGTCCACTGTCTTGCTGATATCACTCCTGGCAAGCCCATTTTTAAAATTATGGAACTAAGACTCAGAAAAGCTGGTAAGTGACAGCACTTTGACTAAAATCTGTGAATGTGAATCTTTAGACTAGTGTTTCTTCTACACGGCTGACCCCAAGCTGTCCTTCTAATAATCAGAGCGATAATAACGACGTGCATACAAATGGCACACTGCAGTTTAAAAACTAGCTTTGTGGCCGGGCGTGGTGGCTCACGCCTGTAATACCAGCACTTTGGGAGGCCGAGATGGGCAGATCACAAGGTCAGGAGATTGAGACCATCCTGGCTAACGTGCTGAAACCTCGTCTCTACTAAAAATACAAAAAAATTAGCCGGGCGTGGTGGCGGGTGCCTATAGTCCCAGCTACTCTGGAGGCTGAGACAGAAGAATGGCATGAACCCGGGAGGTGGAGCTTGCAGTGAGCCGAGGTCAGGCCACTGCACTCCAGTCTGGGTGACAGAGCAAGACTCCGTCTAAAAAAAAAAAAACTAGCTTTGTTTTCTTGTGAGGCATCTAGAGTTCCTGTTTAGGGTAGTTGGGAGAGAGGGGAACTGTCCCATTTGCTAGATGAAGAAACTGGACTATTTGTCCAAAGTCACATACAAATTAGTGGAAAACTCATATTAGTTTATCTGCCTCCATATGGCCATTTTGGCCTCTGCCCCACACTTTCAGAGGCTTGGAAGGTGCAGGTGGGAAGATGAGGAAAAACAGATCAGAGAGGGATATATTGCAGGGCAGGTACCTCACCTTCCCTTACCCCAGAAGGTGCCTGCCATGCAAAAGCCACAGGCCATGGCCTGTGAGAGTTCCCTAGAATTAAGCAATAAAGGGAAGAGTCATGGGGAGGGTCAGAAACCTGAATTCCAGGTCCCTCTGTGAGCCCCAGCCTCTCTGTACCTTGGTTGTGCAGTATCTGCACTGAGGCCTGACCGCATCTCCTTGTCTAGGACTGCTGGCCTATTCCTCTCCCTCCTCTTTACCCTCCCAGGCTCTGTAGGGACAGCTTGAAGGCTGCCCTGAACCTGGATCCAGTCCCACAGCCAGGACTTCCCTGTGCCCACCTCCTTGGTGACAAAACCTACCCTGGCTGCTGGCCTGGTTGAGGACAGTGGGAGGAGAAGAGGCCGCCCAGCGCTGCAGCTTTTATTCTCTGAAGCCAGAGACCCACCCTGGGAGATTTTATCAGGACTTCTGCTCCCAGATCCCTCCTTCTACAGACACCCTGATCCCCAGGATCTAAAGCCGCCTCCTTGGAACTCTCTTCTCAGTCAATGCCCTGTCTCCTGAGTGGGTCCCAGTCCTCCCTGCTTCCTGCCACCCCCTGGGAGGTCCCAGCCCTCCTGCACATGCCCACAGCTGTGGAGTTGTGCAGGCACAGCCCCTGGGATGTGGCCTCATCGTAGTGTGCAGGGAGGCCCTGCAGTGAAAACCTGCACACTTCTGCACCAGGACACTGGAGTCTGCCGTCCTCCCCTGGGCTGGAGATGGGGAAGCAGCACGTAAGACTTCCTCACAGGTTACAAGCCTGCGGCCTGTGTGGAGGCCACCAGGTGAAGTTAACTACAGGAGTGGTTAACTGTACTGTCTCTAAAGCCAAGTTATTGTTGGGTGTGGAAAACAGAGAATAGGAGCACACAGCTGAGGCTCTGCAGTGATCACTAATTTTCAAAAAATAATTGGAAATTTTTCTCTAGTTGCTAATTGTTCAAGAAACTTAGATCTTGAAGAAGATAAATACAAAATCTGAACTACAGTATAATGGTTTCTAACAATCTTGAACTTGGATTTGGTTTTCAGAGTAAGGGAACAAGGGAAAGTGCAAATTAACCTGGGAGGTTATCTGGGCAGCAAAAGCCTCTCAGGAGCATATGTAGAGTCCAAGGGTGGAGGAATCTGAAGCGCTTTTGGTATGAAATTCTTTTATAAGCAATTTTCTTTGGTCCTCTCAGAAGAGACCTCTAACTGTATTCTTTTAGCGTGTCAGAAATGATGCATCTAGCTGCTTCCTCAGCGTCTTGTGATTGGCATCTGAAGTGGAGGGTGATCTTGTGTGACTGAGCCCCCAACCTGTGGAATCAGCTGCTGTGTCCAGGTAGATATTGTCAGAACTGAATTGAATTGGAAGAAACTCAGTTGTATCTGCTGGAGAATCTGTAGGATTGCTTGGTGGGGAAACTCCCCACAAATCTTGGTGACGGGAGGTCACAGAAGTATTGCATGTTGATGGTTGAGTGAGGAGATGGGAAAAGTGCGCTTTGGCTGTCTTCTCCCTGTCTCTCCTTCGAGGGCTTGTCGGCTGTACACCGATCTCCCAGCAGCTTCTGCGTCTTTTCTCCCTCAGATGTTCTCTCCTGTGCCCTCCTCCTTCAGTGAGATGTAAACAAGCTGCCTCATGTGTCTTGTCTTGTTGGAAGCCCGGGGCTTGACACCAGATATTTACCGTCTCAGGATGTGTGCACCCCACAGTTCTCTACCCCAAAACTCTTTTTCTCACTTTGTTAAACAACTTGATTTTCAGGCATTGCTGAAAATGCTTGACTTTCAAAAAAATATCAAGACTCATCTTAAGATCTGGATTTTGCAGTGCCTTTATTACTTCATGTGTCTTCTGCTTATTCTCATGTGAAATTGTATTCTAGGTACTAATTAATTATGCCAAGGCTTTCTTCCCTTTCTGGATAACTTGCAGTGTTTGGGATGCTAACTGCATGGTGTCCTTACTGTTTTGTCAAATATCAGCCCCTTTATTGCCTTGGTCCATCAAACAAGCCCATGGTCCTTTATTTATTTTCCAAGCCTGGTTTTCCTGCAGGGATAAGCACTGACCCTGATGGTCCCTCTAAGGTCACGTGTGTGGCTGTGAAGAAGTTCAGTGGAGCAAGTGCCAGACAGAGGCAACACAGCCCAGTCCAGATCCCTGCCGGCCCTGTCCACAGCCTCTCTGTCTCAACTCCTTACTGAAGGAAAGGACAGAATGCCCCAAAGGTCAAGACAAAGCTGGGGCATGTGAGAGCTCTTGGGACCATGGGAGAGTGGACAGCGACCCCAGGAATCTGCTCAACACTGGGTGAGGAAGGTAGACTCTGTTTATCCAATTTGCTAGGTCTTATCTCCAGAATTCGTCACAACTGCATAGGAGACCAGGTGAGTGATTGCACCTAGACCCTCCCATACAGGTGGGATTGCACCTTAATTGATCTCGCTGTTGATACTGGTGGATAACTCTATTTGGTTGGCCAAGAAGGACGTCTAAATACACATGACAATGGTGGACGAGGTAGAGAGTCAAGAAAGGCTGGGTCCAAAGTAAAGAAGCAAAAGTTTCTCTGACACACAGAGTGGGTGGAATTTGGGAGCCCAGGCAGCAGAGCCCCACAGAAGTATCTTCACATGGAGCAGAGCCCCATTCAGCCTAGGATTGAGGGCTCATTCTCAGGATGGGCTGGTAATACCTAGGCAGTGCTTTGGACTTAGGAGAGCCTCGGGGTACTAGGGCATTCACTAAAGCAGGACCCAGGACATAAATATAGTTCTAAGGATTAAAGCCCAGGGTGGGGCTTGGGTTCATAAACCACACTCTTAGATTCTGGGCACCAGGTCAGAGTTGGGCCGGTAATAAGGATCCTTACCGTCAAGTCCCTGAGTGTGTGGCTGTAGCTGTTGAAGTACTACAGGACTTCTGGTAGAAGGGCTGACACTTTCTGTAGATAGGGATCAAGGGGCTTTGCTGTGTTGAGGAGGCTGCACGTAGAGGCCGGAAACTAGGCTGGGCCTGGCAGGTTGGAAGGTCATTCATGGACCGAGCACATGGGCTTCAGTCCACGTGAGCCACTTGGCATTATTTCACAGCCAATGGGTGCTGTTTGTGAATGTTCCTTGAATGCATATTTTGGTCGAATGAGAGAATTCATTCATGTGAATTAATGAGAGAGGGAGTTGGAATAGTAAGAGGCGGGCACAAGCAGCCACTCATTAAACTCTGCGGAATTAATGAATGACTAATACAAAAAGGATCACCAGCTGGAAAAAAAAGTCACTCCACGCACTCCTCTAGTGAGAGGAAAGAATCATGAGGTTGTGGCACATGGCAGGGTTTGTTGGTGGGTCAATGACAAGCTTTCAGTCTGGAGGATGACTTGGGTACATTGGAGACAAAATAAATCCGTACAACTCTCACCTTTTTGTGACACCTTGTCACACTGCATACCTATATTACCTTCAAGACAATCTCATGAACTGGGTATTTTTATCTATATTGTAGAGCCCAGAAGCTGAGCCTCAAAGGTCCCTCAGCTCTTGGACACCTAGAACTGTGCAGTTTGAAACAAGCCATGGTGAGAAGTGTTCCCTGAGTCAGGGAGAAGAGACTGGCTCCACAGAAACAAGCCCTTAGCCAGGCAGGGCTCAGGAAGTAAACGTCAGTGGCTCTGAAGGCAAGGCTGGTGCATTCTGATGCTGGACACAAGGTGACTTTTGCTCTGCAGGATGTGAGCAAGCTCATTTCCAGGCATGGATGACTTCGGGAAGAAGGTCTACTGGCCTGTGTTTGAGGCAGGAAGAGAAATGCAAGGATTAAATTTATACCAGTTTTGCCACAAAGTAACAGATTGTGAAATCTCACAGATCCAAGTGAGGTAAGCAATGTTCACTGATGCTCATGAAGAGTGACAATACATTTATTATCTCATCTGTGCAACTTTCAGAAGCAAATGTTTGCATATTTAACAACTACCCTAGACCTCAGACATAGCCAAGAACTGTCTACAGAAAGCTGAGACCAGTGGCACCATGGATCTGGGGACTTGGTCTCTGCAGCAGGCTGGGCACAGCCTCAGGACTCCAGGATGCAGAATCCAATGGCAGAGGCCAGATGAGGGCGACATACAGCACACACTGTGGGTCCACACTGACCTCTCTCTGCAGGAATCATCCCCGTTAGACCCTGGAAAACTGTGAGGGGATAACTGAAAGTGCTGAACTCAACGGACATAAGAAAAACTGCCCCAAATTGTTGTGTGACTAAGGCAAGTCACACGATCTGTTTTGAGTCTCACGTTCATCATCTTTACAATGGGAATAAATAATTTCTTGCCTGTCTCCCATGAGATTGTTCTGATGTTTGAGTAAAACGATGCCTGTAAAAGTGCATTTTGAAGGGAGCAGTGTGACGCACACGACAGAGCACAGTTCCGAAGCATCATTCATTTCCACCACCACAGCCACACGAGGGAGTGGGAGTGATGTTTCATATCCCTTCAGGGATAACATGAAAGATCCTGCTCCCCAGGTGTAGAGCTTTGGGGGACAAGGTCAGGGAAGGCAGGGCTGGCACAGGTGCTCTCAGAGTGATGTGTGGTCCTAGAGAGCCCAGTTAGAGCGGGGACACTGCAGGAGCCATATTTGGGCATGTGGACACCCTGGGTCTCAGGATTTTATACCTGAGACAGTCAGCCAATATGTGTTATTATAAATATGTTTATTAACACATACTTCAGAAACACCCTGTCCCTAAACTAGAGATGACCCATGGGAGGTGTCCTTTCTTCCTTTGGATTTTACAGTGACACACCAGAAAGAGTGATGGGAAACTCTCTAATCTGCAGAAGAGTCAGAATCTTCAAAGGTGAGGAACAAGTCGCAAGTCATACCAGGGTCTGATCCAGAAGTCATATCTGTCATTTTATCTAAATGAGGGCGAGTGAGACAGGAAAGACCTTGTGTGTCCTTTGCTTCTAAAAGTAAAGGCAATGAGGATTCCAGCAGTACATTCTGGGCAAAATTTACATTTACAGACAGAAACCATACTTGTTTGTTATGCGAAAGTTCTGTAAAAGCTTGGATATGCACTAGAAATTATTTAGGTTGAGACAACTGGTAACAACTCTGGCTATTGCTAGGGGTCATTGCACTTAAATACCAAATGCCCTCCTGCCCAGGGCATCACATTCTTTCTGTGTGAAGCATACAGTGGACTGTTGGTGTATTAGTGAAGTAGAATTTATGCAGTTTTACCCCTTCCAAGGCGCTGTTATCCCTTGAAAGACTTCTCAGTCAACCCTGTACAGAAGGAAAGTTTGGAGAAATGTTGAAGAAAGAAGACTCACAGAGAGTTGAGGGGCAGGTTCTTAGAGAAGGCAGTCTGCATTATCCCTCTACCGCTGTGAACATCACCACAAAATTTAGCATCTTAAAACATCACACATTTATCTCAGTTTCTGTGGGTCAGGAATCTGGGCACAGCTGGGGTGAGTCCTCTGATTATGGCCCTGGAACAAGCCTGCAAACAAGATGTAAGCCAGGGCTGGCATCTCACCTTGCAATGGAAAACTTTCTGTGTCTACTTGACTGGATTAAGGGACATCCAGATAGCTAGTAAAGCATTTTTTCTGGGTAAGTCTGTGAGAGTGTTTCTGGAAGAGATTAGCAATTGCATCAATAGACACTGTATTCGCCAGGGTTCTCCAGAAAGACAAGAACCAATAGGATATCAATATCTAGATACAGACAGAGATATGCGAAAAGAGATTTATTAGGGGAAATGGATCACGTGATTATGAAGGCTGCAATGTCCCACCATAATCTGTGTGCAATCTGGAGACCTAGAGAAGCCCATAGCATGTCTCAGTCCAGGTCTTCAGGCCTCAACACCAGGGAAGCCCATATGTAACTCTCAGTTCCAGGCTTAATGTCTGAGAACCTGACAGGGTGGTGGGGACTTTGGGCATGGTTCTAGTGGGAGTCCTGGAATCCACAGGCCAGAGAGCTTGGAGTTCCAATGTTCAAGGGCAGGAGAATGGTGTCCTAGCCCCAGGAGAGAGAGTAGGATAATAACCTTTCCTCTGCCTTCTTCTTTAGGATTCTCTCCAGCTGATTGGACAGTACCTGCCCACAGCCAGGGTGTCTTCCCCACTCAGTCTACTGACTCACACACCGGTCCCCTCTGGAAACAGCCTTGCACACATCCAGGAATAATGCTTTCCCGGTGCTCTAGGTATATCCTAATCCAGTCAAGGTGACACCCAAAATTAAGAATCACACTGAGTAAAAAGAATTGCCCTCGCCGATGTGGGCTGGCATCACCCACAAAACAGAACAGAAGGCTGGGAAGGGTGGATCTGCTCTCTGAGTTGAGACAGGCATCTACTCCCACCCTCCAACACAGGGGCTCCTGGCTCTCAGGCCGCTGGATGCTGGTCAAACTACACCATGGGGTTTCCTGGGGCTCCAGCTTGTGGAGGACCGGCCATGAGGCTGATTCCTCGGCCTCTGTAATCACAATTTCCATAATAAATTCCTTTCTTATCTCCACATATATATCCTAGTGATCCTCTTTCTCTGGAGAACCCTGGCTAATCCACACCTGAGATCTTGGCTGGGGCGGGGTTGTTCCTCCCTTACATGGTGTTGGCAGGACTCAGTTCTCTGTGGGTTATTGTGCTGAGCCCGTTGGCTTCCTGCTGGCTGTGGCTGCAGGGCACCCTCAGGTCCTGGCCACACAGGCAGCTGCTCATGATGAGACAGCTAGCATCATACAAGCTGGCAAGGGCGAGTGTCTGTTATCAACAAGGATATTATAATCTCATGTGATTCAATCACATCTGTCACAGAAGCGGCATCCCGTCAACCCTGAGAGATCCTAACACCACAGCAAGTTACTCAAGAAAAGGAAATTGCACTGGGCTGTGAATACCAGCAAGCAGGGGTCACTGGGGTCATCTAGAGACCACCTACTGCAGCCTGCCCGCCAACCCCTGGTGATGCCACCCTCTGGCATCCACGTTCTCATGTCAACTTCTCCCCTAAGTGTGGGCAGGACCTGTGGCCAATTCAACAGCCCACGAAATGCCAACCCTCCAAGGACCACATGAGCTTGGAAGTGGATCTCTTTCTCAGTCAAATTTTGAGGTGAAACGTCCAACCTGAAGGCTCATGAGACCTCCTGAGGAAAAGAACGCAGGTGAGCCCGGATTTCTGCCTCCCAGAAACTGCGAGATGATGATCGCAAGGAGTTTACAGCTGGGAAGTCTGTGGAAATGTGTCACACGGCGTTAGATACCCAAGGCACCATCTGCAATTACTCCTCCAATGGCAGAAGCTGCAGACAACAGCTTTGGGATGCTGGGAGGATTTCTGTGCATGTAAACTTCCAGGAGAGACTTAGTGTAGAGATAAACCCTGGAGTAAATGGAAAGAGAGCATTGCAGCAAGTCTATGCATGAAGCACTGGCCTATGTGATACGGCAATTTACAAGTCCACCGTGTATTATGTAATATTATAGAATACCCCTCTTTTCCGTGGCTCTTGTCAATTTTTTGTATCTCTGAATGATGAACTCTGCACTTGGCAAACAGTTCCTGGCATGCGAATGTAAATGTTGAAGGCACTGATCCAGCCTCTCCTTTCCTTTAAGTTTTCACTCTTTATCACCAGACATCAACTATCCGTTTGAGTTTGGCACTGGAGATGTTGACCTGAGCTGACCTCCTGGGCATAGTTTTTTCATTGGAGGGAGCTTTCACCCTAAAAATGGCATCCCTCTAGCAAGGAGTCATGTGTCTTGAATCCTCGTTTCGGCTCAAATCCTGCCTTGGGGTGCTCTTGGCTGAGGAAAAGTCCTCCTTTTCTGCCTTTGAAATGTTTGTAAAGCCCCGAGGCCCCCCAGCCTGGCCTGTTTCCCTTGGGGGGCCTCCCCATGGGCAGAACATGCTGTGTGCTTCTCATGCCTGGCGGGGTTGCTCATGCAGGCTCAGGTGAAGTGATGGGTGATGGAGTCTGGGAAGGAGGGTGCAGGTCTGTACGCTTCCTGCCCTAGTACTCCACAATTCTCCTTGGGACTCAAGTGGCCCCAAATATTGGCATGCACCAGGAAGGATCCCAGCACAACTTGGCTGGCCCCATGGTCTAACTCGTGGGCTTCACGGTAGTGAGGGCTGGACAGTCACACTCCCACGGCAGTCCAGCAAGGCCCAGCAGAGGGGTGGGTGGTAGGATGGCAGGGCTTGCAGGTCACAGCATTCTGATAGGCCAGGGGCTAACTCGAGCAGGGCTGCTGTGTGGGCCCATATTCACAGGCATTGCTGTGGCTTCAGCCACACATGCTCCATGTGTGAGCATCAGGAAGCCCCTCCTCCTTTAGGGAAGATGGACAGTTACCCCTGAGCAGGGCCGTGTGGGGTAAATCACAATGGTGGTTGTGAAGTTTTTTCAGAGACAAGATGCTGTGGCCACAACACATGTGGAATTCCACTGCAGGAACACCCAGTGCCACGTTAAAAGACACATGAGTTTGGAGTGTATGTGGGTGTTGGCTTAGTGGTTTCTCTCCATCTTCTTTGTCTACTTTTCTCTTTCTCCTCCTGCTTGCCATGAGCCTGAGGGCAGGGCCTGAATCCAGCAGCACCAGAACCCAGGTGGCCTGGCTCTCAAATAATTGGAAAAGAAAGCTGGGTGGAAATATGGAGGACAATGGTAAAGGCCTGGATTACAATTGAGTGTTTACAGATCTGAAGTGGCCTGTGTCCAGGTGCTGAACTTAGTCCATCCTATGCAGCTCAGTGGTTCCAGACGTCAGCCACTCCCAATCCCTGTCCTGCTTGCCTGCAGACACCAGGCTCCCTGCAAGGCCCTTTCCCTCTGCCCTTGATCTAAGGACATTCATGCCTCCCTGCTCTGTTCGGACACTATCCTGCACAGAACACAGCTAAGCACACGCTTACTATAAGAGTCAAGCTGCATTTCTCCCCAGCCCCAATTCTGGCCCTCACTCCTCTTTCTGGTTTCCTCTCTCCAACCTCTGAGCCTCTGCACTGCTTTTCCTCTTGTCGAGCACACCCTTCCCCTCTGTTCCACACATTACAATCTTACTCACACATCAAGCCTGAGTACAGGAGGATGGGCCTGACCACTCGGTGAGTTCCCACTCCTCTGAATTCCTGTGTTATTAGATGAGCAGCCCTCTGATTTTGTCCTCAGTTGTAGTTGGACATGACTGATTTAAGCAGCAGAGGCATTTGTCTAGCTTCATCTCCAGACTTCAATCTCCCTGAAGACAGTGAGCAAATGTTGTGCATCTTCAATGTGTCCCTGCAGTTTGCATGGTGTTGGCAAGTAACCGAGCCTGGCATGTGCAGTGAGGCGGATG
The DNA here is from genome assembly GCF_029281585.2 of Gorilla gorilla gorilla. Lineage (NCBI taxonomy): Eukaryota > Metazoa > Chordata > Mammalia > Primates > Hominidae > Gorilla > Gorilla gorilla. The sequence continues at coordinate 5,532,167 of NC_073244.2, read as the reverse complement.
GGTGGACAGGTCTAACATGATCCCCAACAAGAAGGAGAAGACAGGCAGGAAAGTGGCGAGGATGCAAAACAGACAAAAGCTCAGGGTGAAAAATACTATCTAGGTGGGGGTGCTGGGGCTGCAGATCCTAGAGTTTCTCAAAGGCAACTCGATGTTTTGTAGTTCCATCCAGTCTCCAGCACCACTATGCAGCCTCAGCATGTGTGCTGTCCAAGCAACTCCGCCCCTGGGGGAAGACGGGTGCCTCCTTCAGAGGGTGTCCGCAGGAGGACGTCAGGACCCTGGGGGAAGAGGGGTGCCTCCTTCAGAGGGTGTCCGCAGGAGGACGTCAGGACTCTGTGGGGCTTGTGGGTGGCCTGGTATCTGGGGTCTGGGAGTCGTGCTTGGCAGCAATCAGATGATGCCTGGAATCCTGGGCTGGCCTCCTCCCTGTCTCCTAAGAGCTCCATGGAACTTGGTCTCCCATTAAGTGGTTTTTGACCCCAGTTTTCCTGATTCTCAGATTCATCTGGCATGAAAGCCAGATAGCTTTACTGCATTCTGAAGCTTTTTTTCCCACTGGCAGTGAGTTTATAGGAGTGCTTCTGTGCCGCTATTTTATTTTTTACAGGCAAGGATGAGTGATCCCTGGGGGACGAGCACACAGGCTGCCTTTGGCTCCCAGGCAACAGGAGGTCAGGCTGGCTTTGGAGGTGGGAAGAGCTTGACTTCACTTGTGTGGGACCCTGAGTCTATTTTCTTATCCAGAAAACAGAGGGAACAATGGAATCCAGGGCTGGAGTGGGGAGGGATGGCCTTGCTGAAGTGACTGAGGCCGCCTCACTCCTCCGAGCCTCAGCGGTCATCTGTAGAAGGTTGTGTCCATAGGGCTGTCCCAGCTCCATTCCAGTCCGTCCTGATGTGCTGATGGGCACCTCCCTGGCCAGGCAGCCATCCCTGGCTCAGCAGTCCAGCATGGGAACAGGTGTGTCTGAGAGCTTGGTGGAGCAGTAGACCATGTACTCCCCCTTCACCCCCTTTCCCATCCCCAAAGGTCTCTGCACAGAAGCAGGTAGCACATTTGGGAACAGGAAAAAAGAGCAAAAGCAATCAAGCCTTCTTTTGAGATCTGTGAATGAGGGTAGTAACAGTTATTAAGCTCCTACTGTGTGCCAGAGAATTCTAGGTGATGCTCCATGAGTGATGAAAAACTCAGACCTCACAAGAGCCCCAGGAAGGGCTGCTCTACATTCTACAGAAGTGGAAATTGAGCTTTAGAAGAATGATCCGACCTGCCCATGACACACAGCTGGCAGGCAGAGCCGGAACCTGGGCCTCTCACCTGCCCTCCTCAACTCCGCCGGATAGTCTTTATTCCAGCAGAGCCAGTGCATGGCACATGTGGATGGTGGATCTCACCCCACATCCTCTGAGACACCGGCAAGAGACAGGAGTGACTTGGTGGGTGAGGGGCTGGCGTGAACACCTAGCACAGTGCAAAGCAGGCAGGCGGGGCACCCCAGGACCCTCGATGGGCAGCAGGGGCACGGCTTCATCCATTCACTTCTCACCCAGCCATCTTCCGAGTGTTTGCTGACAACGTGCCATCCGCCGGGCACCAACTGATCCTCCTGGGCGTGACTGCAGACTGTGCTGCTCGGGGAGCACATGTCCCCAAGCAAGCCTGTGGGAGAAGATGGATGACACCAATTCTTGCTCCAGCCGACCTGCTTCTCCTCCCCCGAGCCCCGACCTGTCCCTCTCTAGGGGAACCCCTGCCCTCCAGTCTCCTTCACCCAGACAACTCAGCAGCCCATTCTCCCTTTCTCCCTTCCAGGGCCCTCTGAGGATAAGCAACACCAGGTTGTGTGCACTGAGATGAGAGCTTCTGACCCTTTCTCCTCTGTTCCCTAGAGATCTGCATTAAAATGTCTGGGGCAGGAGCCTGGGGCTTAGCAAACAGGTTTCTGAAGGGCTGCCAAGGTGCTGCCCTCTGGGCTTCTCCAGCAGCCTGCCTGCCCTCCTGCACCTCTGCCCTCCCCCATCCCCTGTAACTGCCCAGCCCTGAGAGGAGACAGAGCTCCCTCTCCGAGGTCAAAGCCTCGTGTGCGCCCACCCCTGAAGGACAGGATGTCTTGAGGAGCAGAAACCCTCTCCAGGCCTGGGATGAGCGTGGCAGCCGCAGGAGTGGGCTGTTGGGTGGGACAGGGTCCTGGGAATGGATGTTCCCACACATTCCTGCTGGTGAGGGGCAGGGAAGGAGTGTGAGGCCATCGGGAATGGTCATGGGGGTCAAGAATGAAGACACACTGGACAAGGTGAACACAGGCTACCGCTCCCGCTGAGACAGGACAGAAGCGTGTGGCCTGCGTGGGGAGTGGGACCGTGCAGGGCAGGGAGGGTGGCATGGGGGAGTCAGAAGCTCAAGGACCCCTCTCATCTAAGCGCCCTGTGGTGCCCCCTGAACAGCTCGGCGTGGAATGTTCAATGCCTTTGACGCTTTCCGGGCCGGGCTGGAACTGGAAAGGCTGACGTCTTGAGTTTTCTACACCCTGCGTCCCTCCCTTGTCACCTAGTGAGGAAGACCTTGGTGGGTGAGGGGCTGGCGTGAACACCTAGCACAGTGTTCACTGTGCTAGGCCTGGAGAGGGTTTCTGCTCCTCAAGACATCCTGTCCTTCAGGGGTGGGTGCACACGAGGCTTTGACCTCGGAGAGGGAGCTCTGTCTCCTCTCAGGGCTGGGCAGTTACAGGGGATGGGGGAGGGCAGAGGTGCAGGAGGGCAGGCAGGCCCCGCCTGCCATGTCCATCAGGACACACGAGCTGTTCCTGGCCAAGGGGCCTGCACTGCCGGGAAGGCTGGTCTCTCAGCATCCCCCTCAGCCTGCCGCAGGCCCCACATCCCAAGGGTTGTTGACCTCTGTTCCCAGCCCTGCTCCATCTTGTGCTGGTGCCCTGGCTGCAAGGACCAACACTTGCTGTCTCTGGTGGCCCCAGGGAAGAGCCAAATACCCCACCAGGCCTTCCTGAGGCTACATAGCCATGATCTCCACTCTCTCCTTCCTCAGAGGCCTGTGGGAAACTTCTTATTCGCCCTCTAGATTTTCAACAGTAAGAAACCCCCTCTAGGAAAATGAAAGGAAAAAAACTTCCAGAGAGACCCCCCCAGCACAGGGCCAGCTCCCTCCTGTTTCTGCATCAGACCTGCGGAGGCCAGAGGCAACTGAAGGGGAAAAGGACAGGCTGGCACTGGCTTCCCACTGGATGGCTGTTTCCCCAAGAAGGCTCTTTGGATCCTGGATTTCCTCCTGCTCTTTGCCTAGGTCACTGTAGCAAAGCCTTTAAAAGTTGCTCAGCCAAGGTTAATAACTCTCAAATAAGGTTTACCTTCACCTTCACAAACACCCTACTCTGAGGAGGAGACCTCTTCCTGTCCCCGCTGGGATGTCAGCAGGGCTCAGGAGGGGATCTGGGTTCAGGCAGGGCCAAAGGCAGGGCACAGCTGGCCACAGGTAAGCCTGCAGAGCCCTTGGTGTCAGCTGAGAGGAGGAGTCCAGTTCTAGAAGCAAAGCTGCTGTGAGCTCTCCCCTCAGAGGACGCATGGGCCTGTAGTGTGTGGCATCCTCCTGGGCACCTGGCCTGAGGCTGCAGGGTTTGCGTGACTGCCAGCCCTTCCTGTCTTTCCCAACACTTTCTGGCATGCTCCTCCTTCTATGTCTCATTCTCCCTTCTCTTCTCCCCTTACCCATCCCTCCTTCTGCCCACCTTGTTCTCAGGAAGAGGACCTGGAGGGGACAGTGGTGCCCTCCTCCCCATGCCTCCTCTTCCAGCCTCTCCCTTCTGGCATTTTCTGCTGTCCTCCACCTTCCCGATCTCCTCCCCACCACAGGCCACACTTGTCGATCTCATGGAATAAGCCACATGGGTCCAGTCCAGCTTCCTCTGCTGTGGGAAGGAGCCCAGGGCCAGCACAAGCTCTGGAAGGTTCCCTGGAGGTGAGCCTTCACCTGTGGCCGGGTGAGTTCCAGGAGCAGCGGCACAGCCAGAGCCTGGGAGAGTGAGTGTCCCTGGTGCAGCAGTGGCTGGAGCACCGCCTGAGGTCCCGCTGCTGTGAATCGGGTGGGGAAGAAGTCACAGAGTGGATGTGACAGCATGTATCACATCAACGTGGTTTCCCATGTGCGCTCCGCAGTTCCTGTGAGCAAGAAGACGAGAGCAAGCTTTAATCTGTGTCTAGGCAATTTCACACACATGGAAACACTGAAAAGCGGCTCACCAGGCCCTGTGTTCCCAGGCTCCTTTCACTCCATTATTGAAACTAGATGTATCTGACATGGCAGTGCTCCTCCCTCCGTACCACCGCATCTCACCATATCAGCTCCCTCTGGCTGCTGTAACAATGACCACACACTGAATGGCTGAAACAGCACACACGTATTATCCTACGGCCCTGGAGGCCAGCATCTGAAGGGTGTAAAATCCAGGCACGCAGGGCTGGTTCCTGCGGAGGCTCTGGGGCAGCCTGACTTCCTCACCTCCTCTACCCTTCGGGTCCTATAAACTATAAACTAAGTTCTTCCCAAAGGTAGTTCAGCCTACACCCAGGAATGAACAAGGACAGCTTGGAAGTTAGAAGTAAGATGAAGTTGGTTGGGTTGGATTTCTTTGACTGTCTCCGTGGTAATTTTGCAATGGAAGTTTCAGAATCAGTGAGGCCTAAGTCAGTCCTGCACCCAGCTAGTGGTGACCGCGGAGGTGGTGTTGGATGTGTGTGCAGTGGACAGGCTGCATTCCTGTGGAGATGCACATACTGTCAGAGGAGCCCCAGCTCCCATCACAAAATCCAGACACACCTGCATCTTTCCCAGCCTCCCAACAAGCTTGCCTGGTGTTGGGATGTGGGGGTCTCACCCCATCTAAGGCCGACCTGACCTCTCGCTTTGTGCCCCCTGTGCAGACTTGCTGCAGCCACACCCTCTAAAACAAAAGTTTCACTGGATTCTGCATCTCTTTCCAATTGTCCTGTTTTCCTCTCCCCTTCACAGAAAGGCTTTCCAAAGCAGTCCTGGGGCTGCCTTCCCCCACCACTGGGTTCAGTCATCTGCCCAGGCTGCTCTGGGGAGGTGACCACCTCCTCTGTGCCAACGAAGGAATTCCTCACATTTCGCCCCTGGATCTAGGGGTTTCAGCCACAGCCAAAGCTCCTCCCAAAAGCTTCCATCCTAGGCTCGCGGGCCCCACGCCCTGACCCCACTGGCCTTCCTGCTGCTCTGCTGCTTCTCAGTCTCTGTGGTTGACGCATCTTCCCCTGCAGACCTCAGCAGGCCGGAGTTCCCACAAGGCAGTCCTGGCCATGCTTTCCCTTCTCACACCTTCCCCCTGGATGGCTGCCTGCTTCCTGCCTCCCCAGGCTTTGAAGACCCTCCCAGCTGTGGCCCCTACATTCGTATCCCCAGCCCTTCCCTCCAGCTGGGCTCCACACTCGGCTAGCCCAGATCCAAACACATCGCCACCACACCACACCACGCCCTACCCCCAAAACCTGTTTTTCCCTCACAACACTGCATCCTTTCCCCATAATGTGCCTTCTTCAGCAATGCACCCCACATCCCCACCAAGTACCCCACACATATCACAATGCACCTTTCCTCAACACACTGCACTCTCCTCCCACCAAAATGCACTCTCTCTCCCCACAGCACACCCATCTGCCACAATGCACCTCGCAACACACTGCACCCTCCACCACCACAATGCACCCCCCTTGCCGTGGCAGACCACTTCACCCCATAAGGTCAAAATGCACCCTCCCCCCGACACTCCACCCTCCCCCGAATCTTCCCCATTTAAGATAAATTATATCCATAACAATCTAATTGCTCAAGTTTGCAGTCTGGAAGCCACTCTTGCTTCTTCCCTCTCCTGAGCTCTATCATAAAGTCCTGTTATTTATAAGTAAAATATGTCCTGAAACTATTCAGGGCCTTCACTCATCTTACCACCGGTCAGATACAAGCCTCCTCATGTCTTGTGTGCACCCTGGTAGAAGGACCCAAGGCCAGCCTTCCCTTCTGTCCCGGAGCTCTGCCCAGCCTGCCAAGCGCCTGCTTCCAGCTTGCCCTACTCTCTGCTTCCCTTACGCTTAGGACTCTCCTGGTCTACAAGGACCTGCCTAGCCTGGCATCTCCCCATCTCTGTGCCTCTCTGCGGCGGCTGCCCTGCCCGCCTTCTCCTCCTCAACCCACAGCTCTCCCACCGGGGTCTCACCTGCAATGTTCTTTCCCTGCATTATGGGGGTTACTTCCTTCCCGGCCTTTGGGGCATATCTTGAATGACACACCCTCCGAATGGGCTTCTTCTGAACAAGGTCTGCCTTGGCCTTATTTCTCAGGGCCACAACTCCCTGGTTCACCCCCTGGATTTGAGGACTGTGCTCTGCCTGCCTGCACACTTAGTGGTCGCCACCGCCCCCTCTCCCACAATGAAGCCACACCAGGAACGGTGCCTCCCCTACTCCTGCTGCATCTCTGGCAGCTGACACTGTCCCTGGAGTAAAGCAAGTGGCCCACATATTTCAATGACTAAACAAATTCATTTATTAAGTTCATATTGTATCCATGACTCAGGAAATATTTCACACATTTATCTCATACATACTCAAAGAATGAAGAACCCGAAGGCGAGGGACATTTCATGTTACACATTCACAGAACTCAGAAGGAGCAGCACTTGGGCCTGAAGTTAGGTCTGAACTTAGTTCCAGTTGCTGAGTACAGAGCAAGAGCTGCCTGTCACTCGAGAGAATGGCACACTGCTGCAAGACTGCAACCAGGAACAGCACAGCTCCCCTGAGGCTACACTGGGATAAGGAGTCAGCAGCATTATAAGTGAGGGCACTGATGCCCAAGAAGTTGCTGAGCTGCAGCTGTTCTGGCAAAGGCCATGCAGGGAAGCTGAGGGGAACCTGATGGAGTGGAGTCAGCAGCAAGCTGGAGAAGGAGCAGGGCCAGGAGTGAGCTAGGGCAGGAGTGTGTGCAAGGTGGGTGACTTGCTTCACAGGCTCTCTTCCTTCTGCTTCTCAGTCTCATATCAGCACTGTCCAGGGACAGAGGCCTCCAAAAATAAAACTCAGAAAAGAAATAACTGAAAGTTGTCAGGCAAAGCTCAGACCCCTTTTGCAGTCTAGGAAAGTGAGAGATGCAGAAATCAAACTGCCCAGAGCAACAGGAAGTGCAGACTAGGCTCTGCAGTGCACCAGGGTCTGCCTGTGGCCACTGTCCCAGGAAGGCTGAACATTTGAAGAGAGGGACAAAGGGACCACTGAGGTTTGGCTTGACCAGCTCCCAGGACACAGTGGGTGCCTAATGCTGGGAGTGGCTTAAGAAGCTGTTCGTGGCTGGGGGAGGTCAGTGTGAACACCCCAAACACCCTCCTCCCTGAGGCCAGCTTGAAGCTCAATGCAAGTGTGGGACAGTCCTGGACCTCGGGTTGAAGCAAAAAGGAGTGAGGGAAGCAGAGGTGCTGAGAGGAGGATGGGGCTCTTGTGAGCTGAGCAGGGAGACTGGGGAGGGACCTGTTGGGGCTACATGACCTCAAATGCCCTTGTGGTCTTTAACATGCCCACATCACCAATCTTATCTTCCTTTTTGGTCCTCTGTCTTTTTCTACAGATGTCTTTTTAACTAAGATGCAATAAAGCAAGTCCAGGACTTCTCAGATGAGTTGCATAAGATGTCCTTTGAGATAAATACTCCATCCCCCCATTTCTTCTGTGTTGTGTTAAATAGGCTTTTTATCAGGCTGCTGAGTTGGACTCAGCTCCTGTACTGGGGCCCAACAGACCAAACCAATATGGAGTCATTCATGCTAAGGGAAACTGATAAACCTGGCAGGGTCCTCATGCGCAGGATGGCTGAGCTTGAGGCATTGGCAGCGGCCAGCAGGTTCTAACAAGCCTATCAGGCTCCACGTAGCACTTCCAGTTTCTGCCCTGGAGGCTGCCTGACCATGCTGCTGGCCAGGGTTCTTTGAATCTGTTCTGGTTCTGAGGGCTGCTTGATTCTAGAATCATGAACAAAAGCCAATGAAGTTCTTTAAATTAAACTTGTTATAGTGCTGTCTTTTGACAGTTGCTGCCACTGAGATTGTACGTGTCTTGGGAACTGAGAGTCTTTCAAACTTATAGAGGTTTTTTTAGTTAAAGAAGAGGAGAAAATGTAAAGAAAAAGGAAAGGATAGGAATAAAATAGACCTTGAAAACCCAATGGAAACAAACCAAATTTGGCTTCTGATAATATAATTTCATAATGCTTCATTGAAATATCATGTACTTACAGAAAAGCGCTCAGTAGATTTTGAAAAACCAAGCTCACCCTGTGGCCATTACCTGGACACTGGAGCAGGGTGTGAGCTGCCCGCAGTGCTTCTGTGGTCCCTCCAGCGTGGCCTCCTCCAGGGAAAACACTGTCCTTACCCCAGCAGCACAGACTAGTTTCTTCATGGAATTTCTTTTTCCCAAGGACCACAAAGGAAGCAGGGAGGCAGGGAAGGGGGGGCAGTTTCCCTTCTTAAAATGATGTGACTGGAGGGAAAGTGGATACAGGCGGGAACCCTCAGCAAGCTCCAAGGAGCCCCACCACCATTCAGCATCCGTCACGGAGTAGCCACAGTGAGGCCAAAGTTGCAGCTCACATTAAGAGCAATTAGCAGTTTTACACCACTTTTCCACATTCTTTTTAAAAAATTATGTTCTTGCATTATTTTTCCTATATGGATTTTTAAACATGAGAGTGTTTAAGTCGATTGGATGGAAGTTCAATCTGGTCTTGATTATCTTTGACTTCGTGAGTTAATGAGTGCTAAGTAACTCACCTTTCCTTTAATCTGGAAGCAGTGGCCCTGCCTGTGGGGTGGGGGACACAGGCTGAGAGTGGACCACAGGCTCCGAGTCACCTCTTCTGGTGCATGTTTCCTACCCTCAGGCCACAGATCCACAGGGTCAGACTGAGCTGCGGGGAGTGTGTCCCCACCCTGTTTCCCTTAAAGTAGGTTATGGAGGATTGACCTAGTGGGGTCACAGAGAGCACCGTGAGCCTGAGACCCAGGCTGTGGTCCTACCTTATCACGAACTCGCTGTGGGCCTCAGCCTGGCCAGACCTCTCTCAGGGTCTCTGTTTCTGCATCTGTATAATGAGGCCCCATCTGCAGTGTTAGATGGAAATTGAGTAAGGACTAGAGGGGTTGGGGGTGATTCACCAACTCTTTACCCCTCAACAGAGCAGAAGGACAGCTTCCAGAGTGTGCTTCCAGAGGGCCCTGGGCCCATTGAGTCCTAAGAGGAAGAAACCCCCATCATCATGGTACATGCTGTGTAACCCCACAGCCTGGCTCACTGTGTCCGCTGGAACCCACGTCCTTGGGGTCAGCAACCTGGAAACAGCCACTCTGTTCACAGAGAAGCAACCTTTCAGTGTTTTCCTTTCCCCTTACCACAGGGATGGCCGTGTTAGAATTACACTCCTCTACACCAGCCAGGTGAGTTACTGCAGCCTTATGACTTGATAGGTCACCCGGCATGCATTTGTAACAAAATCTATGTGATAAAGCAACAGACTCCATTGCAAAAAACATTAGCAATCTCTCCTCACTAAATCACAACTTTGATAAAGTGATTTCTATTCAAAAAGCTTAGTGCAATTATGGTGCAGAGCTGAGATCCCAGCACAATTTCATTTACAATCAACCTGGCATCTCCAACACACTAACTGAAGCATTATCACTATTGTCTTCCGTATGAAATATACGCAAAGTATATTTCTTTCCCTTTATCCCCTCAATAAATAGCATATTCTGGACATGTAGCATTTCAATGAACGTGGCAGTAGGCCACGGGGACCACTGACCCTCACACCTGAGAGGACACTGAGGCCCATGGAGGTGGAGAGACTGCCCAATGCACACAGCTCATGTCAGTGCCTCTGTGATGGCTTTCCCCCCAGGTGACTGTCACCCCAACATTTTACTGACACACACAGAGTTCCTGGCTCTGTCCTCCCACCAGCAAACTCTGTGCATAGCCGGAGTCTCCTCCCACCTGCTGCACTTGGGGTTTATAGAGAGCACTTAGGCCTGCAGTAGCTAAGATTGCACGACTGCACTCCAGGCTGGGCAACAGAGTGAGACTTCATTTAAAAAAAAAAATCCACAGCTAAGTTGATGCAAGAGCAGCATCTAAATCATAGACTAGAAAAAGCAGCCATCACATGTGACAGTGAAGCTTCAGAAACTCCCTTTGGGAGGTAGGAGCAATGCAAAGATATGCCCTTCTACCCTTTCTATGCAACCTCTGGTAGAGTTACCGGCTTGTGCAATAATGCAAGAAAATGAACTAAATGTGGAAAAATGGGTCAGGAATAAAAGGAAACCATCATTCTTTATTGACCCTAGAAAAATCTACATTTTAAAAGGTCATAACAAATAAGAGAGTTCAACTGGACACAAGACTAGTAAACAAAACTATCAGCAGTACCCAATTCATAATTATAAAAAGCAAACAATTTCATTTGACATCAACAAAAAGTTATCAGTTACCTAGGAATACATCAACTAAGACTAGGGTAATAACTTTATGAAAAAATAAAGATATCAGTGAAGAATATTTTTAAAGATGTCTATAAATAGGGAGGTGTGGTGAGACCTGCATGGTAAAGCGATCAAGTCTCCCCAAGTGAGGTGATGAATTTGACGCAGTTCCCACCAAGCACACACCCATGGGTACACGTTCACATGCATCTGTTTACATGTTTTTTCAAACTTGACTGGCTGACTCCAAAAACAATTCGGGACAATAATAACCAAGATAATTTTAAACGAGAAAAAGTAAGTCGAGGATACATTACACCAGATACAAGCACACCACATAAATCCATTGCAATTACAGCCACATGATATCTTGGTAGAAGAGAAAAATAGACCAATGGAAAAGAGTACAGAGCACCAAAGAAGACCCTCTTCTGTGTCAAAACTTAGTCTATTAGAAAATAAATAAAGTGCCCAATCGTTTGGGCAATTGGCTCTTCATTTGGAAAAAAGATACCTTTAGATCTATACCTCAAGACATACACAAAGGTTATTTTCAGGTGGACTGAGAAACTTTATAAATATAGCAAGACTCTTTAGATGAAAATATAAGAAAATATATTTTGAATACATTTCGTGGACTTTGCGAAATACATAGAAAAATCACATGATCAAAAGATTAATAAAATTGACTAAAATTTAATAATAAATATATCTATAATAAATTTTTAAATAATAATAATAAAATCTAAACTTTCCCTTCCACAAGTGATATGGAGACTAGGATAAGGTATTTGTAAAACATCTTGTGAACTAAAGATTTCTATTGAGAGTACTTAAAGATTTTTAAGTGATGCTGGCTCTCCTCTTAGGGGACTCTCAGTTCAAACAGGTTTCCTCGCATGGCGGAAGTGTTGAGTGCCTTTTCCACTCCCATTCTCTCACAAGTGTGCAGAGGCAACTGACATGTGATGTCACTGCAGACTGAGTACAGAATTCCACATGGGAAACTTGTTTCCCAGGAGCCAGGCAGCAGGAGCATTCACACATCTGAACAATGCTACTCCTGTCACCAGTTTCTAAAGAAAATATAGTTATTTTCATAACATGTTATGTTATGAACATAACATAATCCTTGATGTTCATTAGCATAATGGATTCATTATGAGTTTTCACTAATTGGTTACTTAATGTGATGGTTAATATTGTCAACTTGATTGGATTGAAGGATGCAGAGTATTGTTCCTGGGTGTGTCCGTGAGTGTGTTGCCAAGGGAGATTCACATTTGAGTCAGTGGACCTGGGAGAGGCAGACCCACCCTCAATCTGGGTGGGCACCATCTCATCAGTTGCCAGTGTGGCTGGGATAAAAGCAGGCAGAGAAATGCGGAAGGACTAGACTGGCTGAGTCTTCCGGCCTTCATCTTTCTCCCATGCTGGATGCCTCCTGCCCTTGAATACCGGACTCCAAGTTCTTCAGCTTTTGGACTCTTGGATTTACGCCAGTGGCTTGCCAGGGGCTCTGGGGCCTTTGGCCACAGACTGAAGGCTGCACTGTCGGCTTCCCTACTTTTGAGGTTTTGGGACTCAGACTGGCTTCCTTGTTCCTCAGCTTGCAGCCTACTGTGGGACTTCACCTTGTGATCGTGTGAGTCAGTACTACTTAATAAACTCCCTTTCATATACACATCTATCCTATTAGTCCTGTCCCTGTAGAGACTAATACACTTAAGATTTTAAATTGTTCTCCATTTTCATCTTTAACATGGTAAATGTTAATAGATAAACAATACTTATTAGGGTTCTCAATTACTTTTTATTATTTTTTTAATTGACACAATATGGCACATATTCGTGGGGTTCACAGGGATGCTGCAGTACATAGAATGAATCGAGGATTAGATCAGGGTGGCGAACACATCCTTCGTCTCAAACACGATAATTTCTCCTCCTAGCTATTTGAAACTATGAATTATAGTCAACTATAGTCACCCTACAGTGCCAAAGAACCATAGGACTTATTTTTCCCGTCCAGCTGTAATTCCATATCCTTTAAAAAATCTCTCCCTATCCGTCCCCTCTCCCTCCCCTTCCCAGCCTCTAATATCCTCTATTCTACTTTTTACTTCTATGAGAGCAACATTTTTTAAAGTTTCCACATGTGAGTGAGAACATTCAGTATTTAGCTTTCTGTTCCTGGCTTATTTCACTTACCATAATGTCCTCCACTTCCATCCGTTTTGCCATGAATGACAGGACTTCATTTTTTTTTTACAGATGACTAGTATTCCACTGTGTGTATATACCACGTTTTTTATCCAGTCATCTGCTGTTGGACACCTAGGTTGATTCCATGTTCTTGACTATTGTCAATAAACATGGGGTTGCAGATATTGGTTTGATATACCGATTCGTTTCCTTTGGATACATGTCCAGGAGTGGGATTGCTGGATCTTATGGTAGTTCTGATGTGGGGCAGGTGAGCCCCAAGGTGTTTAGTCTGCAAGGGTTCTTGCCTTTACCCAGGAAAGAATTCAAGGGCAAGCCAAAGGAAGAAGAAAACAGCTTTATTTATTTAGAGATGGAGTCTTGCTCTGTCACCCAGGCTGGAGTGCAGTGGAGCGATCTCGGCTCACTGCAACCTCTGCCTCCTGGGTTGAAGTGATTCTCCTGCCTCAGCCTCCCAAGTAGCTGGGATTACAGGCACGCACCACCAAGCCCACCTAATTTTTGTATTTTTAGTAGAGACGGGGTTTCAACATTTTGGCCAGGCTGGTTTTGAATTTCCGACCTCGTGATCCGCCCACCTCAGCCTCCCAAAGTGCTGGGATTACAGGCGTGAGCCACTGTGCCCAGCCAAAAACAGCTTTAGTAATAAAGAAGCAATGTTACAGCTCTGAGACTGTTCCTGCAGAGCAGGGCTACCCTCTCTGCCCTGTAAGAAGAGAAGAGCAGCTCGGGGCAGTTTTGCAGTCATGTTTAATCCACTTTTAATTTCACACGGATTAAAGACGGTTTATGCAGAAATTTCTAAGGAAGTCATAGCAACTTTTGGGTCATTGAGTCATTGCCATGGAAAGGAGCGGTAACTCCCGGTGTCTCCATGGCAACGATAAACTTCCATGGCACTGGTGGGTGTGTCTGATTGAAAGCTGCTTCCGCCCCAGCCCTGTTTTAGCTAGTCCTCAATCTGGTCCGGTGTTCGAGCCCCACCTCTGGAGTTGAGTCCCACCTCCTACCTCAGTTCTGTTTGTAGTTCTGTGAGGAACCTCCACACTGCTTTCCACAGTAGCTGTACTGGTTTACATTCCCACCAACAGTGTCAAGAGTTCCCTTGGTTATTTTTTGTCTTTTTGATGAACGCCATCACAACTGGGGTGAGATGATATTTCAGCATTGTGGTTTTGACCCTGAGAAGAAACAGTTTGAGCATCTGTGGTGCTGGGAAGTTCTTGAATGCCACCCTCAGGAGTTCTAGGGTCACCCTTCTGAGGACGACAGGAGTGGAGGAAGGGCTTCCAGCAAGGGGCAGACCTTACCAATGAGTAGAACCTGGCAGCAAGAGAAGAACTAGATGCGGGGGCAGGAGGGTCAGATGGGAGAGGACCTGCTCACGGCAGGTGCCCTACCCGCAGACGCTGCAGTCCTCCCCGCACTCCAGGCCCACCGCACCACAGGGCACAGCCTGGCAGCCTTCTCTCAGCCACGGTCCCACTCAGCACCTCTTGTACATGTGGAAGGGGCTCCATGCTCTGCAGAGGAGCAGAGGAAGGGGAGATGTAGGGAAAATAGAGAGCGGTGGAAAACTGGGTGGGCCACAAATGGCCAGCATCTTCCCTCAGCCATCGTGTGTGGGCTGGGTGGTCACAGTGTCCTCAGAGCCTCGACATCTGCACCTGTGAGATGACACCTGCCTGCCCACCTCTGAGCATCCCAGTTGTGCCCACAGCCCCCGGTGAGGGCAGGGCCGAGAATTGTGCCCAGATTGCTGTATTGATGTTGAATAGACCTGCTGGAAAGGGTTCCAGACGCTATCACACATGGAGTGGGACAGGATGAGCATTCCAACCTTTCATTGAAAGTTCTGTTTATATGTAGCTGCCAAACACGTTGGTGAGTGGACTATTCTTCCAAGATGGAAAGGAGCTTGTCCCACCCAAAATGGGGCAGTGCTGTGGCTCAGCAGGAGACTGTCACACCCCCAACCCAAAGCAGGTGTGTGAGGAGGGGGTGGCAAAGGGGATGCATGCCCCTATCACAGTGGGTTTTCATTCACAGCAGGACTCCCCGGAGGTCCTCAACCAGGTGGCACCTGAGTCGGGGCCTGGGGACTGGCTAGAGTCAGCTGACAGCAGCTGGAGCACACGTCAGAAAAACACAACCCACTGGCCTAGAGCTCCCGTCCCTGCCCTGTCTCTAACTTGGCCTTTGATGCCTTTTATTTTTCTTTCCTCAAATGCACATTATTAACTGCAGATGCGCAGCTGAGAAGATGAGAGAAAGTTAATGAAATTACACGAGTGCTTTGCTGAGTTCCCTTTCAAACTATAGCTTGTTAAGTTAAAACAGCAGTGTGAAGGGTGTAGCTCTCTGTGAAGTTTCTGGATGTGGCCCTGGCCTCAGGGAGCCTTGTGGGGTGGTCAAGGAAGCCTGGCAGAAGGTAGTTCATGGCAGAGACACCAGCCACATGTGGGCCTTCCTGTGTGGGCCTTGCCTGTGTGGGCCTGTCTTTCCCTTGCTGGTCTCCTGTCTCAAGTTCTCCCATCCCTGCTTCTCATGTCTGTGGG
This sequence comes from Gorilla gorilla gorilla, assembly GCF_029281585.2. Lineage (NCBI taxonomy): Eukaryota > Metazoa > Chordata > Mammalia > Primates > Hominidae > Gorilla > Gorilla gorilla. The sequence goes on along the minus strand of NC_073244.2, from coordinate 5,516,824 downwards.
CCTGACCACTCACTGCTTTGATACACCCAGCTCCTTGCCCTCCAGCCTGGGCTCAGGTGCACTGTCCCGCAGGACTACAGGGTCATTTCCATGACTCAGTTCCTGGTTTGCCTGTCACCCCCCACCTCCCTTTCTGCAATTGCCTGTCCTCCCACCCGGTTTTATTTTCTTCATTTCCAGTTTTTATTTCTCATACTTTTTGTTTCTTTTCCCTGTAGGAGTGTGAGCCCTGCGAGGAAGGAAACCCCAGCTCATTAGGCATTCATTAGTGTGTGACCTTGAGCAAGTTGCTGCCATCAGTCAGATGGGTAACATGGTGCCTGCCTTTGGGGCTGTGAAGGGGATTGAATGAGCACAGCTGTGTGTTTGAGAGTGCCTAGATGTGAAGTGTGTTAGTCTTAGAGCATTGCACATGGTAAGCACTATTATCATGACCATTGTCAGCATTCACTGCTGTGTACCCAGCACCTTGCACGGGGCCTGGCATGTGGGAACCCCCGGTTGACAGAGTCCACTGAATGGAAGAATGAGTGAGTGAGTGGGTGAGGGATGGTGCCCTGCACAGGGGGCCTCCCCCAGCACGATGCAACCTGTGCTCTCAGGCCCAGCCTCTGTCATTTAGTCACTTTTTGTTTCAAGTTCCCAGAGTGAGTAGTAAATACTTCAACCAGTCAGAGTTCTCACAAAAAGCTCAGTGAACATGTGTAATGATTCATTCAGCATTTGCTCAGTGCCTACATAAAGTAGGCTGAGGCTAGAAATGGCAACTAGCACATACACCATGCCCTGGGGATCGAAATATAACAGAGGAGAAAGCCATGTAAAATGAATTTTCAAAGGCATTTGAGACCTAAGATCTCGGGGAAATGACTGTGGGACGGTGGGATTACTGGCGTTCCTTCCAGATGTTACAGATGATGCCCCGTGGCAGCTCTTCCCACAGTGGGTGACTTTTATGAAGTCCTCAGGGGCTGCATCTCAGCATTTGGCAGCCCAGCTTGAACCCTAGCCCCTTTACTTCACAGCTCTGAACCTCACTTCTTCAACTGTGAAAACAGGAATGGCAAAGCCTGCCTTGGAGGCTGCCTGAGTACCGAGCGACCCAATCAATGCGTGCAGTGTGCGTGGCAGCGCGGGAAGCTGCATACTGCTCACGTCTCCTCCTCTTCTCCAACAGTCGTGGGTGCAGTGTGTGCGGGAAGCTGCATACTGTTCACGTTTCCTCCTCTTCTCCGACAGTCCTTATGTCGTCCATGGCATGGGCGGGAAGCTGCATACTGTTCACGTCTCCTCTTCTCCAACAGTCTCTGATTGTGCCATTTCAACTTCAGTGAGATGCATTTTTTTCCCACTGACAGCTCAGGTAAGTCCCTTACCTCCCCAAAACAGCACCCTGTGAAATCGCCTTCTTGCAGCCGGGTCAGACAGTTCGCTTTGTAGGTTTAATGAACGGTCTTCTGCATTTATCTCAGCTACTGCAGCCCAGTGTCTGGGGAAAGGCTGAGGGTGGTCTGAGGGCTGTGCTGGGCTGTTTTTCAGGCTGCCAAAGCCTGTTCTTGAGAGGCAGCTGACCTCATCAAAAGGAGCTCAAGCAAGGGGCTGAGGGGCCGCATCTCCCAAGCACGACAGACCTGGGGAATCAGTCTGGCCTTCCTTTTTCAGGTTGGGGACACCTCGCCCCATCACCCATCCCACCACACTAGGCTCTGCATCTCCGTGTCTGCTCCTTTACAACAGTTTACTATGGAATGCCCTCAGGGATATAGGAGTGCATCCAGGTGAAGCCTGTGGGGGAAATCCTACCACGTCTGCCATTTGCTGACCTTCTCAAAACTTAGCCTCAGGACCATTAAGTCTCCCCTGGTTGTGGTGGGGATGACCAGCTTTATGCCCCATTTCCTCATGCTTGGGCATGCGATGGACTGGACACTGACCTCTCCATTCCCAGTGCAGGCATCTGGGGGCAAATACTCCCTGGCCACCTTTGACTCTCAGCTGGCTGCTCCATGCTGCCCGTGTCTTAAGACCAGGAAATACTCCATATTTGCCCCTTTCTATTGGCCTTTGCCTGAGCCCAGCTTAGAACATGCAAAACCCAACTATTACTGTAACATAATTAATTACTCTTATTCCTACGTCACTGTTAATAAGATCTCCTAGGCCTTTTCCAGGTCTCAGGCCTAACGAAAGTGCTAGAAACGCAGAAGAGAAGTAAGATACACTGTGCCAGCCTTTGGAGGCTGCCGAGTAAATGACCCTGGAATGTTCCCTTTTCCGCACTGCGCTGGACATGTCAGTTAAATGACCCTCGGTATTACCTTTTCCACATTGCACTTGACAGAACACCGATTTGATCACAGAAAAGTGCTGAACTGACTCATAAATTTGGGGCAGGTTCCCTACTTTACTTTCGCCTTGGAGATGAGCGCACATTTGTTTGTGAAAGCTTCAGAGAAGTTTTGCAATAATCAATCACTTTTACTCAGGGTTTCCTGAAATTTCCTGATTATAGAAAACAATTTTTAAAATATTTTTTGTAGAGTGATACTAACATTCCTCAAAATACTGGTGATCCACTAAATGTGGATCATGGCTACTGTGGATTCAGTGTCAGAGACAAGGAAACCAGGGCTTCTGAGGCAGAATTCACTAGGTTCACCTTGGGAGTCGACTGCAGAGTGAAATGAACCAGAGGGCACCCTCGCCCACTCTTACATCTGGGCCTTTATGTCCCCACCTTTTCTCTGTTTTTACTGGTGTCTGCACACTGTATTTGTGTGGCGTGTCAAGGCACAAATCTACAGGGAACATCAAATCAGAAAAGTTCACTCTCTGCCTTGGCAGCTCTCATCTGCAGGAGTGTGTGTGCATGGGGGTATTGGTGCAGTCAGTGAACACAGCACATTCAGCTGGCAGCACCCCGAGATGAGGATGAAGTGACTGGGAAGGTCACAGGAGAGGAGGGCTGCAGGTCCCAGGTTCTTCATGGAGGACAAGGTGTTTGTATGGGGTCCTGGAGGAGAGGCACGAGGACCTCTGCTTTATCCTAGCTTGCAGCAGGCTAGAAACACCCAACAGATAACTCCCCAAAAGGGAATAACATGGGACAACTTTGCCCCTTTGACCCTACAAATAGGTTTTATTTCCAGTACGATGAGCAAGCACGCTGAACTGTCTTGCAGTTGCCCGATGGGTTCTTCCCACCCACTGTACAGACAAAACCAATTCACCGAGACTGTGGTACTGCACTAAAGAAACAGTTTAATTGATGCAGCTAGCCACGTGGGAGAAGGAGCTGCTACTCAAATCAGTCTCCCAGAAGACTGGGAGGTTTGGGTTTTTCAAGGATTGTTTGGTGGGCAGAGGACCAGGGAGTGGGTGCAGTTGATTGGTTAGGGATGCAGTCATAGGGTGTACAAAACGATCCTCTCACGGAGTCTGCCTCTGGATGGGGAGGTGGGAGTGCATAGGACCAGTTGAGTCATGAGCCATGGGTCTGGGTAGGGTCAGTCGGTTGGCAGAATGCAATCTGGAAAACAGCTGAAAAAACCAATCTCAGGCTCTACAATAGTGTTGTTATCTACAGAAGCAATTGGAGAAGGTACAAATTGTGTGACTTCTAGCCATATGACTTCTGAACAGTAAGGAATTTCAGAAACTATGTCTACATTTTAGCAGATTTCAGGCTCCTCCCGAAATCCTAATCACGTGGCCTTTCATTCGTTTTTGGTCCCCAAGGAAGGAGGGCTTTAGTTTTAGAGAGGGACTAGTATTGTTCTATAACTTAATTTCTCCCTGGATTAGTTTAGCCTGTGCCCAAGCATGAGCAGGACAGCCTGCCTGTGAGGCTAGAGGTAAGGTGGAGTCAGTCATGCGTGACCTCCCTCGCTGTCATAAGCTTTGCAAAGGTGGTTGCAGTCTTTCTCTGGTCAGAACACATGGTGCAGCCATCTGAGATCTTTGCAAATGGACAGTAGCAAGAGAAGTGGAGAAAGAGGCCAGACTGTGGTGAGTTCCACCTCACTGAAGGCCAGCGGGGGGCGTGGATTGGCAGGATAGTATCCAGTGTGGAACACAGGAGGTGCACCAGTGAAGGGAAACCAGGTCGGGAGCATCAGCCGTGGGAAATCATAGAGGGAATCCTTGTTCTCCTGCTGCTTCCTGGGGTCTGCAGTCTCCCTGTCCATCAGACGCTGGCCCTCCTCGTGGCTTGCTGACTGTGCTTTATGAAATTCACGCTCACTTTTCCCCATATTTTCTGAAGCAGTGGTGAGTCTGGTTCTTGACTGGTTTTGTTTCCAGACGGGTCCCCTCTGTCTTTTTACTCCCCACTTCCAGTGGGCACGTGGGTTTCCCAGGGCCTCAGGCCTTCTGTCTGCTCTAGGGGAAGCTGGGGACGTCTGGACTGTCCTCATGGAAGCAGAGACGTTTTGCTGCGCCTTAGGGAATGGGGAGCAGTGGGGAGTCTTATGGAATCCTTGGTCTCTACTCCACCCCCGAGCTCCTGCTGAGAGGCCTGCTGTGCCTGTGCCCTCCCTGGGGGTGGCACAGTCCACGATCTCCCCACCTGGCATCCTCTGAGGTGGATGCTCCTGCCTCTGAGACAGGCAGCCCTCTGCTTGCTGGCTGCTCCCCAGCATCTGTTTCTGACTCACTGCGCAAAACGGACAGGAAAGTTGAGGGTTCCTGCCCAGTGTCTGTCTCCAGGCACAGAGTCTCAGTACCAGCTCTCAAAACTCTGTCTGCTCACCTGGGCAGCTCCAGGAGGTGGGGGAGGAGTCAGGAGCGCAGCAGCCCCTTGAAACTTCCCAGGATGGCTGGTTTTGGGGGTTTATCACATTATTTTTGTCCCTCTGGTTTTAGCCACTGTAGGCCAGTTTGTTCACAGATTTTTACCAACTTTGGCTCATTTCATTACCTTATCAGAGGTGGGAATTCTGAAGTCCCTAAGCCAGAGGCTTTCAGGGATGTGGCTCCCTCTGCCGCCCTGGCAGGGAGGGCGCAGGGGTCCCAGGTGGAGCCTCTGACCTAGAGCCTTTGGCTCTAGAGCCTGGAGCCTTACCGCAAGGCTGCCTGTGGGTTTGGCGTCGGCCTGGAGCCCAGGCTGCTGGTTATCTGGAGACAGTCTCCCCGTAAGATTTCTCTGAGACAAGAAACAATTATGCAAATTATCCTAATTCTGTTTTAAAGAATAGAGAGATTGATTGCAGAGACAAACCATTTAGGCAGGCAATGTAGAAGGTGTTTCCATGGCTAATCTGCCTTCAAAGGAGAGGGATTTTGTTTGTAAACTTCAGACCCAGAAAATTGATTGTTCTGTCAACTTTAGATAATTATCTGTCCTCCCTGAGGCCCTAAGCTTAGCAGAAATGTTCTTTCTCTGAATCAGTACTCAGCTTTGGATCTCTGTTGGGTTCCCTGTGGAGTGCTAAATCAGAGATTCCCCCAAAGCAGTGGATCAGGAGCCTTCCTCCAGCCACAGTGCCCATCCCGCCTGCAGAAGAATGGACAGAGGGATGGGAGGGCTGCAGAGCTGGCACTGTGTCCCTGGAGGAGCTGGTGGGGACTCACTGTTCGGGGGACAGGGGAGGCAGAGTCCACACTCAACTGCTGCTTGGAGATGGGCATGAAGGGCAGGCAGGTCTGGCCTTGGCCTTGTGGTTTGTTTCCATTAAAGACCTTCAAGACCAGAAGGGACCAATAGGGCCGGACTATGCAGGGAGAGAAGAGGTTCTAGGGAACTGAGTTCTGAAGTCTTCGTCTTCTCACTGTGCAATGGGGTTCGCCTATAAAGCAGGCTGCTTGTCCTCGGGAGAGCTCATTGTGGAGAAACATCACTGGACAGAGCCCCTCCTTATCTGCATCAGACTCCTCTGGTCTCCCTGGTTGCCTTTTTCTCTGCCCCTAAGGGCACCTGTCCCTGGAGAGGCTCTCAGTACAGTATCCTGGGCACCCCCTGCCTGGACACCCCTTGCCTGGCACCCCTCCTCTCCACAATGTCGTCAGAGAGCTCCACCTGCCCTTCTAGCCCCCTGGTCCAGCACAGCTGGTCGTGAGGTTTGGGCCCTGTGACCTGCCCAGATCCAAGCTGTGGGGAAAGTTTGCTGAGACCAGTTTGGGGAACAGAGGGGCCTTGTTGTACCATTTGTTCTGGGCACAGGGGACCTCCTGCATCGTCTATCTCCTCCATGAGATGCTAGTTTCAGGGATTCCTTGGGGACATTGGAGAGCAGGGCTGGCTTAGGCAGGGGCCTGACCATAGTCCAGACAGTGCAGACCCTACCTGAGGTGCCACATGGGCCCTCATCAGTCTTCTCTTCACACAGTGGAGTCACTCCTGTGCCTCCCCTGTCTGCACTCCATTGAGCCGGGAAAGGCCTGCAGTAGCCAATGCCCACATTTGAGTTTCAAACGTGAATATACCCAGGGATTGCAATTTACCAAAAGATGAAGGAAAAGGCCTCTCCCAGTACTTGGTCAACATTATTCTGTGGTATTTTTCAGATGAAATTAGCATTTAAGCCAGTATACTTTTAGTAAAGCAGATTATGCTCCATAATGTGGGTGGGTCTCATCCAATCAGTTGAAGGCCTTAAAGGAAGAAATACTGACCTCCCAGGGGAAGAGGGAATTCTGCCCCTGGGCTCAGGCCACTCTTCCTTGGATTCTAGCCTCTGTAATCACACGAGACAATTCTGGACATCTCCTCCTCTCTTTTCTGTTTCTCTGGAAAACCCTGACTAATGCAATTCTTGTTAAGCTGCTTTTAAGAAGTGTGAAGAAAATATTAAAAAGATGTAACTAAGAATTTTGAGTGGATGATCTAATTATTTCACACTGGCTGAGATCTCCCTGATGTTGACATTGCAATGACACTGTGCACTTCTTGGGGTAAGAAAAAGTGCAGTCTCAGTATCCCTCCCACTAAATGGGAAGGCAAATTGCCATTTCCCGAAAAGTCCAGAATAGTAAGTAGGTTGACGAGTAACTCTTGAAGTTACATAAGACAAATCAGTTGCAACAGAGGATCATAAACCCCTCGTGTATGGAAGGAAAACAAGTTTGTCAATGTGCAAACTGTAAGTCTAAGTTCCTACTTCTGTAAAAAGTAGAGTTTCCTCTTCAAAGACTTTCCTTCCCATCTCATTAGAAATAAATAGTAACTTCTCTTAGAAGCAAAATTTATTCAAAGACCTGTGCTAACATTCTTAAATATCTGCTAGCCCTAATAAAGAAATCAATGTACTTTATGTTCTTAGCTCCCACAATTTAGCCTAAATATTTGCCCTGGCATGCTTATACTAGTCCAAGCAAGCTTTAGGTCATTGCCTGTTCCTCTTCTTTATTCGAAGGTGTTTTTACTTTCTTCAGCATTTCACAAGTTACTTCCTCCTTCCTTTGTTCTCCTCTGCCTTTTCCTCTTTAAAAAAGTTCTAAGTTGCTAGCCAATCGGGACAAATACAGAATGTGAGGTCCCGTTCCAGCCACTGGAAACTGGACACAGCGGTAGGGTGGATGCATCAGGTTATAAATGACCCTGTCTCCTTTGCTCAGTATACTGTTGTGGCAAAACTGCTGGCGAGTGTACACTTTCTGCAGAAATTTAAAAAAAAAATAAAAATGACCTTGCCGAAGAAATTAAATTTACATTCAAGTGCTATTTCTTTATTGCACTGGGAACAAGCATTTCAAGCAATTTCAACCCTGCTGGACCGCATCAATGAGGGCCGGGATGGAAAAGCGGCCATGCCGAGGTGCCCCGGAAGCAGCCTCCAGAGTGTGCCTCAGAGTTTCTGGCCATTTCAGCTAAGACTTTTCTTCTGACAGACTAGAAGTGAAAAAAAGAATTATTTACTTTGCTGGGAAATGTGACAAAAGGTTAAAATTCTACTAGTTCATAAAATATTTGAAGCTAACTTTGTTTTTATAAATAAAATTGTATTTACAATTTAAGCTTTAGTTCTCATCCTTGCTGTTATAAAAGTTATTCTAAGTTATGTCAGTCTTTGAGGGTAAATGTAGAGTATTTAAAATAGCTTATATTTGGAAAACTGAACGGTGTTTGTTGTCATGATTTTACTTTGTTCTTGACCACATTGGTCCCAGAGAAAGTCAAGGTCTTCACCCACGGATTCAAGATTCTTGTGGCAGCTGCTGAATTCTTTTCCAACAATGCTTGGGCCTCATCAGCGTCATGTTTGTGCACTACCCCAGCCCCAACCACAGACATGGGCAGGAGGAACAGAGCTCTACCGTGTAGCGTCACTGCCAGTAAGAGTCTGGCTCTCCCATGAAGCATTACTCTTCCTCTGCATGTATCTTAGAATTTCAAAAGCCATTTGGCCTCCATTTCTTTAGATTGTGGATAAGATCCATAAACTTGTACTGGGGTCACTGTTCCTCCAGCCTCTTTAGCACGTATCTGCAGTCTCATTTCCAGGCTGTTTCCTCTATGGGCCACTGCCTGCAGAATTCCCAGATGAATCCATTGCCCATTCCCTGTAGCCACATCTCCAAATCCACAGCCGTTCTCAGCAGCTGCCTTCACACTCACATCCCAGAGGTCAAGTTGCCACAGCTGGCGTGTGTTTCCAGCCACTAGGCAACCCCAGGTCTTCATCTGAGCACCCAGGGCCAGAAGTCTCACCCTGTCCCCCATACCATCCCTTCCCAGCCAGCCACAGTTTCCTTCCTTCTGTTGCTCACACAGTGCTCTCAGCCCCAGATGCCTTCCTGACACTTCCTCCCAAGGAAACCCAAGTCATCCATCAGGGTCCACCCAAATGTCCACACCCTCTGGTAGCCTGCCCAGCCCCAGAGGCTCCCCTGAGCTCCCTTCCCCCATTAGAGCCTACAGAGGCAGTGCTGCCCAGCAGACGTCTCGGCTGGGAGTCAAACAGAGCAAGGCTATTTTGGTCCCTCTCTCCACTCTATGTGACCCTGAAATGTGCCCTGGCCTTAGGAAACATTCAGCTACATCAGAGAATGTGAGTATGCATGTGGTTTGTATAACACAGGCAAGACATGGTTTTTAGATACGTTCAGAATAGATAGTTACAGAGGACAGGTATGTTACATGTGGGAAGGAAGAGACACAAGGGCCAAGAGATACTTAATATGCATGAGGCTCCTGGGCACTAAATGTTCAATTCACAATGTGCCTTTATACAAGAGACACCTAAACAAAACCATTCCTGGTGCCCATTCTGGTCCCATGCGTCCTCTGCCCAAGAAACACGTAGAACCCATGCCAGTGCAACAGCTACTTCTTGGCAACTCCACCATGATCAGGCACACTTGTCCCATGTCTGTCCCGTTGAGCCGGTGTGTGTCATAAGCCCTTCAGCTGTGAGCACTCTTGCCCAGACCTCGGCTCTGGTCCTCGTGGCCACACCTGAGTGGGTGAGGTTGACTAGCAGAGAAAGAAGAGAACCGATGAATGTTGACAGCACAGGAATCAGGTCATACGGCCCTCCCATCTCCTTCCCTCAGCTTCTTGCTGTGTTTTGCGAATGGATTTTATAAACCTGTGATTCGAGCATCCTCAGTTGCTTCTCGAGCCTTTCCGCTCCATGAACTCTGGGACAGCTTGCCTGGTACTGCAACTGGAGGACATCATTGCATCCAGAGAGCTTCCCACATGACAGTCTGTGAGCAAGGGACTTCGCCTCTCTGGATGGTGGTTTTCTTTTATGTAAAAGATGTGATCGTAGTCTCTATTTCTCAAGGGTGCTGTGAGAAACACACAGAATAAGGCCACGTGAAAGTGTGTGGCAGGTAGCGGATGCTCAGTAACGTGAAGCCTGCCCTTCCCGTAGCCTTTCTCTTCCTCCACTGGGTCTAGACTTCACATTGTCCCATGGTTCGAGATCCTTGGTTCATCCCGAGTCTTATCATCATCCCAGAAGCTTGGAGGGAGCTCCTGGGGAAATCCAGCTTCACGGTCCCACACTGATCACTTCTCCTGGGCATGGCCTGGTAAATGCAGCTCAGATCTGCTCCCCAGGCAAGTCAAGGAAGTTGCTGCCCAGAAACCAAGTGAGGACATTTACAAGAACCGGCAGCAGCAGCAGCAGCAGCAGAAGAAGAAGAAGAAGAAGAAGAAACTGGATTTGCTTTTTCACCAGAGGATCCAGATTTCCCTGTGGCCTCGCAAACAAAAAGGAAGAATGAGCAGCACAGTCATCCCTTTGTGAAAAAGGCATTCAAGTAACTGAGTGACTCAACAAGCCTGGGTCTTGGGGTAATTACGAATACCTGGTTGAAGGGCAGTCCTCAGGCAGAGCCCCTGAGACCTGTTGAACTCTAGAGTGTGGGAGCAGAGGAGATTCAGGGCCTGCCCAGGGGCAGTGTCCACAAGGGCAGAGTGCCCCCAGGACTCGCCCTGGCTCAGTTAAGGACTCCCCTCAGGATCTGCAGAGGTGCTAGGAAGGGTGCATCTCTGCCTGGACTGAGCTGGAAATGCAGCCGTGTGGCTGAAGTGGCCACTTCCTGCTTTCTGTAAAGCAGCCACAGGGACCTGTGAACAGGTAAGACCCTTACTCTTGATTACTGAAGAACTAGAACCCAGGCTCCCTTGACCTTCTCTCCAAAAACCCAGATGACACGAGGACCCTCTCCCAGCTGAAGGGGCAGATTCATGCTTTAGAGTGTGGGGAGTCAGCTTGGGGGCACGTGAGTGTTTAGCTTAGGTGTGGGCCTCACAAAAGAGTCAAAACAAGTCAGCCAGGACTCCAGCAGCCTTCATTGTGTGAGAGATGCCAGCACTGTGGCCACAGCCTGACAGCTGCGCAGGCCACATAATGTGTGGGGCCGAGTGGAAAACGTGGGTTTTTTGTTGTTGTTGTTCAAAATCATGAGCTTCCAGGGGCGGCAGCAGAACCTTAAACTGCTCTGAGGCCCTTCTGAGCACAGGACTTGGTATGACTGCACAGGGATACCTGGCAGGCCAAGTGCAGGGACAGAGCGATCTGCCCAGAGGCCAGCAGGTCCCCAGTCAGTGTCTGGCACCAGCTCCCTTCATGACCTGGGCTGGCTCAGTTTCACGGGACTCCCAAGGCTGGAGGCTTCCCCGGAACACCATCCTCAGGGATTTCCCAACAGGAGCAGCCTCTGGCTTCAGATCTGTCCTTGTTTGACTCATAAATTATCACTCAGACTGAGAAAATTAACACTCAGTGATTCCTGAAAGGGTGCCCAGTGCAATAGATAATTTTCAAAGTGAGTTCATCAGGGATTTAATAGCCAGGCAATGCCCATTAAAACAGCGACAAACATGGGGAGAAAAGGAAAAGTTCCAACTGGAAACTCATGCTGGCTTGACAGTTGTTCTCAGGGAGCAGAACAGAAGTGGGCATTTTCATTCTGGTTACACCATCAGCGATACCTCCACGGAGCCTCTCAGCTGGTTCCTCCTGGGTCTGGGCCACATGCCTCCCAGTACTGCCGGTCTCGGAAGACATCTGTGGGCAGGTTCTGTAGAGGGAATCTGAGGCTGTGTGGGATGAGCTGCAGGACCCCCTGTGGGGAAAGGCAGGAGGCAGCACCAGCTCCTTCACCAGGACCTGAGGGTACTGTGGCTCATCAGGGGCCATCGAGGACATGGAGACCCTGCACAGTGTTTGAGGAGTCCTGCTACATCAGTTAATTCTGGTTTAGGTGGTTGAGGGGAGACTCAGTGAAGTCTTGGGGGTTCAGGGCTACACTGCCAGCCTCTGGGACAGCAGCCCCAGTGTCCCCCGACCCAGGCCTTGCTCCTCCCTGCTGATGAACGCCCAGTCTGCTCCCAGATGCACACGTGTCCTGAAGACACCCGGTTCTCATGCTCTTCTCTGCAGCACCTGAATTGGGCATTCCTGGCTAAAGCAGTTTAAGTTACTTTCACTTTTATCCACCTTGTTTCCGTTATTTCAACCATGCATGTCCCTTGTGTATGTAGGATAAAGGTGTCTAAGAATAAAGGTCCATGATTTAAAGTTTTTTCCTCTTCTTTCCCTGTCCTGACCACCTGATCATAAGCTTGTAGAAATAAATTGTGTCTCATGTTGTGTATCTTTTGATGCATCTAGAGAGATGGTTATATTCATATAAATAAACGGGCACATCCAGCACATTGTTTCTAGTTGTCGTCTGCTAATAAGTTTACATCTGGTAAATGCCAGTGTTTCTTCAAATGGCTGCATTGCACATGAGTCAATCTGTGTGACAAAGAATGTGGCAGGTTTTGTACAGCCTTTGTAAAGACATTCTTCAATGCTGCCTTTTAAAATAGAAATGTTAAATCCTGTAACTAATCAACCTATGCCTTGTTAGAGGGCTGACATTTTCAATAATTCCTTTACAAAGGGTAGTGAGATGCATCAGATCCCCCAATGGCCCCAAGTAGGGACAGTGACAGTCAGCAGTTCTTTACAGACACCTGCTCCGTGGCAGGTTCTCTGCCGGCCCTGGCTGCGGGCGGCCCTCATCTAACAGGATGCTTCGGTCCATGGGTGGAGGACAAAGGCCTATGGGCTTGGGGAGCGAGTTCTTTCATCTCCTACATGACCTTCATCTGCTCGCGTTTCCCACGAAGTGCAGCTGGGTTGGAAGGAGATGGTGGTTTCCCACGGAAGTCTGGTCCCTAAGTGACGCCTCTGCTGCCTACATCAAAATCTCCCCGGCTTGCTCCACAATGGTCCCGTCACGTGGTGCAGACTCAGGCGCAGTCTTGTGTGTGCAGAGGCAGGCTTGGTCTAGTGTGCTCTTGATCATGCACCTAGTCACATCTGTTCTACAGTGTTGCATTCTTCTAATTTCCATGCACATCTTTGCATAGGCGTGCTCCCATTGTTCCCATGCCAATAAGTGGTGTGCAAGGTTCCAGAGTGCGCCAGTATTTCTTTAGTCGGTGTCATGCTGTTGGATATTCAGGTTTTTTAACCTAGTGTAAATAACATTCACATTTCTAAAAACCAGAAGAGTGTTTGTGATTAACATATCATCTTAGTGGATATTAAATTGCTGCATCTGATTTCATTTCTCTTTCCCAAATAAAGAGTCAGTTGTGTGGGCTAGTCTCATTCTGAAACTGCACACTCCCATCCCAGAGGTAGAAAGCGAGATCTCCTGCCTGCATTTCATGGAGCATGTGATTATGGAGGTGTCCAGTCCCAGCAAACAGACCCCACATTCTTTTCCTTCAGTGACTCAGACGCAATATGCGGAGAGTCCCAGACAGTATTGCTCCCTTACGTTCATTAACCTCCAGAGATTAAACATCACCTGATACACAGAACTGTGGGTTCCCCTTTTGGCTAAGCATCAGGTGTAGCCAGGTTCTTACCTAGGTGCATGTGACAAGGTGCTGCCAGATGCCACCAGCGCAGACAGTCAGTGAGCCCACCTCATCAGAGGGCACATGAGATCCCCAAATGAGAAAGAACTCTAAGGAGCCGAAATCTGCCAAGATGGGTACATTAAAGCTTGCAACTTTGCACGTGAGCGCACCCTCAGACTCAGCCAGTTTATTCTCCTTTGCAGTCCATTCTGAAAAGTCCAGCCAGATGATGGCTAAAGAGTAGAGAATGGAAGGTGGAAGGCAGTTGCTGCTTGCAGAAGAGGCACGCTGGCAGCATTGGCAGGGAGGAAGAGACTGGAAACTGAGTAGCAGATCCGAGAAACCAAAATGCTCAGCAAATGAGGGCAGGTGGCATGGAGCTATTTCCCTGGGTCCAAGAGCCTAATTACCTTATTGTTCCATAAGTTCATGGCCTGCGGTCATCAGGGAAAATAAAACACTGACTGGGGGTCAGTCTTTTCTGTTTAGAGGAGGCTCCCTGAAACCTCCCCCTCCCGGGTTCAAGCGATTCTCCTGCCTCAGCCTCCCGAGTAGCTGGAACTATAGGCGCCCGCCACCACCCCCGGCTAATTTTTGTTTGTTTTTTTTTTTTTTTTTGTAGAGACGGGGTTTCACCGTGTTAGCCAGGATGGTCTCGATCTCCTGACCTCGCGATCCGCCCGCCTCGGCCTCCCAAAGTGCTGGGATTACAGGCGTGAGCCACCGCGCCCGGCCTCAGCTGGTTTTTCAAAAGTCATGGCGTGTAATTGTCAGAACAGTGAACTTCGGAGATCCACCGGAGGGGCGAGGCCACAGCTCAACCGCGAGCACCTGAGCATCCTGCACCGCCTGCGACGGCCGTCAGGGGGCGCGATGCCGCCTCACAGAACCTCGAGAGGCGCCCGGGTTCCGGCACAGAAGCCCGGCGGCTCCAGGGGGCGGAGCCGAGCCGCCTCCTCAGGACCTACGCAGGAGGCGCCGTCATCCCTACAGGGACACCTGAGAGGACCCAGCCTCCTCCTCCTCAGGACCCACTCGGGAGACGCCGCTGGCTCTATAGGAACACCTGGGGACCGTGGCCAGGGACGACCCAGCCTCCTTCTCCTCAGCTCCTCAGGAACGACTGGGGAAGCTGTGGCTTCGTGGTCCCCGAGGCTGCCCGAGGAAAGGTGAGGAAAAGCTTTCCGTCCCGGCTCAGTGCTGAGGCGGCCGCGCTGCCTCGCGCTCCACTTTCTCAAGTTGTATTTATTTTATTTTACAAAGTGGCCCATCATTAAGTGGCTTTGTTATTCATTATTACAGCATACCTGAGTTGTTTCGTTTTTAAATTTTTGACCAATTTGGGTTTGTTTGGGGTGGATCCGGGACAGAGAAGGGAGAAACCCTGAGGGCAACATGGAGAGCCCCAGGGAGACGCGCACCCCACGACTTGCTTTTATTTGCGTTCCAGTGGCTCGTTTTTCTTAGAGTGTTAAAGTACTTGAAAAATATTGAAGACCAGATGTAGATGTGAGTTTTCACAACCGTATTTTAAGTGTAAATACTGGACTTTGTCTGTTAACAGGATTTTAGGTAAAATAAATTTAAGCGGAGTTTATTTCGGCAAAGGAATGGTTCATGAATCACGCAGGAAGCACCAGAACGGAAGTCGGCTTGGGGCTTCGAGCTCTTAGGGTGGCCCGTAAGTGAGGCTCCTCAGTGGCTCCAGCTAGGCGACCGCCTGTGGTGGGGATGCTTCCCTCAGCGTCCCTAGTCATACAGCCAACTGGCTGCTGGGCTTTTTGGCATTGACTGTGGTTGGTTTGTGAATTTTTTTAAGTCAGTTCACATGCCTCCAAGTTCGGTTTCTGTTTGCTTAGGGAAGGCCTCAGGCTAACCCCCGCCGTATTTGCTTTAACATGTCAAAACCATAATTTATTTTTCATTTTACTTTCCTGGCATTAATAGAAGTAAATTCACATTTGTGTGTTATTCAGAAAGTCGGTTTAATTGGCAACTTATTTGTGATGGTGCATAAAATAATGTCTTTTAATCATTGGCATCTTAGATTAGATGAAATACGTTAACTCTCTTAAGCTTTGTTATTAACCCATAACAAGAGTTAAGTTTCTTTTTTTCTCCTAGGCTTTGACCATTTAAAATACACTCAGGCATCTCGTAACGATGTTATACTTTCTGAGAAATCTGTCCTTAGGTGATTTCATCTTTGTGTGAACACTGTAGAGTGTCCTTATAAAACTTAGATGGTGTAGCCCACTCCACACCTAAGTTACATAGTATAGCCTATTGCTCCCAGGCTACGAACCTGTACAGCATGTCTCCGTACTGAATGCTGTAGTCAACCATAACACCATGGTGATTGTAGATTGTGATCCAAGAATATCTGGGACAGGTCTCAGTCAATTTAGAAAGCTTATTTTGCCAAGATTAAGGACACGCCCGTGACACAGCCTCAAGAGGTCCTGACGACGTGTGTCCAAGGTGGCCAGGGTAGAGCTTGCTTTTGTACATTTTAGGGATACATGAGACGTGTAAGATGTACAGTCATTTGGCCCAGTAAGGCGGGACAACTGGAAGCAGGAAGTGGGGGTGCTTCCAGGTCAGAAGTAGGTTAGAGACAAAAGGTTGCATTCTTTTGAATCCTTCATCAGCCTTCCACTGAATACACAATTTAGTCTGGCTCAATGAATCTGCATTTTTACATAAATAATAGGGCAGAGGAAGCAATCAGATATGCATCTGTCTCAGGTGAGGGATGACTTTGAGTGCTGTCTGTCCTTTGTCCAAAAGGAAATTCTTTGTGGGCAAATTGTGAGTGAGGTATGTAGCTTTTTGTCTTTGTAGCTATCTTAGTTAGGAATAGAATGAGGGCAGATTTGCCTGACATAGCTCCCAGCTTGACTTTTCCCTTGGCTTAGTGATTTGGGGGTCCTGAGATTTATTTTCCTCTCATGGTATCAGAACAGAGAAAAGGTAATGCGTTGAGCCATGAGCTTATGACAAGATGGCTAGGAAGGAATTTTTCAGCTCCATTTTTATCTCATGGGACCACCATCATATGTATGCAATGCACAAGTGTAAAATCACATTTAGTTAAGTCAGCTTACACTAAGCTATGGACCCAGATGGTCCTGGGGCCTTTTTCCACTGGGAGATCTTTAAGGACCTTTCTTAGCTTTTCTGTGCTAATTGGTATATTCATAGTTGCCTTATTTCAGTGCCCATTTTGTTAATGTGTATTTTTACTAGGAAATCACCCATTTTTCTAGGTTTCCAGTTTGATGCAATTATTTGACTTTTAATTTCTCCTCTGTTTTTAGTTTTGTACATAATTTTCGTATCTACTTTTGCACTCTTTTTTCCATCAACAATATTTTTAAAATATACTTTTTAGCTTTTTTTGAAGAATTGTTATGTTTGACAATTTTTTATGACCTAATCATGACTGTAAATGATTTTTAATTAATTTCAGCTTAATGTCTTTTGTAGGGCACAACTGTTAAAATACAAAATTACAACAAATGTGGGTTTGCAGATCTTAATTGGCTTTTTTTTGTGGTTCTAGAATCAGGCAGCAGTCCAGACCAAAAATGGTTCAGAATGATCTGCCACACAACATGTGCGGGTTATATTTATAGCCAGAGAAAAAAAGTGACATACAGAAAACAGAAGTGAGGTATAGAGGTGGCTGGATTGGTTACAGACCTGGTTACAGCCCGGATTTGCCTTCTTGGAACTTGTTTTGAACAGCTGGCTGCCGGCCATTGACTGACACTCGGCTGATGTGATTGGCTGAACCGCCGCTATTTGTTACCATGATACATTCCCAAGTCAGATTTTCAGTTTGTTTCTATACTAAATTAGGTTGCGATTCTTCTTCTTCTTCTTCCCTTTTCTTTTTTGAGGCGGAGTCTCGCTCTGTCGCCCAGGCTGGAGTGCAGTGGCGCGATCTCAGATCACAGCAAGCTCCGCCTCCCGGGTTCATGCCATTCTCCTGTCCCGGCCTCCCGAGTAGCTGGGACTGCAGGCTGCCGCCACCAAGTTCGGCTAATATTTTTGTATTTTTTTTTTAGTAGAGACTGGGTTTCACCTTGTAAGCCATGATGGTCTCGATTTCCTGACCTCATGATCCACCCGTCTCGGCCTCCCAAAGTGCCGGGATTACAGGCGTGAGGCACGGCGCCCTGCCGCGACTCTTTACAAGGACTCCTTGGGAGGCTTCTAAAGCCCAAATGTTGTTTGATGTAAGAATTCCTCCCTTTTGGTCAGCCTCTCAATTTTGAGATATTGATCAAAACTTTGGGCATTGGTGTCACTCTTTGTTATCGTAAATTGAGTTATTAGGACTTATTTGCTTTCAGTGTGGCATTTTCAAGTTTTATTTGGTCTCAGTGCCCTCTGGGCAATAGCAGAACACTGTGTTGTGTAAGGCGGAAATAGAGCAATAGAAAATAACAACTGATTTGTTAATATCAGATTACTTCAAGTTACTTGTTTTGGTAAGAATTAAAGCAGAGGGGACTTCTTTATGCTGACTCAGGTAGACTGGAATCTCTTCAGGGAAAAAGGGAGCTCTTTTGGGATCTATCTACTTCCTTAAAGTTTCAGCTTTGTTGTGTGTCATTCAGCGTGAGTGTCTCCATTCTGGTTTTGCCTGCTCAGTGTGGCCTAATGCGGGAGTTGTGACCAAAACAATGACCTCCCGTAATTTGTTCAACAGTTCTCCCCTTTTGGTTAGGTTCCTACCTAGGTGAGGGTGTGACTAAAAACTTAGGGCATTAACAGTATTCTCAGTAACTATCATTTTAGGTTTCCGGTCTCAACACATCATTTAAGAAGTCAGTAAAGCTTTCTTCTATTGTGACAGCATATTTAATACTGAGAAAGAAAAGAAAATTTTTATCTTGCGAATGTGAGCTTCCTCTAAATTATCAGGTCCAGGGAGGCGTGGGAATGAGGCAGCAGGCACGTCCCATTTCCCTCTTAGCTAAGTAATCATATCTTGAAGCTGTTTGCTATGTAGACTAGACTGACTGTCATCAGCTATAGATTAACCTAAGAGTGTCTTTGAATATTTTTTCCAGTGGCAAATATTTGCTTCTGTTGTATCGTAGCTGAAAAGAATGCTGGGAAACAAAATAAAGACAAGCATTCATTAGAATAAGTGATCCAGTCACAAGGAATCAATTTGAACTTTTTTTTTTTCACAAAGTCATACTTTGAAAACGTCCAGCCATAAATTGAAATAGTCTCCAAAATGTGAATTTTTTTCCCTGGTTCTAAGATGACCAGCTTTCTTAGAGAGTGAACTACACCATAAGAAAAATGATATGACCATGTTTACACGTATATGTTATCTTAACATAAAACATGTAAAAGGGGCATTTCTTTGAAAGTATATATTAGTCTGTATAATTTACTTTGCAGTATCATGAATGCTCTTATTTTTAAAAGTAGGAGTAGTTACTGTCAATTACTAATTTTTAGTACAAATAATTTAGCAGATATCTGAAAAAATTACAATTTTTAAATAGAGGTTTTATTTTAAATTAGTTTTAGATTCATACAGAAATTGGGAAGAAAATGCAGATTTCCCATGTAGATGCAACCTAGTTTCCCCTCTTTTTAACATATCAACATGTATCAGATAGGTTTAACAGCTTTTTTTTTTTTTTTCCCAGACAGAGTCTCAACCAGGCTGGAGTGCAGTGGCGTGATCTCGGCTCACTGCAACCTCCGCCTCCCAGGTTCAAGCGATTCTCCTGCCTCAGCCTCCTGAGTAGCTGGTATTACAGGTGCCTGCCATCATGCCCGGCTAATTTTTGTATTTTTAGTAGAGATGAGGTTTCACCACGTTGGCCAGGCTGGTCTTGAACTCCTGATCTCAGGTGATCCGCCCGCCTCAGCCTCCCAAAGTGCTGGGATTACAGGCATGAGCCACTACTCCTGACCAACATCTTACATCATTTCTTGTCATACTTAATGACTGGGTATTACTATATTATTAAATAAGCTCACATCTTATTTGGTTTCCCTTAGTTCTGCCTTTTTCTCTCCCAGGATCCTATCTAGGATCCCATAGGACATTTAGTCATCATGTCAGGCTCTTCTTGGCTGTGACAGTCTCTCAGACTTTACTTCTGAGGACCTGGAACAGTGTTAGGAGGATTGGTCAGGTATTGTGTAGAATGTCCTCCATTGTGGTTTACTTGGGGTTTTTCTCATAATCAGCCTGGGTTTAGGGGTTTGCGGGAAGCAGAGCAGATGTGTAGTGTGTCCACAAAAAGAGTCAAAGACTGTAAAATATTTGAAGAGATGTATTCTGAGCCAAATATGAGTGACCATGGCCCTTGACACAGCCCTCAGGAGACCCTGAGAACATGTGCTCAAGGTCGTTGGGGTACAGGTTGGTTCTATACATTTTAGGGAGATAGGAGACATCAATCAAGTGTATTTAAGATATATATTGGTTTGGTCCAGAAAGGTGGGACAACCCAATGGATTAGGGTGGGATGGGGCTTCCAGGTTATAGGTACATTTAAAATTTTTCTGATTGGCAGTTTGTTGAAAGACTTACTATCAGTAGAAAGGAGTGTCTGGGCTATGATAAGGGGTTATGGAGACCAAGGTTTTATCATGGAGATGAAGCTTCCAGGTAGCAGCTTCAGAGAGAATAGATTGTAAATGTTTCTTATCAGATTTTAGGTTGTGTTGATGTTAAATGCTGATTGGCTTTTCCTGAATTCCAAAAGGGAGGAGGGCATAATGAGGCATGTCTGACCACCTCTTTCCCATCATAGCCTGAACCAGTCTTCCAGGTTAACTTTGGTGTCCCCTGGTGGAGAGGTGGTTGTGGGAAAGATCTTTGAATTTTATTTTTGGTTTGCAAGTGCTAGTGTAGTCACTTCATGCTGTCACTTCATGCTCTCAAGATGTGTTATCACCATTAATGTTAACTTTTATCACTTGGTTGAGGCAGTGTTTTCAGGTTTTTCACTGTGAGGTTACTTTTTTCCCATGTCTATATTGTATGTATGCTTTCGGAGGAAGTCATCATGCAGAGCTCATACTTAAAGGAGTGGGGAGTTAGCCCCACCTCCTTGATGGTTGTCTATATCAGGTATTTGGAATTCTTCTGTATACGAGATTTCTATTCAGCCCATTTGCATATCTGTTTAATCATTTATTTATACCAGTATGGGTCCACAGATAGTTACTTTAATCTTTTGGTTATCTAATTGTACAGTATTTTGTTGCTCTTTGTTCATACCTGTGGCCATTGGTAGCTCTTTCCACTGGCTCCTTTTACATAATTTCATGTTTTTTTTTTTATAATTTATTTCTGTTACTTCAAAAGTACCCTGGCTCATATATTTTCTGTCCCAGTCCTAGTTTCAGCTATTTCTTCTAATAGCCCTGATTTCTTTTGTTAGAGAATGGTATGAAAAACTTACATCTGGCCACTAAATGTGGTCATTGCATCATGACACTTACAGCTGACAGTGCAAAGAAATATATGTGTGTCTTCTAACTTGTATGTACCCACTTAATTATAAAGGTTTCTATGTGGAATCATCTATGTATATGTTAAGCTAAATGTGAATTTATACTTATGTTGTATATATATATTCTGACTCATTATGACAGAGATCATTCTAGGCTTCCCTATTTTTTATCTGTAACTTCTCACTGTAATAGTGAGGAACCTGGCTCCTACTATCTGCCATTTATTTCATCCCTTGTACCATTGGGAACAAGGAATTCATTCTTGATCAAGATTCCAGGTTGGGACTTAATAAGAAATATATGTTTGGTCTGTGTCTGCAGTTCCTGGTACAGAGCTTCTAAAACTATTATAATTTCCTGAACAGTAGGGGTGCTAGGAGCATCTTGTGTTCTAATATTTGGTCTTTGGCCCTGGTTCCTGACGCAGAGTTCCTAAATCTCTTGGAATCTCCTGGATAATAGGAATGGCTTCTGTTCTAATAAGGACACTCTGTGGGTTCCTGGATGGTTTCAGGATGGGGATGGTCACCAGAAAGACCAAGCCATGATAAGAAGGTTGTAACTTTTAGCTTAACATGCAATCCTTTGAGGGTGTGAAGGGACTGGAAATGGAGTTAATAATCCGTCATGTCTACATGATGAAGCTTCCATAAAAATTCCTAAAATATGGAATTTGGAAAGTTCCAGATCAAGGCTGACAGATTTGATGTCTAGTGAGGGCTCATCTATCATAGATAGTGCCTTCTAGCATGTCGTGACATGGCAGAATGGGGAAACGGGCTCCTAGATGCTTTTATAAGGGCACTGGTTTCATTCATGAGGACAGCACTCTCATGATCTGATCACCTCTCGGTTACCTCTGAATACCATCCCTTTGGGGATTACATTTCAAAATAGGAATTTGGGGTGGGGGTGTACACACATTGAGACCATAATAACTAGTAAACATAAGTAAGTATTTCCTAGTTCCATAAGCCATCATAGCAAATTGTCAAACCTGAAGAGGGGGTGTAGGAATGCCTAGTTTCTGGCCAAGTCATATAGAAGTTTGGGTAAACTGGGGATTCACTACTTGTGATTGGCATCTGAGGTTGTGGACAGTCTGGTGTTACTAAGCCCTTAACCTGTAGGGTGTATACTAACTCCAGGTAATCAGTGTCACAGTTGAATTACAGGATACCCAATTGTTTTCCAGAGAGTTGGAATATTGGTTGGTATGGAAAACACCCCCCACCCCCCACAATTTGCTGTTAAAAGTGGAGTGTTGATAGTATAGAGGAAAATCATGGTTATTTTTCTTTTTACAGATATAGTAGTTTCAAAATTAACTATTATCCCTATGGGAAATAACTTTATAAAATGAAGTCCACTGTTCGTGTATATAGTACGTTTTGTTTTTAGTCTATGGATTCTACTCATTTCCAGCTCAGCACCTTTGGCCCACCACTTGCAACATACATTGGTAATACAGTTAGATTCTTGGTTGCACTCTGTATTTTGTCCTTAGATACTTCCACATCCTAAATCATTTAATTTGTGTAGATTGTGATTTGTTCTTTGTGCATTAAAATTCTGTGGGTTTTATCAAATGCATAGTGTCAGATATCCACTACTGAAGTAGCATACAGAATACTTCAAATCCCCACCCCAGACAGTCACTGATCTGACTATCATCTCTTTGGTTGTGCTTTTTCCAGAATGTTATATGAATGGAGTCATATAATATATAGCATCTTCATACTGCCACCCTTTACTTAGCAACATAGATGCAAGATTCATTCATTTGTTTTCATGGATTGACAGTTCATTCCTTTCTGTTGGTGAATGGTATTCCATTGCATGGTTGTACTTCAAATTGATTATGCATTCAGCTATTGAAGAACGTTCTGATTACTTCAAGTTTTGGCCATTATGAGTAGAGTGGCTCATATATAATTACATGCTAGTTTTTTTTGAACATAATTTTTCAAAGCAGCTGTCTAAACATACACAATTTAGGGGTGCATTTGTTGGATTGTAAGGTAAGACTTGTTTATCTTTGGGAAAAACTGTCAAACTATTTCCCAAAGTGGCTGTACCCATTCATGCATTCTGCCAGTAATGAATGGCCGTACCTATTGTTCTTCAACCTCCAATTGTTACTGTTGAGATTTTTTAAGAGTCCCACAGTTGTACTAGGTGTGCAGTGATATCTCAGCATTATTTTAAATTGCAGTCTCCTAATGAGATATATTGAGCATCCTTTTGTGTGATTATGTGCTATCTGTGTATTTTCTTTTTTTTTCTTTTTTCTTTTTTTTAAATTGAGATAGAGTCTCATTCTGTCACTCAGGCTGGAGTGCAGTGGCATGATCTTCGGTCACTGCAACCTCCACCTCTGATGTTCAAGCAATTCTCTTGCATCAGCCTCCCAAGTAGCTGGGATTACAGGCACCCACCACCATGCCTGGCTAATTTTTTTGTATTTTTAGTAGAGAGGGGGTATCACTATGTTGGCCAGGCTGATCTCAAATTCCTGACCTCAGGTGACTCACCCGCCTCAGCCTCCCAAAGTGCTGGGGTTATAGGCATGAGCCACCACACCTGGCCTGCTATCTATATATTTTATTTGGCTGGATGTCTGTTCAGATATTTACCCAGTTTTATTTGGGTTTTTAGTTTTCTTAGTGTTCGTTTGAAGAGTTCTTTGTGTATTTTCAATACAGTTTTTAAAACCACGTTTGTATTTTGTAAATATCTTCTCACAGTGTGTCTTGTCTTTTTGTTCTCTGAATAGGGTTTTTCATAGTAGAAAATTTAGTTTTATAAAGTCTGTTCTCAGTATTTTCACGAATTGGCACTTGATGCTGTGTATTAAAACTCAACACCAGATCCAATGTCTCTTAGGTTTTCTTTTAGATTGTTTATAGTTTTGCCTTTGAAGTTGTAGTCTCTGGACTATTTTGAGTAGGTTTTTCTGTTTTAATTTGTGTATAGAGTCATTTCATTCGATATGGCTTCCAAATAATTCTTCCATCACCATTTATGGGAAGGGTACGGATATAGTGGCCTTTACTTCGGTTTGAATTTCCAAAATTATGACACTGAATAAACTGAATATTGAATTTTATAGGTATTTCAGGACAGCCAGGAGGGGGCGCACATCTGCCGAGAAACTGTGACAAGAGCGTCTGTGCTGAACCACGGAGCCACCAGAGGGCGCGCGATCCCGCCCCAACCAACTTCCCGCTGAGGTGCCAGAAGCAGCGAGGAGCCTCAACTTCCTCAGGGCAGCACGAGGGTCGTGTTACCTTGGTGTTCTTCATTGGTGAGTAAAAAGCTCCTGTCCACGGCCCTGAGTGCCAAGGAGTGAGTCTTTAGAGCACTCAGCAGAGGAAGAAATCCATCTAGAAAAATAAAACCCCCAAATCTCACTGTTTGGACTACACCCTAACATCATTGTCAATGTCCAAGACACAGTGGCTGCTAACATATATTCTTACAGTGGCCTCTAATATAATAATCACACTGTGCCCTACATTACTATGATATCCACACCGTGCCCTAACAGCCATATAGTATCCACACCATGCACTAACACTGATGTAATCCACACCATCGCTTCCAATACTAATGTAATAATATCCACACCATGCCCCAACACTGATCTAATCCGCACCATCGCTTCCAATACTAATGCAGTAATATCCACACCATGCCCTATCACTGATCTAGTCCACACCATCGCTTCAAATACTAACGTAGTAATATCCACACCATGCCCTATCACTGATCTAGTGCACACCATCGCTTTCAATACTAATGTAATAATATCTACACCATGCCCTATAACTGATCTAATCCACACCATCGCTTCCAATACTAAGGTAGTAATATCCACACCATGCCCTATCACTGATCTAATCCACACCATCACTTCCAATACTAAGGTAGTAATATCCACACCATGCCCTATCACTGATCTAGTGCACACCATCGCTTTCAATACTAATGTAATAATATCCACACCATGCCCTATAACTGATCTAATCCACACCATCCCTTCCAATACTAATGTAGTAATATCGACACCTTGCCCTATCACTGATCTAGTCCACACCATCGCTTCCAATACTAATGTAGTAATATGCACACCATGCCCTATCACTGATCTAATCCACACCATCACTTCCAATACTAATGTAGTAATATCCGCACCATGCCCTATCACTGATCTACTCCACACCATCGCTTCCAATACTAATG
Source organism: Gorilla gorilla gorilla (assembly GCF_029281585.2). Lineage (NCBI taxonomy): Eukaryota > Metazoa > Chordata > Mammalia > Primates > Hominidae > Gorilla > Gorilla gorilla. The sequence continues at coordinate 5,491,755 of NC_073244.2, read as the reverse complement.
TAATAATATCCACACCATGCCCTATCACTGATCTAGTCCACAGCGTCGCTTCCAATACTAATGTAATAATATCCACACCATGCCCTATCACTGATCTAATCCACACCATCGCTTCCAATACTAATGTAGTAATATCCACACCATGCCCTATCACTGATCTAGTGCACACCATCGCTTTCAATACTAATGTAATAACATCCACACCATGCCCTATAACTGATCTAATCCACACCATCGCTTCCAATACTAAGGTAGTAATATCCACACCATGCCCTATCACTGATCTAAGCCACACCATCACTTCCAATACTAATGTAGTAATATCCCCACCATGCCCTATCACTGATCTAATCCACACCATCTCTTCCAATACTAATGTAATAATATCCAGACGATGCCCTATCACTGATCTAGTCCACACCATCGCTTCCAATACTAATGTAATAATATCCACACCATGCCCTGTCAATGATCTACTCCACAGCATTGCTTCCAATACTAATGTAGTAAGATCCACACCATGCCGTATCACTGATCTAATCCACACCATCGCTTCCAATACTGATGTAATAATATCCACACCATGCCCTAACACTGATCTAGTCCACACCATTGCTTCCAATAGTAATGTAGTAATATCCACAGCATGCCCTATCACTGATCTAATCCTCACCATCGCTTCCACTACTAATGTAGTAATATCCAAACCATGCCCTATCACTGATCTAGTCCACTCCATCGCTTCCAGTACTAATGTAATAATATCCCCACCATGCCCTATCACTGATCTAGTCCACACCATCGCTTCCAATAGTAATGTAGTAATATCCAGACGATGCCCTATCACTGATCTAGTCCACACCATCGCTTCCAATACTAATGTAATAATATCCACACCATGCCCTATCACTGATCTAATCCACACCATCGCTTCCAATGCTAATATAATAATATCCACAGCATGACGTATCACTGATCTAGTCCACACCATCGCTTCCAATACTAATGTAGTAATATCCACACTATGCCCTATGACTGATCTAGTCCACACCATCGCTTCCAATACAGCTTCCATGCCCTTCTGTTTTGTAGTTTTGGTAGGGATGGGGTGGGGTTAGGGCTAGGGTGGGGGGTTTTGGCTGTGTTGCCCTGAGGTCAAAGTGATCCGCCTGCCTCTGCTGCCAAAGTGCTGGGATTAGAGGCGTGCACCACTGCACCTGGCTGCTGTAAAGTCTTATTTCACACAGCTGAGACATGTTTTAGGAAGTTTGCTAAAAGACCCCTGGAGACCTCCTTATTGTGACCTCCCTGTTATTGTGTTTAATTTGATTGAACTTTTCTGCCCTCCTGCTTTTCAGCTTCTCTAATAGTCTCACATTAAAGCAATTCTAAGAACCACCAAAAAGGGGAAATTTTTTCTTGAAAGCAATAAAATGATATGGACTGTTTGAATGTAAAATATATGAAAGCAGTCATTATACGTTAGTGCTGCTCTGACATAGGGATGTAGTATTGAGAAGCAACTTTTGCTTGATTTTCAGAGAAATGGAATCATCGTATCGCTGATCTACGTAAACAAATTGAAGAATTGTCTGAAAGAAAATATGGTATGTCTAAACTGGAAAAGTCCTGTAATCTTATGTTCATGGGCGTTTACACAATGGAGTTACTGTTCATCATGGGGGTACCGTGGACAATCCCAGGGCTGCCGGTGAGTCATGCCATCCTTACACGTTTCTCCTTGTAAGGTGCTTTGTAGTGTCTACACACTTTGTTTCTAGATTGCTGCAAAGCTGAGGAAAAGTTGTATTTCTTTAGTTATTAGTTAGCATTTCTTTTAAACTTTCAGTATGGAGATTGGAAATTTATTTACATATTTATTGCAAAGCCCTGGATCTTAGGGATTTCATTGAATTATTTATTTATTTTTTTTGAGACGGAGCCTCACTCTGTCGCCCAGGCTGGAGTGCAGTGGCACGATCTCGGCTCACTGCAACCTCCGCCTCCTGGGTTCAAGCAGTTCTCTGCCTCAGCCTCCTGAGCAGCTAGGATTACAGGCACCAGCCACCACGCCTGGCTGATTTTTGTATTTTTAGTAGAGACGGGGTTTCATGATCTTGGCTAGGCTGGTGTTGAACTGCTGACCTCCTGATCCACTCACCTCAGCCTCCCAAAGTGCTGGGATTACAGGTGTGAGCCGCCATGCCTGGCCAAATATTATTTTTTTAAATGAATTGTTTCTCTTAGTCTGCTTTGTTAAATTTGGAATTCATCTGGGCGCGGTGGCTCACACCTGTAATCCCAGCACTTTGGGAGGCCAAGGCAGGCAGATATCTACGTCGGGAGTTCGAGACCAGCCTGACCAACATGGAGAAACCCCGTCTCTACTAAAAATACAAAATTAGACGGGTGTGGTGGCGCATGTCTGTAATCCCAGCTATTCGGGAGGCCAAGGCAGGAGAATCGCTTGAACCCAGGAGGCAGAGGTTGCGGTGAGCCGAGGTTGCACCATTGCACTCTAGCCTGGGCAAAAAGAGCAAAACTCCATCTCAAAATAAATAAATAAATAAAATGTTCAGTACTCACCAAGGTGCCCCTATTGTCTCTACTTTTATCTTGATGCATCACTGAATTGATGTTAGATTTCAAATTCATCATCGCCCTGATACTATTCTATCCTGAAGCCACCTTTATATAGTGATGAAAGAAATTAGCGATTTGTTATTATCCTCTCTCTGTTGGTATACATCAAATGCTCACCTAAAAAGAGCAACAACCAGTGGAAAACATGATGTTTTTATTTGGGTGACTATTTACTTGTAACCTACTAGCAAACTATAAAATTGTATGATATGCAGAATTTTAACTGAATTGCTTTAAGTGAACATTTAAACATGATAAACAATATTGATGGTATTTATGTTAATGTACTTAAAGTGAACATTTTTCTTCATGATGAGTAATATAACCTACTCCTCAATGAAAACCTAGCACTAAATTTGCTAATGAATTCAATAACATTTCCATAATATTTTTAGTTACATGCTTAAGGTTCTCTTAGTGTTTCTCCCACTTTTTAATAGCTTATGCCGTTTTCACCTTTGGTTTATTTTGGTTCATTTTAAAGCAAAAACCTCACAACATGTGATATCTGGAAACACTGTAACCTAGTGGTAAGACCATAGGCCCTGGGGACACAGGCTGGCCACGTCTCTTCTCCTGTCTGAGCTTTAGTATCCTCTTTTGTGGTCATGAGAACTGAAGATCTGTCCCGAAGATTTGATAAGATAGTAAAGTGCTTCACATAATACCAGACATATACACAGTAAATGCTTCCTCCTTATATTTTTATTGATTGATTGATTGAGACAGAATCTTGCTCTCTTGCCCAGGCTGGAATGCAGTGGCGTGATAATGGTTTCTGCAACCTCCACCTCCTGGGTTTAGGCAATTCTCCTGCCTCAGCCTCCCGAGTAGCTGGGATTACAGTTGCCTGCCACCATGCCCAGCTAATTATTGTACTTTTAGTACAGACGTGGTTTTACCATGTTGGCCAGGCTGGTCTTGAACTCCTGACCTCATGATCTGCCTGCCTCGGCCTCCCAAACTGCTGGGATTACAGGTGTGAGCCACTGTGCCCAGCCTGTCTTTTCTCTTCACACCCGCAGTTCATGATGAAATATTAAATATGTACTAATGGATATTACTTTGTTGAATATTGTCTAGTGAATATTAAGTATTTATTCTCACCTTTCAGACATGAACTTATGAATTCAACAGGTGAAGATTTACTACTTGATAAATCAGCTTTGTGAGGTATGTCTTCAGTCTTAAGTCAGATTAGAAGATTATGTGAGGTAATTAACACTTAACATTGATTTAATGGTAGCTTCCACATGAAATAGTATGCCTCTAAGTATTAATTATGTCCTAGGACAGGAGAATTCATGTTGTCAAAATTCTCATACTCTCTAGAACAATAAACATTTTCTTTTTATTAGTAAATATTGCATTTATGGGTAGACAAAACTGAACGAACAATATTTGTTCTACTTTTGAGATGCAAGATTCATCTGGCATAATGCATTGAACAGGTTATTATTGAAGTCTACACCAGTCAACTGAATAAGCATTCATCAAATGTCCATGATATGCAGGACGTAAGTTTTCTTTTAGAGTATGGAACCATGCATATTATCTTTTAATTAGATGATTTAGTTAGATATGTTTTTAAAGAACTAGAAATATAATTGATTTTCTTGTTTTGGCTCTGGAGTGGAGTGGGGACAAAACAGAATGGATTCACACAGTTTAGATTTACTAAAATGGAAGGATTGCAGCAGGATCATATCCCTAGTCTCCCCATAGCAAATGTCACCTGCTAGCTGTTTTTTTTTTTTTTTTGGAGGTTGAAGTTTTGTTCTGTCGCCCACGCTGGAGTGCAGTGGTATGATCTCAGCTCATGGCAAGCTCACCTCCTGGGTTCAAGCAATTCTCCCTGCCTCAGCCTCCTAAGTAGCTGGGATTACAGGCCTCTGCCACCACGCCTGCCTAATTTTTGTATTTGTAGTAGAGTTGGGGTTTCACCATGTTGGCCAGGCTGGCCTTGAACTCCTGACTTCAGGAGATTCACCCGCCTCAGCCTCCCAAAGTGCTTGGGATTATGGGTGTGTCACTGCACTTGGATTTAATGGGATATTTCACTACAGACTTTGGTAAACAGAATATTAGCATTTTTGCTGTTCTTTTTATTTTACTCATACTATTTTTCTTTGGACTCAATCACAATAACAGAATTAAAGATCAAAGTGTAAAAGTTAAAGACCAGTACAGATTCAATAATTATTCTTTTCTACATACTGTGTTTAAATGATATCCCTTTTTCTTTTTGTTCTTATAGCTCGAGCTGTAAAAGCCAAAGGTCCGGTGATGATCCCATACCCTTTTTTCCAGTCTCATGTTGAAGATTTTTATGTAGAAGGCCTTCCCAAAGGATTTTTTTTTTTTTTGAGATGGAGTTTTCACTCTTATTGCCCAGGCTGGGGTGCAGTGGCGCAACCTTGCTGGTCACTGCAACCTCTGCCTCCTGGGTTCAAGAAATTCTCCTGCCTTAGCCTCCCAAGTCGCTGGGATTACAGGTGCCCACCACCACACCAGGCTAATTTTTGTATTTTTAGTGGAGATGGGGTTTCACCATGTTGGCCGGGCCAGTCTCGAACTCCTGACGTCAAGTGATCTTCCCGCCTCGACTCCTGACATCAAGTGATCTTCCCGCCTCGGCCTCCCATAGTGCTGAGATTACAGACGTGAACCCATGCCTGGCCAGGAATTTTGTTTTTTAGGAAGGCTTTCTACTAATGGAATTCCTGGCCTTGAGAGGATGTTACTTTCGAAGGAAAGGATTTTTTTTTGTTATTAAAAGGTAAGATTCCTGGATTCTTATTGGACTGTTATCTCTGTTATGAGTAATCCATCTTTAGTCATTCACCACTAGGGTTGTATTTAATTAAGTCTGAGTTATTTTATGGTGGTTTTGTTTTGTTTTGTTTTGTTTTTACCGAATTTTGTTCTCATTGCCGTGGCTTGAGGGCAATGACGTGATCTCAGGTCACTACATTCTCTGCCTTCCAGGTTCAAGCAATTCTCCTGCCTCAGCCTCGTTAGTAGCTGGATTTACAGGCATGCGCCACCGTGCCTGGCTAATTTTTTGTATTTTTAGTAGAGATGGTGTTTCACCATGTTGACCAGGCTGGTCTAGAACTCCTGACCTTGGGTGATCCACCCGCCTCGGCCTCCCAAAGTGCTGGGATTACAGGCATGAGTGACTGCGCCCAGCCTGGGCCTGCTTCTTTCTCTTTTTCTTTTTTTTTCATTAGCAGCTTAAAATTGGTGCCTTATTCAGACACAAGCAAAAGGACATTAGCCCAGCTTTGGAAATAGGTGAGAGCCCATCTATGATTTTCCTAGTTTCTCCTCCCCCTTTGCTTTTTGCTCTCTTGTTAGTATATTAATTGTTTTCACTCTCTGAATCTTTTTTCCCCATTTCTTTGGCAGACATTTTTACTTGTCTTGGAAGAGTAGGTGAAGAGCTGTTTTTAGGACTCTTTGAAAGGGTACAGTATGGGTGACAGTCTTGGCTAATGGTAACATCCAGGGAGCTGGGGTCAGCATGAGCTGGAATCAGTTCAAATTAGCAAAGCACTGGCACTCAGTGGCAGGAATACAAGTGACTGCAAAGTGTTAAACACATCTGGAAAGGGATACTGACATCATCCTCAGAATCTGTGGGGAGTTCACATAGCCAGTTAAGACCCATTCCTCTTTGACCCTATAAAGATTCTTTAAAGAATAATACCCTTAGTGGTTTTCTAGCCAGCTTGCCTGCTCATTTATCTTTGAGGACGACATGCCTTGTGGAGCTCCACAGGCCCCAGAGGGGTATGGATTCTGCATTTAAAAGTGCTGAAGCTGAGAAACTGGGTCTTGGTGGACCCCGAGAGTTCTGTTTCTCCTCTACTCATTGTTCCTTTTTTTCCCAACAGCTGGCATTGCTGTTTAAATGGGTTGTTCTTTGCTGTTTTAAGTTGTTTCATAGTGGTGTGTCAGGATTTGGGTTTTCTTAATACTTTCCAAGCTGGTGACTTGAGTGGTGGTTAGGGAGGAAATGTTTTAGGGCTGTTCTGGAGCTATTGAGGTCAGGTGTCTAGATACTCCCAGCTTGTCTGTTGAGGAGAATGCTGTTCTCATTGTGCTGCCTTTGGTGGTGCTGTGTGTGGCTCTTTAGATGTGGGTGGAGGTGAGCTGGGGGAGTTAATGAGATCTTTTTTAGGTGCTTTTGATAAAGTAGCCTGCACTACAGGATTCACTGTGACTTTTTTCCTTAACCTATGCATTTCTCTCTGCTAGCTTTTGCTGTCTTTCTCATGCCTTTGATTTTCCCAGCTCCTCTTAGTTGAATTAACCTAAGTGCTCTGCTATGGTTTAAATGTGTCCCCCAAAGTTTATGTGCTGGAAACTCAATCCTCAATGCAACAGTTGGGATGTGGGGCCTAATAAAATAGCCTTCATGAATGAGTTAATGTTGTTATTGTGGTAATAGATTAGTAATCACAGAGTGGGCTTATTATAAAACAGAGTTCAGCCCCTTTTGCCCTCTTGCTTTCTTGCACTCTCTTTTCCTTCTGCCTTCTGTAGTGGGATGATGCAGCAAGAAGACCCTTACCAGATGCAGGCCCCTCAACCTTGGACTTCCTAACATCCAGAACTGTTAAGAAATAAAATTTATTCCTTTCCTTTCCTTTTCTTCCTCCTTTCCCTTCTCTTCCCTTTTCTTCCCTTCCCCTCCCTCCCTCTCTCTCTCCCTCCCTCCCTCCCTCCTTCCCTCCCTTCCTCCTTCCCTCTTTCTCTCTTTCCCTTCCTTCCTTTCCTTCTTTCCCTTCCTTCCTTTCCTTCCCTCTTTCCCTTTTTCCCTCCTTCCCTCCTTCCTTCCTTTTTTCTTTCCTTCCTTTTTTCCTTTTTATAAATTATGCAGTCTGTGGTATTCTTTTATAGAAGCATGAAATGGACAAAGACTCCATTTTCAAGAGCAAGCACTTTTGTAGTTTCTGAGCGAATTATGACTGCAGAGGAAGTTTTATAGGTAGCCTCAGATCCACTACCTAGGAAGCATGCTACCAAGCAGACCTAGGATCTAGGATTTGATCAAGTGCTGGGCAACATGATACCTCTGCAATTTAGCACTTCCCTATATACCTCCAGTTGGCTCAGCCCATTAGGGCTAAAACTACCCCTCATATCCTGGTGTCTCTTGTAGGCAGAAGCCTTGCCTAAACCCTAAGCTGCTTGGCTCACATTCTGTCTTGTGGTTTTTTTGTAGGGGGTTCAAATATACACAAAAGAAATATGTTGAACCTCCATGCACCCAACCCGCAGATTAAGCAGTTACCTCCATTTTTCCAGATTTGTTTCGTCTGCTTCAATCTCCCTAAAAATTTATGTTTGTACAGGAGAGACTGAATAAATAGCTAATTCTCCACCCTACCTCTCATCTTAAGTCACTTTTCAGAGTAGTAAGTTAGTGACCTAGTAACCTTCCCTCTAGTGACCAGTAGTTTGTTTTTGTGAATACCATTATGAACTCATAGATTATTGTTTGCATTTGATGTATTTCAGGCCATTGCAGTCTTTATTGTTTTGGATGCTTACATTGTCTCATCTAGGTTAATAATTATCTCTTCAAGCTGACTTTCATGTCTTTTTGACGTGATCCTGTTGGACTTTGATGGCTTCCTTGCTTTCTGGCAAAAAAGATGTTCCAGGATCAATATACTGCACCATACATGGAGTCAGCCATTTCTCTAGGGAACCTTGATTCCTTTTAGTAGAGAACACAGTTTGAGGTCTTGGACTGAATGACTTTTGTGACCCTCCTCTCCTGAGACTACAGCCTGCATCCCTGCATATAGCCCATTTGGAGCTCTTGCTGGGCACCAACAGATCTCCTAAAAATGCTATGTAGTTCTGCCTCACTCTTACAAAGATTCATCTCTTGAGAGTTTTGTGCTCTACCCCCAGATGTGGTCTTTCTGGTTCTGAAGCTTTTGCTTCAGTCACCCTGAATTTTGCCAGCCCTATGCATGCTATACCTTGGATTGCCAACTTGCCCTCACTGAAGCCAGTTTCTCTGGTTAGAATAGTTGCCCAAACCCATGCCTAATACTCTAGTAAACAAGGTTCTACCTAAGTTCATCAGCCTCCATAAGTTCTGGAATTACAGGCTGCCACCATGCCCGGCCTTCACCAACATTTGCCATTATCCGTTTTTTTTTCTTCCTTTATACCTTAAAGCAGTATAAGAACAAGTGTCTTCAATTATAGGAAACAGTATAATCCCAGGGCATTGGGAGGCTAAGACAGGAAGATGTCTAGATGCCAGGAGTTTTTTTGTTGTTGTTGTTGTTTTGTTTTTGTTATTGCTCTTGTTGTTTTTGACAGAGTCTTGCTCTGTCACCCAGGGTGGAGTGCAGTGATGGGGTCCACTGCAACGTCCACCTCCCAGGTTCAAGTGATTCTCCTGCCTCAGCCTCCCGAGTAGGTGAGACTACAGGTACACGCCACTACTGCCCAGCTAATTTTTGTATTTTTGATAGAGTCAGAGTTTCACCATGTTGGCCAGGCTGGTCTGAAACTCCAGACTTCAGGTGATTTGCCTGCCTTAGCTTCCCAAAGTGCTGGGATTACAAGCATGAGCCACCATGCCCAGCCTGATGCCAGGAGTTTTAGACTAGCCTGGGCAACATAGCAAGACCTTGTCTCTACAGAATATTTAAAAATTAGCCAAATGTGGTGGTGCCTGTGTATAGTCTCTCTCCCTCTCTCTCTTTTTTCTTTCTTTCTAACTTTTTGTGACATGGTCTGGCTCTGTCACCCAGGCTGAAGTGCAGTGGTGTGATCATGGCTCACTGCAGCCTGAAACTCCTGGGATCAAGTGATCAATCCTCCCACCTCATCCTACCAAGTAGTAGGGACCACAGGTGTATGCCACCCAGGTCTTGCTATGTTGTCCAGGCTGGTCTTGAGCTCCTGGCCTCAAGCAATCCTCTCACCTTGGCCCCCCACAGTGCAAGGATTACAGGTATGAGCCACCATGCCTGGCCCCTACCCTGCCTACTGAGAACCAAAAGAAGGACCCAAATTCTCCTTAGCTCAACTCGAGCCATTTCCTGATTGCTTCATCAGCAAGGAGCTGGTTATTGGGCTGTCCAGGCCTCCCAAGCAGCACAGAAATGAGGAAGGAGTTTTCCTGTTGCTCCACTCTGTAAGGAGTTGGAGGGTGATGTTTACTCGTTTGCAGAGAGAGATGCCTTGTAGGCACCTCAGGATGGAGAGGACCCTGATTCCAATGTCCTTTTTTTCTTCAGAAACAGGACCTTGCCCTGTCACTCAGGATGGAGTTCAGTGCTCCTATCATGGCTCATTATAGCCTCAAACTCCCAGGCTGAAGCAATCCTACCATGTCAGCCTTCCCGTAGCTGGGACTACAGGTAAGCATCGTGACACTCAGTGAATTTTGTTTTTATTTTGTTGTAGAGATGGGACCTCAGTATGTTGCCACGGCTGACCTTGAACTCCTGCACTCAAGGGATTTTCCTGCCCTGGCCTCCCAAAGTACTGGTATTACAGGCATGAGCCATTGTGCCCACCGTCTCTGGTTCTTAACCTTCTGCCTCCCTCTTCCAGTTTTAAAGAATGCTTGTAATTACATGGGCTCTCCTAGATACTCCAGGATAATCTTGTTTTAAGGTCAGCTGATGAGCAACATTTATTTTATCTGCACTCTTAATTCCCCCTTCCTATGTAATTGTGCTGTGTAACATAGGACATGAGCAATTGGTGGTGGTGGGGGTCATTACTTTGGCCACCACAGTAACTATTTTATGCCAGGTACTCAGCTAAGCACTGGTGAATTAAGCATGAATAACACACACTCCCTAATCTCCATCCATTCATGGGAGGAGCACTTCACCTGCCATGCTCCTGAGAATCTCGGTAGTCAAAGAAGTCTTCTATGAGGAGGTGATGCCAAAGCGGACAAGTGACAGAGGAGTCAAAGCTAGCTAGGAAGAGAGTAGAGGTTTAAGGGGAAGCATATTATAAGCAGAGGATATTACCCACTTCAGAGACTCCCAGAGGAGAAAGAGTGTGTGTTCAAGGGGCAGATGAGGCTCAGTTGGACTCCATAGCAGATGAAATGGAGAGGGGCAAGCAGTGAGGCTGCCTTGCAAGGCAGGGCAGAGCAGGGGCTGTTAAGGAGTTTGGACTTAATCCCTGAGGCAAGGAGAAGTGATGTAAATGGGGGAGTAACATGATGAGATTCATGGATTAGAGACATGGCTCAGGCTGCTATAGAGAAGGCACCAGGGAGAGCAGATGGCTCAATGGGTGTGCAGGAGACCTCTCCCTGAGTTTAGGGAGAGGTTTTTAAAACGGAAGAAGTTTGAGTAATTTAAATGATGATGGGAAGGAGCTAAAAGTGGGGGATAGGTTAAAGATACAGGAAAGTGGGAGGAAGAACCGACAAGTGAGGTTCCAGAGAGGGCAGGAGAAGAGGAGATTCCCATAGGGGGATTAACACTTTCTTTTCTTTTTTCTTTCTAAGACAGGGTCTCACTCTGTTGCCCAGGCTGGAGTGCAGTGGCACAATCTTGGCTCACTGTAGTGTAGACTTCCCAGGCTCAAGGGATTTCTCCCATCCCAGACTCCCAAGTAGCTGGAACTATGGGTGTGCACCACCACCACACCTGGCTAATGTCTCTTTTTTTTGGTAGACACAGAGTCTCACTATTTAGCACTGATTGGTCTCCAACTCTTGGCCTCAAGCAATCCTCCTGCCTAGGCTTCCCAAATTGCTGGGATTACAGGCATGAGCCACAATGCCTGGCCTCTGCTAGTTCCGTATTCTCTAGAGTTGTCTTTACTTTGTGCTAGTGTGTCCCTCATTGTGCTGATCCTCTGTAAAAATTAATCTTTTTTTTTTTTTTTTTGAGATGGAGTTTCACTCTTGCTGCCCAGGCTGGAGTGCAATGGCGCTATCTCGGCTCAGCGCAACCTCCACCTGCCGGGTTCAAGCGATTCTCCTGCCTCAGCCTCCCGAGTAGTTGGGATTACAGGCATGTGCCACCATGCCCAGCTAATTTTGTATTTTTAGTAGAGATGGGGTTTCTCTATGCTGGTCAGGCTGGTCTCGAACTCCTGACCTCAGGTGATCTGTCTGCCTTGGCCTCCCAAAGTGCTGGGATTACAGGCATGAGCCATTTTGCCTGGCCAAAATTAATACTTTTTATATTAAATTTACATATATATATATATATATGTACGTTTTTTCTTTTTGATACCAGGTCTCACACTGTCACCCAGGCTGGAGTACAGTGGCACAACCTCTGCTCACTGCAGCCTCCACCTGCCAGGCTCAAGCAATTCTCCTGCCTCAGCCTCCTGAGTAGCTGGGATTACAGGTAAGTGCCACCACACCCAGCTGATTTTTGTGTTTTTTGTAGAGACGAGGTTTCGCCGTGTTTCCCAGACTGTTCTCAAACTCCTGAGCTCAAAGCAGTCCACCCACTTTGGCCTCCCAGAGTGCTGGGATTACAGGTGTGAGCCATCTTGCTCATTCTAGTTTAAACTTTTGAGTGGTTTGTGTCTCCTGATTGGACTCCTACAAATACAGAATTGATGCTAGGAAGGGTACCAGGAGATAGACGCACACAGATGGGATTTGGGAATAGGTTTGGTTATCCAAGGAGCAGTGCTGAGCTCCTTGCTAATGGGATATGGGATGCTGGTGATTTCCAGGAAGTGAGCTCACAATGACTCAAGCTGCCACATACTGTTGATTGTGAAATGCCAGTTGAAGCATATGTCCTGCGAGCTTAGGGGTGCTACAAGTTGACCACTGCAGCAGTAAAGATGACTCTGAAGAATGGCGTGGGATGGATCCTTTGAAATGCACTTGAGCAGCGGTCTCCAACCACAGGGCCACAGAGCTGGAGGTGAGCAGCAGGCGAGTGAAGGGAAACTTCATCTGTATTTCTAGCCCCTCCCATCGCTTGCATGACCACCTGAGCTCCATGTCCTGTCAGATCAGCAGCAGCATTAGATTCTCATAGAAGCACAAACTCTGTTGTGAAGTGTGCATGTGAGGGATCTAGGTTGTGTACTCCTTATGAGAATCTAATGCCTGATATTCTGTTACTGTCTCCCATCACCCCAGATGGACAGTCTAGTTGCAGGAAAACAAGCTCAGAGATCCCACTGAGTCTACGTTATAGTGAGTTGTAGGATCATTTCATTATATATTACTATGTAGTAATAATAGAAATAAAGTGCACAATATATGTAATGCACTTGAATCATCCTGAAATTATTCCCTCACTCCCAGTCTGTGGAAAAATTGTCTTCCACACATTCACTCTGTTTTTTGGTAGAGGCAGGGTCTTAATATATTGCCCAGGCTGATCTCAAGCTCCTGGCCTCAAGTAATATACCTCTCTCAGCCTCCCAAAGTGCTGAGATTACAGGCATAAGCCACCACCTTCAACCAAGACTTTCTTAAACCAAATAAAAATTAAGTGAGATTGCTTGAGCCCAGGTGGTCAAGGCTGCAGTGAGCCTGATTGCACCACTGCACTCCAGCCTAGGTGACAGAATGAGACTGTCTCAAAAAATAAAATAAAATACAAATTAACCCTTTATGACATTCCCAGTAAATTCCTAAGTGTTCCCCACAAGTCTTTGAATTCTGTTTAACTTTCACATAACATTTAAGACATTTAAGAACTTATGTCTGTCTGTGTCATCCCTTTATGTCAAAAGATGTCTTTTTGTCACTTCCAGCTGGATCTACCATGAAGGACTTCTGAATCCAGGAAGAGAGACTGACTGGGCAACATGTTATTCAGGTACAAAAAGATTTGGACTGTAACTTAAAAATGATCAAATAATAGTGCATGCATCAAGTGCAATGGGAAGCTCTTCTGGAGAGTGAGAGAAGCTTCCAGTTAAGGTGACATTGAAGCCAAGTCCTGAAAGATGAGGAAGAGTTGTATGAGAGTGGGGAGGGAAGGGGGAGGTGGAGGGATGGGGAATGGGCCTGGATGGGATAGCGCAAACTGCCCGGGAAGGGAAACCAGCACCGTACAGACCTGAACAACGAAGATGGCGTATTTTGTTCAGGGAATGGTGAATTAAGTGTGGCAGGAATGCTTTGTAGACACAGTAATTTGCTTGTATGGAACTTTGCCTGAGAGACCTCATTGCAGTTTCTGATTTTTTGATGTCTTCATCCATCACTGTCCTTGTCAAATAGTTTGGAACAGGTATAATGATCACAATAACCCCAAGCATAGTATTTCGTTAATTCTCACAGAATCACATGTAGGTGCCACAGTTATCTCCATTTTATGAATGGAGTGATGAAGCCTTAGGAATAATGAATGATTTGCACAGGCTCACCTGGATATTAAGACTGAGTCAAATGTTGGGTCTGGTCTGACTTTAATGTTTGCTTTGTTCATGAGCACCACATATTGCCTCTCCTATGCAGTTAAGCAGGTAGGTGACAGAAAAGCCCATGTTTGTCTCTACTCACACACTTCTGACTGAATGTATGTATGGAGTTTCTACACCAAATTCTTCAGTGCTCTGGATATTAACTGGGTATCCCATGACTTTATTCTGACACTACCTGGAGTTAGCACAGACCCCACAAGTTAGGGGCTCAGTCCCACGAGGCCATCCTCACTTCAGATGCCAATGGCAAGTCCTAAGTTGTCACCATACTTTTGACCAACCTGTTACCAATCGGGGGTTCCCATAACTGTCTTCTTGGGTTTAATAATTTGCTAGAACAGTTTACGGAACTCAGAAAAACAGTTTATTTTCTTTTTTTCTGAGAGAGAGGGTCTTATTTTGTTGCCCAGGCTGGTGTGCAATGGTGCAGTCATAGCTCATTGCAGCCTTGATTGTCTGGGCTCCAGTGGTTCTCCCACCTCAGGCTCCCTAGTAGCTGAGACTACATGCCTGCACCACCACATCTGGCTAGTTTCTTTTATTTTTTGTATAGATGGGGTCTTGTTGTGTTGGCCAGGCTGGCCACAAATTCCTGGTCTCAAGTGATCCTCCCACCTCAGCCTCTGAAAGTGCTGGGATTACAGATGTGAGCCACCACATCTGGCCAGTTCATTTCCTATTACTGGTTGATTGTGAAGGATACATCTCAGAAACAGTCAATGAAAGAGACGTTCATGCTGGATGCAGTGGCTCATGCCTGTAATCTCAGCACTTTGGGAGGCCAAGGTGGGAGGATCGCTTAAACTCAGGAGTTTGAGACCAGCCTGGGCAACATGGTGAAAACCTGTCTCTATAAAAAATTAAAAAATAATAATAATAACCGGTGTGGTGTTGTGCACCTAGAGTTCCAACTACTAGGGAAGCTGAGATGAGAGGATACCTTGAGCTGGGGACTGGGGAGGCTTAGGTTACAGTAAGCTGAGATTGTGCCACTGCACTCTAGCTTGGACAAAAGAGCCTGATCCTGTCTCAAAAAAAAGAAAGATACCCAGGGCAAATTAAGTTCGGAGGGGCACAGAGCTCCCATGCCCTCTGTTGAACATGCGACCCTCCCAGCATCTCCTGTGTCCAGCAACCCTGAAAGCTCTGCAAACCCCGTTCAGGGTGTTTATGGAGGCTTTATTATGCAAGCATGATTGATAAAATCTTTGGCTGTTGGTGATTAAGTCGGTCTCCAGCCCCTCTTCCTCCTGGAGTTCAGTGCATGAGGCTGAAAGTTCCAAGCCTCTTACCATGTGGTTGCGTGGTAATCAGCCCTCCTCTTGAAGAAATTTAGGAGCTTGCAGTCACCCAGTCATCTCAACAACATCCCCAAATGCATTCTTACCATGCTGGAGATCCCAAAGTTCTTAGAGGCTCTTGTGTTAGAAACCTTGGACCAAGACCAAATATTAAAACAAAAGATGTTCCTGTCACATCTATCACTGAGGTCTTTGTAAGAGCTTTAGAAGCTCTGTGCCAGGAACCAGGGACAGAGATTAAATATATATTTCTTTTCTTTTTTTTGAGACAGAATCTCCTGTGTCATCCAGGCTGGAGTGCACAGATGTGATCATAGCTCACTATAGCTTTGGCCTCCTGAGATCAGGCAATCCTCCCATCTCAACCTCCCAAGTAGCTAGGACTACACATGCATGTCACCCATGCCCAGCTCATTTTTGTAGAGTCAGAGTTTTGCCATGGTGGCCAGGTTGGCCGTGTTGGCCAGATGGGGTCTTCTTTTGTTGCCCAGGCTGGCCACAAATTCCTGGGCTCAAGTGATCCTCCCACCTCGTCCTTGTAGAGATGAGATTGAGTTATGTTGTCCAGGCTGATCTCAAACTCCTGGGCTAAATCGATTGTCTCACCTCAGCCTCTCAAGGAGCTGGGACTACAGGCGCATACCACCATGTCGGGCTAATATTTATTTTTATTTTTTTCTAGAGGGGGTGGTCTCACTGTTTTTCATGCTAGTTTCAAACTTCGGGCCTCAAGTGTTCCTCCTGCCTTGACCTCCCAAAGTGTTGGGATTCTGGGTGGGAGCCCCCATGCCCAGCAATCACAAGGGTCTTTTTAAAAAAAAGAGAGTAGGAGACTCAGAATTGGAGCAGGAGATGTGGTGATGAAAGCAGAGGTAAGAGAGGGAGATTTGAAGATGCTTCACCTCTGGCTTTGAAGATGGAGTCAGGGGCCATGATCCAAGGAATGGGGGTGGCTTCTAGAAGCTGGAAAAGCCAAGGGAACATATTAGAGTCTCCAGAAGGAATGCAGCCCTGCTGACACCTTGACTTTAGCCTTAATAGACCTAGTTTGGGTTTCTGGCCCCTAGAACTGTAAGATGGTAGATTTGTGGTGCTTTAAGCCACTAAATGTAGGAAACTGCAAACTATGTTGCAGCAGCAAGAAGAAATGAACATGAAGCCAGGCATGATGGCTCATGCCGGTAATCCCAGCACTTTAGGAATTTAGGCAGGAGGATCACTTGAGGCCAGGAGTTCAAGACCAGTCTGGGCAACATAGTAAGACCTTGTCTCTACAAAAAATGAAAAAATTGGCCAGGCATGGTGGCTCACGCCTGTAATTCCAGCACTTTGGGAGGCCGAAGCGGGCAGATTACCTGAGGTCAGGAGTTTGACACCAGCCTGGCCAACATTGTGAAATCCCGGCTCTACTAAAAATACAAAAATTAGCTGGGCGTGGTGGCACACACCTGTAATCCCAGCTACTTGGAAGGCTGAGGCAGGAGAATCACTTGAATCTGGGAGGTGGAGGTTGCAGTGAGCCGGGATCGCACCGTTGCACTACAGCCTGGGCAAGAAGAGTGAAACTCTGTCTCAAAATAAAATAAAATAAAATAAAATACTAAAAAATTTAGCCAGGCATGGTGGCATGAACCTGGAGTCCCAGGTACTCGGGAGGCTGAGGTGGGAGGATCGCTTGAGCCTGGAAATTTGAGGTTGCAGTGAGCTGTGATTTCGCCACTGCACTCCAGCCTTGGTGACAGTGAGATCTTGAAAAAAAGAAAGAAGAAAGTAAAGAAAGAAGAAATGAGCATGGTGGGCATGGGGACAGATGGCAATGTTAAATAGAATAGTCAGGGGTGGCCTCCTAAGTGAAAATTGAGTAAAGATTTGAAGGAGGGGAAGGATGTGGCCAAGGTGCTGAGGGAAGAGGATTGTAGGCAGAAACAATAGAATAAACTGTCTGAGGTGTGTCTCTGGCTCTGGAAGGAGGCCCATGGAGCAGATGGAGAGAGGAAGAGAATTAGGGGAGGGAGCCAGGGAGTTGCTGGGTGGGGATCAGTACAGATCACATAAGCCCTGGGAGGTTATTGCTGGGGCTTTGGCTTTTACTCTGACTGAGATGGGAACTGCGGGAGGGTTCTGAGCAGAGAGGCGACATGATCTGTCTCCCGATTTAAAAGCATTCTCTGGCTGCTGAGTTGAGAAAGACTGTGGGAAGATGTGATAGAAGCATGGGGGCCAAGCTTTGGCAACATCCAGGCGGGAGATGATGGTGGTCCTGACCAGGGTTGTGGTGGTGTTGAGAGATGGTCAGAGGGGAGAAGTAGGGGAGGAAGCCAGGGAGTTGCTGGGTGGGGATCTTTAGTAGATATCGAAGACAATCAACAGGATTTCCTGACAGACCGGATATGGGGTGTGAGAGAAGGCAGTGGTCAAGGTTGAGTTTGATTGTTACTGAAATTATTAAGTAATTTTAAAAAACACTACTGCCTTTCCCAATCCTACCAAGTATGGGATGCTAGATTAAAGAAATCTCTTCAGGCTGATTGCAATGGCTCATGCCTGTAGTCCCAGCTCTTTGGTAAGCAGAGGTGCGAGTATCTTTTAAGGGCAGGTGTTCAAGACCAGCCTGGACAACACAGCAAGATCTGCTCTTTACAAAAATATTTTTCAAAATGAAATAAATGTAGCTAGGCATGGTGATGTGTACTTGTAGTTTCAGCTACTCAGGAGGCTGAAGTGGGCAGATCTCTTGAGGTCAGGAGTTTGAGGCCAGCTTGGGCAACATAGCAAGAACCCTCACTCTACAAAAAAATTTAAAACATAACCAGGCATGGTGACACTCAACTGTACTACCAGCTACTGGGGAACTGAGGCAGGAAGATGGCTTGAGCCCAGGAGGTCGAGGCTGCAGCGAGCTGTAAATGCACAGCTGCACTCCAGTCTGGGTGACAGAGCAGTACCTGTCTCACAATATAAATAAAAATACAAGTAAAATAATATCTCAAGTCAGAGCCTTTTGGCTCTGCAGCCCTTGAAACCCGTCAGCCGTGCAGTGGGGTTTGCATCGCTGGGAATGAGGAGACCCCTGCCCGGTGTTGTTGCCTGGCTAATCAGTGTTTTAAAAGATACATTAATCGGGGTGGGCGCGGTGGCTCACACCTGTAATCCCAGCACTTAGGGAGACCCAGGCGGGTGGATCATCTGAGGTCAAGAGTTCAAGACTAGCCTTGCCAACATGGTGAAACTCCTTCTCTACAAAGAAAATACAATAATTAGCTGCACATGGTAGTGGACGCCTGTAATCCCAGCTACTTGGGAGGCTGAGGTAGGAGAATCACTTGAACCTGCGGGGCGGAGGTTGCAATGAGCTGAGATTGAGCCACTTCACTCCAGCCTGGGCAAGAGAACAGACTTTGTCTCAAAGAAAAAAAAGTATTATATCAACATGTAATGGTTTTATTATTAATATGTAATGAATATTAAATATTTTTAAAATCTTATATCAACATGTAATGGCTTTAATATGTGATGAATAATATTTAAAAATTTGGGTCTTATTTTCTAGTTTTAATATAATTATCTACAGAAAGAGATAGTCTTAGAGATCTTCAATAAAGTTAAAAAAGGTAAAGGGATGTTAGACCCCAAAAGATTGAGAATTTCTAGTTTACAAATATTCAGACTAAGCCACATACAGCTTGCTACTTGAACTACTTTTTTTCTTTGTTTTTTATTTTAGGAGATGGGGTCTCACCCTGTCACCCAGGCTTGAGTACAGTAGTGCTATCACAGCTCACTGCAGCCTTGAACTCCTGGGCTAAGGGTACTCCTACCTGAGCCTCCTGAGTAGCTAGGACTGTAGGTATACATGACGATACTTGGCTAATTTTTAAATTGTTTTGTAGACATGGGGTCTCACTTTGTTGGCCAGGCTGGTGTCAAACTAATGGCCTCAAGTGACCCTTCCACCCCTGCCTCCCATCCTAGAGGTATGTGCCACCACAAGGAGCACTTGTTCAATTTTCTAAAGAAAAAATTTCTAAAGTAAGGCTGTGGGATGATGGCAGGAAGATAAAAGAAAAACGAAGAATAAGTTAAAATGACTTATTCACACATATTCTTTTGACAGCAAGAAGAACTTTTAGTATATACATTCCTTACAAGCAAACAAACAGCAGATAAACAATGTTGTATAGGAACTTCAACACACACTGTACAATATTCCCACTTTGCTGACATAAGTTATGGAAATTTCGTGGTTTACTTGAGTGTTGCTACCAGTATTTTGCTTCTCTGATGATTTTTATCAACTTCCTCATCTGTTAACTTCTCTCCAAGGTATGTCATGTCATGACATACTGCTGTTGCACGAACACGGCCAGTGTCTTCCTATTAAACATGTAGAATGCTTTCCTAATTTCTCTTTTTACTCTCTGTCTTTGTGTTCTGCATTTTCCTTACTTTTGTTGTCAGAAACTCCAGAAAGTCAGTCGTACTAATTTATCACGATTTGCTTTATTTATTTATACTTTGCTTATATGGAATTTTGTCCAACAGACCTCATTACAATTTCTAACCTGTTTTATTTTGTTTTTTTTCTCTGAGACAGGGTCTCACTCTGTTGTCCAAGGCTGGAGTGTAGTAGTGCTATCGCAGCTGACTGCAGCCTCAACCTTCCAGGCTGAAGCGATCCTCCCACCTCAACCTCCCACGTGGCTGAGACTACAGGTGCTTGCCACTATGCCCAACTAATATTTGGAATTTTCGTATACGTGGATTCCAGAGAGGTGACAGCGAAACGTGAGTAAGCATGGATTTTGGTATATGCAGAGATGGGGGCTGGAACTAATTCTGTATACTGAGGGACGGCGACTGTATATGTTTTTACAATTACGCTGTAGGATACATACTGTTGCGTAGCCTTGAAAATAATAATTTTTAATTGAGTGGAATAATAATAATAATATTGCTAAAAGTAGCAGCTGGCCAGGTGTGGTGGCTCACACTGGTAATCAGAACACTTTGGGAGGCTGAGGCAGGAGGATGGCTTGAGGCCAAGAGTTTGCGATAGGCCTTGGAAACAAAGGGGGAGTCACCATCCCTACAGAAAAATACATGAATTAGCCTAGTGTGGTGGCATGTTCCTGTATTCCCAGCTACTTGGGAGGCTGAGGTGGGAGGATCACTTGAGCCCAGGGAGGCTGAGACTGCAATGAGTCATGATCAGGCCTCTGCACTGCAGCCTGGGTGACAGAGTGAGACCCTGTCTCAAAACAACAAAAAAGTAGCAGCTAACATCAACTGAAATTTTATACCAGGTGCCTATTGATATCATAGTTTAATTTCTTAGAACTGTTTCTTATTTCACTTACCAACTCTGTCTTCAGTTACTCCCAGATTTTTACTGTGTTTGTACAGATGACCTTTTGTTTAGATTGAATTGTCTCCCCAGAAGTAAGATTACTGTGAGTCATGGTGAATGGACATTCTCATTACCCTTGATGTAAATTGACAGGGTTTTGGGTGCCTCCCAGCTATAATCTTAGCACTTTGGGAGGCTAAGAGAGGAGGATTGCTTGAGGCCAAGAGTTGGAGGAGGCAGTATGGCAGTATGGTGAGACCCTGTCTCCATTATTTTAAAAAATTGACAGGCTTTACCCGGGAAGGCTTATACACAATGTAAACACCCCTCATAGTATAAGAAAGTGCCCATTTCACTGCACCTTTGCCAGCACAGGGTATTATAATTTAGTAAGTCATTTTTTGTTTGATTATTTTAAATAGACAAAAGACCTCATGTTACTTTACTTGTCACATTTCAACATCTTTCCTCAGCTTATTAGCTCTATCTCTTTTCTGTCTGTAAACAGTTTTTGTTGTTTTGTTCTTTGAGACAGGGTCTTGCTCTGTCCCAGGCTGGACTGTAGTGGCATAATCATGCCTCGCTGCAGCCTTGACCTCCCAGGCTCAAACTTCAGCATTCCGAGTAGCTGGGACTACAAGTGTGCACCACCACTCCCAGCTAACTTTTTTCTTCTTTTGGATAGAGACAGGGTCTCACTGTGTTGTCCAGACCGGTCTCTAGCTCCTGGCCTTAAGCAATCCTCGTGCATTAGCTTCTCAAATTGCTGGAATTTCAGGCATGAGCCACCATGCCTGGCCTGGGCTAGTCCTGTATTCTCTAGAGTTCTCTTTACTTTGTGCTAGCCAATCTCTCATTATGCTGTTCACCTGTTATAATGAATAATTCTCCGTATTAAATTTTACCACTTTAAACTTTTGAGTGGTTTATGCTTCCTGATTGGACTCTGACTAATATGTTAGGAAGGGTCCCAGGAGATAAACCCACACAGATGGGATTTGGGCATAGGTTTGGTTTCCCAGGGGGCAGTGCTGAGCTCTTTGCCGGTGGGAAATGGGATGCTGGTGATTTCCAGGAAGTGACCTCACAATGACTCAAGCTACCACTTACTGTTGATTGTGACAAAATGCCAGCTGAGGCACATGCCTTGGGAGCTAAGTGGTTGCTGCCCTTGACCACTATGAAGACTGGTGTGGGAAGGGTCGCTTTGGATGCACTTGAGCAGGGGTCCCCAACCCCTGAGCCATGGAGCCGTAGGGAGCCACACAGCAGGAGGTGAGTGGTGTCGAGTGAGGGAGTGAGGGAAGCTTCGTCTGTATTTACAGCCACTCCCCTTTGCTCACATTCCCGCTTGAGCTCCACCGTCTCAGATGAGCAGCAGCATTAGATTCTCATAGGAGAACGCACCCTGTTGTGAACCGTGCATGTGAGGGATCTAGGTTGTGCTGTCCTTATGAGAATCTAATACCTATTGATCTGTCACTTTGTCCCATCACGCTCAGGTGGGACCATCCAGTTTCAGGAAAACAAGCTTAACACGCCCACTGATTCTACATTATGGTGAGTTCTATAATTATTTTATTATATATTGGATATCTAATAAATATATATTTATTATATATATTAATATGTTAAATATATTAATATATTAAATATATTATTATCTATTGTAATAATGGAAATAAAGTGCCTAACAAATGTAAATGTGCTTAAATCTTTTGGCCCAGCTCCTACCTCCCGGCAGCCTCGCCAGGCCCAGAACTCTCTCCAGTCAGCCTCTACAGACCAAGCTCATGACTCACAGTGGCCTATTTAGGCCCATACCCCACCTCATGGCAGTCTCCGCAGATGAGCCTACTGCCTCACAACAGCCTCCACAGGCACAGCTCCATCGTTACAATGGCCTCTTTAGACCCAGCTCCTGCCTCCCAGCCTTCTCTCCAGGCCCTGAGCTTTCTCAAGTCGACCTCACCAGGCCCAGCTCATGCTTCTTTGCAGCCTCTCCAGGCCCAGCTCCTGCATCTTGGCCCCTCCAGGCCCAGCCTCTGCCTCCTGTCGGCCTCTACAGTCCCAACATCTACCTCACAGCAGATTCTTCAGGCCCAGCATCTGCCTCACTGTGGACCCCCCAAGCCAAGCTCCCAACCTTTCAGCAGCTTCTACACACCCAGCTCCCGCCTGCCAGTGGCCTCTTCAGGCCCATGGGGCTCATTCCTCACAACAGCCTTTCCAGGCCCAGTTTTTCCCTTCCGGCGGCCTCTCTGGGCTGAAAACCTCCTCAAGTCGGCCTCTCCAGACCACTTGCACCCTCCAGGCGTCCTCTCCGGGCCAAGCTCCTCTTCCTGGCTGTGTCTCCAGGCCCGACTCCTGCCTGTCAACAACCTCTTTGGACTCAGTGCCTACCCATCTCCTGGCTGCCTTGGTTGGCCCACAGCTTCCTCAAGCCACGCTCCCCAGGCCCAGGTCAGGCCTCACGGTGGCCTCTCCAGGATGAGCTCCTGCCCTCCGATGGCACCTGCAGACCCCAAATGGTCTCCGGTCGGTGGGCTTCTCCACGCCAAGCTTGGGCCTCCCGGCGACCTCTGCAGGCCCAAGTTGTCCTGAAGTCAGCATCTCCCGGGCCTGCCTCCCAGCAAGTAAGCACGCTCTTTTGGCTCAACTCCTGCCCAGCTCCCAACCGCCTTTGTAGGTCCTGAACTTTCTCCAGCCAAGTTCTTCGGGCCTAATTCCTGCCGCCCGGTGGCCTGTACGGGCCCAGCAATGGTTGGAGAGTGGCCTCTGCAGGTCCCACTCTTGCCTCCCAGGGGCCTCTCCAGGCCCAGCTCTTGCCCCCACGGCGGCCTCCTGGGACCAAGTCCCTGCCTGCCTCCCAGCAGCCTGTGTGCAGCCCAGCTCCTCCCTCACGGTGGCCTGTTGATGCCCATGCCTCTGGTACCCTGCCCAGAGGCATGAGCCCCTGCCACACACTGGCTCCTCCCACGCTGAGAGAGGTCAGCATGAGCCCCTTGCCTCACACCGGCCCCTCCCATGCTGAGAGATGTCAGCGTGAGCCCCTTGCCTCACATGGGCCCCTCCCACGCTGACAGAGGTCAGCCTGAGCCCCTTGCCTCACACCGGCCCCTCCCACGCTGAGAGAGGTCAGCGTGAGCCCCTGCCTCAACAGGCCACCGTGAGGGAGGAGCAGGGTTGCACGCAGGCTGCTGGGAGGCAGGCAGCGACTTGGGCCTGGGAGGTCGTGGTGGGGCGAGAGCTGGGTCTGGAGACACCCCTGGGAGGCAACAGCGGGGCCTACAGACTCTGTTCTCCAGCCGGAGCTGGTACTGTTCAGGTACTGGGAGGCGGGATGTGGGTCTGAAGAGCTTGGTTGCAGAAACTTCGGGGTGTACAAACGCAGGCGGGAGCTGAGCCAAAAAAGCTTGTTTGCTGGGAGGCGGGAGATGCAACCAGGAGAAACAGCTGTGCCTGCAGAGGCCGCCATGCGGGAGGCGGAGGCCGGGCCTCCTCAAATCGGCCTCTCCAGACCCACTTGCAGCCTCCCGGCGTCCTCTCCGGGCCCAGCTCTTCCTCCCGGCTGTGTCTCCAGGCCTGACTCTGGCCTCCCAACAACGTCTTTGGACTCAGCTCCTGCCCAGCTCCCAGCGGCCCTGGTAGGCCCACCACTTCCCGAAGCCAATCTCCCCAGGCCCAGCTCAGGCCTCACGGTGGCCTCTCCAGGCTCAGCTCCTGCCCTCCAATGGCAAGGTCAGTGGGCTCCTCTAGGCCCAGCTTGGGCCTCCCAGCGGCCTCTGCAGGCCTAAATCGTCCTGAAGTCGGCCTCTCCAGGCCCAGCTCTGGCCTCCCGGCGGCCTCTGCAGGCCCAAGTCGTCGTCAAGTCGGCCTGAAATTGGGCCTGGAAGAGCAGCAAGTCGGCCTCCCCGGGCCCAGCTCCGTCCTCTCGGTGGCCTCTCCAGGTGCAAAACTTCCTCGAGTCAGCCTCTCCAGGCCCAGCTCCTCCTGCCTCCCAGTGGCCTCTTTCAGCCCAGACCAGCTCATGGTTCTTGGCGGCCTTCCCAGGCCCCGCTTTTGACTTTTGGTGGCCTCTTCAGGCCCAGAACTTGACCTCCAGTGGGCCTTTGCAGGCCCGGCCTCCTGCCTCTCGAAGGCCTGCACGGGCCCGGACTCACAGCGGACTCACAGCGGACTCTCCATGCCCAGCTAGCTCTCGCCTCATTGCGGCCTCCCGAGTCCAAAGCTCCTGCCTCTCGGCCGCTTCAGCAGGCCCAGCTCCCGCCTGCCAGTGGCCTCTTTAGGCCCAGCTCATTCCTCACAACGGCCTTCCCAGGCCCCGTTTTTCCCTTCCGGCAGCCTCTTGGCCTCTAATTTGTTTATCTTTTGTGTATAAATCCCAAAATATTGAATTTTGGAATATTTCCACCATTATGTAAATATTTTGGTAGGTGATTTATTTGGGGTGAGTTTCTGCACCAAGCCCGAATTTTTTATTTTATTTTCCTTATTATTTGGTGTTAAACAGGTTTAATGACGGTCATGGCAACTGTTTGGCACAATGAAAAATATCGCCCATGATCAACGTGTTCTGTTCTGGGGAAGGGGGCAAAGGCAGGGTGAATCACTTTCTTAAAAAGTATAGCTCAAGTTGGGAGTGCAGAGGGAATGGGGAGAAAACCCTCCCACTGCCTGTGTCGAAGTGCAGGAGCCCCCACCCCCATACTCAACTGAGTCCAGCCCCTCTGGAGAAAGAAGGGGTGCATGAACTCCCCCTAGTCCACAGGCACCTCCCTGTGGCCCAAGGCCCTCTTCACACTCCATCTTGTAGCCCCTACAGGAGCTATTTTCCGAAAAGTGAAAAGCTCTGAAGGTCCCACAATTCATGGTATGTACACCTCCCTCACCAGGGGCTGCAAAGTGGCCTGGAGCTCCATACTGAGTAGAAGTCTTTGGGCCAGAGTCAGCATCTGGCTGACCGTCCGGATATCCTGGTTGGAGTGACCCTGGTGCTCCCTGCCAGGGCCTGGTGCCGCTTGCTGAAGATCATGACCGCCACTCATGGGCCACCGGATGTGGTCCTTGTCCCATTTGTTGGGGCTGCGTCCATCCTTCTCAGAAGATGAGTCCTGTTCCTTGCGCAGGGCACTGAGGGACTGGGCCTGACATCATCTGAGTGGTAGAGGCAACTGGGTGTCAGGAGACATGATGGAGAGGAAAGCATCATCATGGTCATTCTCTGTCTCACTGTCCAGCAGGGACTCCCCTGAGGGGCCCAGGGCTCCTCCTCCATGGTGGGAGGTGAGCTTTTACCAGGTTCCACCACCCCCAAAGTGTGTGGGGTTGCGGGCCCTGGGCTTTCAGGGCAGGTGGCTCCAGGGGGCCGCCCAGGGTCAACACTCCCTGTGCCACCTGGTGGACGCTCATGAGCAACAGCTGCCAACTTGGCAGGTTGTTTTCTTTGGTTGGAGGCCACTGAGTGACTGGCAGGTTGCTGGGCCTCATGTGGCTGCAGGGAGGGGTGAGGAAGGGGATGGAGTACCAGGGGAACACGGGTGCAGAGTGACCTTCCACATTCCTCCACACGAACATGCTGACGCCACGGGAGGCCTCACTGAATGCAGGCCTGGGGGTCGAGTACTTGGTCCGGGCAGGGGGTTCCTGGCGGGGGCTCACACCTCCTCACCCCCTCCTCAGCCAAGGTGGCTTGGGCCCAGAGAAGGGGAGGTTGGAGAGGAGCAGAAGGCCAGGCCTCAAGTTTTGCTTTTTTTGTTTGTTTTGTTTTTAGTTTTTGAAATGTAGTTTGACTCTTGTCACCCAGGCTGGAGTGCAGTGGCACGATCTCAGTGGCCTTCATACCTGGCTAATTTTTTGTATTTTTACTGGAGGTGGGGTTTTGCCATGTTGGCCAGGCTGGTCTTGACCTCCCGACCTCAGGTGATCCACTCACCTCAGCCTCCCAAAATGGGATTACAGGCATGAGCCACCGCTCCCAACTTCATTCATTTTTACTTGAAAAACTCCATTAAGCATTTTTTTAAGGTAGACCTAGTGGTCCTGAATGCCCTCAGCTTTGTTTGTCGAGGAAACACGTTATTTCTTTTTTCTTTCTGAAGGACAGCTTTGTCAGACATAGTATTAGTTGCTGGCAGTTTTTTTCTTTCAGCACTTTGAATGTATTATTCGATTCTGTCCTGACCTGCAAAGTTTCTTTAACTTTTGACTATTTGATTACATTGTGACTTGGTGAGTATCTATTTGGTTTGAACCTCTTTAGGAATCTTTAAGCTTCATGGATTTAGATGTGTAAATCTTTCCCATGATTTAGGCAGTTTTCAGCCATTCTTTAAATAAGCTTTCTTCTCCTTTCTCTACTTTCCTTCCCAAACTCCCATAACCTGACAATGGTTTGCCTAATGGTGTCTTGTTGGCTTTCTTTTCTCTGTCTCTTTTTTTTTTCTTTTTCTTTTTTTGAGACAGAGTCATGCTCTGTCACCCAGGCTGGAGTGTAATGTGTGGTCTCGGCTCACATTGCACTCCAACCTCCGCCTCCTGGGTTCAAGCGATTCTCCTGCCTCAGCCTCCCGAGTAGCTGGGACTACAGGCGTGTGCCACCACACCCGGCTAATTTTTGTATTTTTAGTAGAGATGGGGCTTTGTCATGTTGGACAGGCTGGTCTTGAACTCCTGACCTCTTAATTTGCCTGCCTCGGCCTCCCAAAGTGTTGGGATTACAGGCTTGAGCCACCACACCCAGCCTTCTTTTCTCTTTTTTATTCTTTTTTTCTTTGTCCTCTGACTGGATAATTTCAGAAGATCTATATTGAAGTTTACAGATTCTCTCTCCTGTTGAAGTTTACTATTGTGTTATATCACCCAGTCTGGTCTTGAACTCCTGGGCTCAAGAGATCCTCCCACCTTGGCCTCCCAAAGTGCTGAGTTTACAAGCATGAGCCACTGCATCCAGTCAGTCCCAGCACTTTGGGAAGCTGAGGTGGGAGGATCACTTGAGCTTAGGAGTTTGAGACCAGCCTGGGCAACGTACTGAGAACTTGTCTCTATATTTAAAAAAAAAAAAAGTCTTTGGGAGGCCAAAGTGGGTGGATCACCTGAGGTCAGGAGTTCGAGACCAGCCTGGCCAACATGGCAAAACCCCATCTCTACTAAAAATACAAAAATTAGCCAGGTGTGGTGGCACACGCCTGTAGTGGTGGTGCACGCCTGTAGTCCCAGCTACTCAAGAGGCTGAGGCAGGAGAATCACTTGAACTGGGAGATGGAGGTTGCAGTGAGCTGAGATCACACCAGTGCACTCCAGCCTGGGCAACAGAGTGAGACTCCATCTTATAAAAGGAAAAAAGAAGAAAAGAAAAATTCCATATCTGAGTGTTTACTCCTGAGTTTTTGAGATTGTTATTAAGATCGTGCTCTACTGTGATGATTTGGGTTTGTTTGATAATCAGAAAAAAGCATATTCTTTTGGGTGTTCAGCCACACTGCTTTGGTGTCACAACTGCACATTGGTTTCACAGCTGCAGGACAAATTCGAGCATCTTAAAATGATTCAACAGGAGGAGATAAGGAAGCTCGAGGAAGAGAAAAACAACTGGAAGGAGAAATCATAGATTTTTATAAAATGAAAGCTGCCTCTGAAGCACTGCAGACTCAGCTGAGCACTGATACAAAGAAAGACAAACATCGTAAGAAGCAATAGTTTCTCCTACTATTCTGAGAGCCTTATCATTCTACATCCCATCTTCCTGTGAGATTGTCTTTGTAGCATTTAACTCTAATTGCAGTTCTCTTTTTAAAAATTGGCTTGCTTATTGTATATTTTCCCCAACTAAAGCGTGAACTCCTAGCAGGTCGTGGTGGCTCATGCCTGTAATCTCAGCACTGTGGGAGGCTGAGGTGGGTCGACTACCTGAGGTCAGGAGTTCGAGACCTATCTAGATAGGCATGTGAAATTATCTAGGAAATCAAAGGATTGCAGATGGAATCAGAACCACGTTGCCACAGTTTCATTCTGGCTTCAGCCTTGAGTACAGTATGGACTGAATGGAGACTACTAGGCTCTCAGCCATCTGCTGCGTTCTGGTAGTGCTCTACAATCATGTGTCTCTACTACTTCTTTTCAATGTAAATACTAGTGTAAAACTACTCAGCCACAAGCTCTGAGAGAGATCGAGAGATGTCCTTCTCTTAATAGAGATAAGTCATTTGGTGGAATAACTCTTCGAGTCAACCAGTGTAAGTAACAGAGACACCAAAAACCAGCCATTAGTTTAGTTTGCTTGACCCAGCAATCTACCTCTTAGTATATGCTTTGGTGACACTCATGTACTTATGCACCAGGTGGCAGGTGTGTACTAGAATTAAGATATTCATAGTAGCATTGTTTCAGATAGTAAAAAAGTGTTATCCACAAAAAAATGGATGAATTATCAGTGAAAATTACTGAACTTTGGACACACACACATCCTGCCAA
Source organism: Gorilla gorilla gorilla (assembly GCF_029281585.2). Taxonomy (NCBI): domain Eukaryota; kingdom Metazoa; phylum Chordata; class Mammalia; order Primates; family Hominidae; genus Gorilla; species Gorilla gorilla. The sequence continues at coordinate 5,462,568 of NC_073244.2, read as the reverse complement.
CCGTCATCAAAAAAAGTATTATTTCTTATTCTCCATCCTAACCTAGATAAGTGGAAGAGAAGAAAGAATTTTTTAAAAAAAGTCCTGATAGCTGGAAAACTTCCTTCACTGTATCCAAAGTTATGAGAACTCTTTGGGTTGTGTCTCCAAACTGAGATTCAGAAAAGCAATCACAATTAATCAATAAATTATCATTTTCATAGGACATTTCTAAATTTCCAAAGTGAATATAGCCTTTTATTTTTCAATCCAGCTAGCTAGCTAGGTCCATCCATATCCATGCACATCATCTGGTTTAATAGATTTCTCATTATGCTGTATTCATCTGTATATATTCTAATGTTGGAGAATTTTCTCAAATTTAAATATGATTTAGATAAACTTAACAGAGTGTCAGCAGTACTTAGATAAAGCAATTTTTTTTTTTTGAGAAATGGTCTCTCTGTCACCTAGGCTGAAGTGCAGTGAGGGAGTTATGCCTCACTGCAGCCTCAACCTCCCAGGCTCAAGTAATCCTCCCACCTCAGCCTCCTGAGTAGCTGGGATTACAGGTGTGCACTACCATGCCTGGCTAATTTTTGTATTTTTTTTTGTAGAAATGGGGTTTCACTGTGTTGCCCAGGCTGGTCTTTCTGGGCTCAAGCAATCCACCCACCTCAGCCTCCCAAAGTACTGGGATTACAGGCATGAGCCACTACATGCAGCCTAGATAAAGCAAATTTTTAAATTGATTTGATACTTGATTTTACTCATTAAAAAAAACCTGAATGCTAATTGTTAACCAACTATTGTTAAATTTTAAGGGCAATTGGGTAGCATGGTCTTTGGTCTGATTATAAATGTTTGTCTTTTTTGGGAGCCTGTGATTTTTTCAATACAAAGCAGCTTTTAAAACATCTTGTGAGAACGGTATTTAGGAGGAGAACAAAAAAGGGAATTCTGAATTGTAATGACAGATGTAAACATGTCTTTCATTAGGGTTCACTTTGGTTTTCTTTTTCTTTAGTGGTTTTTGGCAAATTTGTCATATCAAGAAGCACTTTCAGACACACAAGTTGCTATAGTTAATATTTTATCTTCAACTACCAGTAAGAAATTTGTCTTTAAAAATCTGCATTATAAATCAGTGTATTTCTGGTATATATATGTGTACATGTACAACATTTTAATCTTGTTATAGCTTCTTACATTAGTTCTAATATACATTAGTCTATTATAACTGCCTTTTAATCTGTATACAGTCAGGTGCTGCATATGATGTTTCAGTCTACAACAGACTGCATATACGATGGTGGTCCCATAAGATTATAATACTGTATTTTTACTGTACCTTTTCTATGTTTAAATATGTTTGGATACACAAATACTTACCATTGTGCTACAGTTGCCTACAGTATTCAATACAGTAGCATGCCATACAAGTTGGTAGCCTACAAGCAATAGGCTTATAGCATATAGCCTATCTGTGTAGTAGGCTATACCATTTAGGTTTGTGTGAGTATGCTCTATGATGGTGGCACAAGGCTGACATTGCCTAAAGACACACATTTTCTCTATATTTATCCCTGTTGTTAAGCATGACTGTAGTTTCATGCCTTAGCCTGTGCTATTTATGTTCCTTCAAATACTTTACAATATTTTTTATATAACAACATATTACAGTTTTATAGGCTGGCCTTTTGTATTGTAGTTGCCTTTCCCTTCACACATCCTTTCCAGAGATCTTTTTCTAGACCCTTTGGCTAAAATTTAATTGCTTATTTCAGAACTATAATTTGCCCTATGATAGGTGTTTTATTTTTAAGATTGAATCACCTTTCAAATCTGGAAGACAAAAGTATTTTTAAAGCTATAAAAGTAACTTTAGGGACACAGGCTTGATTATGATGATGTCAGCTTGTTACTCTGAATAAGATTTAAGTTTCCTATTAGTTTAAAATAAATAGGACTGTACTTGATCTGTACTGTTGAAATAAACATGGTTTAGTTTGGAGGCTATTTTATGCATGAACTTTAAACATTTCAGTCTAGTCATTACTTAACTGCAGTCATTTTCTTAGTTAAGAGTGACAAAAATAATTTGAAAGGTAGGTATATAATTTGCTTATTTAAACAATGAAGTTGGTAGTAAAAATGTTGACAGTATTTAAACTCATGTACCATTTTTAAATTCTTTTCTCCTCATAGGACTTTTTACCTTAATCCTTGCTGCAGTATTTCCAAGTAAGAGTGGAGATAGATTTACCCTTTCTAAACTATTAGCTGTAATTTTAAGGTAAGCATATAGTGTGATAGCTAGTTTACTCTGCTTAAAAATACAATATTACAATTTCTGATAGTGGCACCAGGGTAGTTTGTATTGTAAGAGCAAAGAAAGATGTGGATAAAAGAAGGCTTTAAGTGGACATGATGCTACTTAGCCCTGTCACATCCTGCACTAGGTTTCTAAACCTTCCTGGGTAGGGTAACCAGAGGGAAAACCCCAAGGCTGCTTTGGTTCCCATTCATGTGTCTGCAGACTCATCAAGTATTGGACTGACGTTCACACTTAATGTGGCAGCTTAATCCTCATAATCTCCCAAGTTTCTATTTCTTTTTCTTAAGGCAATTTCCCCTCTTTGTTTTGATTTTTATTTCTCCTTTTTCTACTTCTCTTAGAAAGCTAACATTCAGTTTTCTCTAATTGTCTAAGCCTCAGGTGATGTTTCAGTTATTTTCTGTATAATTCATTTGGCAGTTTTGCACTACTGCATAATATGAGTGTTGCTGATAACTATACTTAAATATTTTAATTTAACTTTGTGTATGTTTGTCTTGCCTTCCCTACTGGTTTGTAAACCCTTGAAGGCCATAGCCTTGTTTTATATTTGTGTCATCAAAGACCTAGCATAGGGCTTTGCCCATAGACAGTATTGAAAAAAGATGTGTTGGTTTAATAAAACTTATTTTATGAAACAAAATCAGAGAAGGTAGCAGGATGATTTGATGGAGAGTAGTGTTTCTTGGTTATCAAAGCTGAGATTGAATAAGAGCTCTGCTGTTTGCCCTGGGGCAGTTTCCTTAAACTCTGAAAGGGTTTCCTAGTTGAGAAAATGATATTATCTATTTTACCTTGCAGCCTTGTTTTAAAGTTTAGTGGTAATAGCTATGAAGTGTCTGGTATTGGGCAATCATAGAAGACCGGTAGCTCTTAATATTAAATGTTTTTCTTTTTTAGTTATAAGGGTAAATTAACCACGGTTGCTCCAATGGGCAGCTGGTTGATCCAACTAATTTATCATTTAGACTTTATGGCCACTAGGGATTTATTCTTTTACATGGTTTACTAATGTTTTAAGCCGAGCAAATTTTTGCATTAGGGAAATATGTTTGTATTGGAGAAGTAAATGAGGTTTTATTTAACTTTATTTAAAATATGTGCTAATTTATAACTTTTCTTCATGGTATCTTAATAAAGACTTGATAAAGAAGGAAATGGATATAAAATATTGAACTTGTAAGTATTTTGACAGAGTACATTACTTCTTCTCATTAAAGTAGGTAGACGAACAGAGGTTGGCAAACTATGTTGGGTCAGCTGCTGGTTTTGTAAATCAGATTGTATTAGAACACAGCCACTCTCATCTATTTGCAAATTGTCTATGGCCATTTTAGCACTACAGAGGCAGAGCTGAATTGCAATACCATGTGGCCCAGAAGCCTAAAATATTTACTATCTGTACCTTTAAAAAAAAGTGTTACTTAGAAATTTTTTGAGTAAGTATATGTTCTTAAGAATTATGTATTAAACATTGTTTAATATTTTGTTTTGAATTGGCGTTTTACTAAGAGATTCAATTTCTGAGGCTATAAAAAGAATTTTACATAGCAACAATCTTGAAGGGAATCTAAGCAAAGAAATCTCATTTCATCAATTGAGAGACAAGAGTGTGGCCTCAAGCCAAACAACTTGGAATCCAATCCCATCTCCATCATTACTAGTTTTGAGATCTTGAACAAGTTCCTTACATTTCTGTGCCAATTTTCTCATCTGTATATTGGGGATAATAATAGGATTTCTCTCATAGGATTATTATGAGGATTAAATGAGTAGAAGTTCTAAAGTGCTTGGAACAATGTCTGATACACAACAGGAGGTGCTCACTATATTTAGCCATTATCATAATAATCATCATTTAAATGGAAACAAAATCCCTGGTTTCTAATATATTGTGGATACTCAATAAATAATAGCTGAATCTGAATATGAACAGTGATTATTACAGAAAATTGTGATGATTTAATTGAAGGGTTTGCATATTTAATGTAAGGACTACACTTGAGTTCTGATGACATCTTTCCGTAAGGGAATACATATTTTCTTTCATCTTCCTCTCCCACTGCCACACTGGTCTTTCTCATCAGGGTGAGAGAATTAGGCTAATTTTTTTTTAATTAGCAATATCTCATCTACTTGAAAACGTGTTACAATTTATAAGATTCATAGAAATAGACAATGTAAAGAGTTCCCTGAGGACAGGAACCACATCTGTATTGTTCACTTCTGTAACCCAGTGCTTTGCCCATATTAGATGCCCAGAAAATAACAATTGAGTTTATGAATGACCTCTGATATCTCTACATCCTTAATTCAGTCTTATTTTTATCCACTAAAATCATGAGATTAGTGAAATTGTTTAAGCACATAAGGATAGTTTTACTGTTAATTTAGATTTTACCAATAAGCAAGAGTAGTACCATTGGTGGATTTATATGGGTTTGATATATTTGTATAATCCAAAAGAAAGATTGGAAAGGGATGACAAGTAGGTTAATTCATTCTTAACTGAAAGACAGTGGATAGCATAGCACATAGAAGCACTGGACTCTGGAGTAAAACTGCCTGTATTTCAGTCTCGGCTATGTGATCTTGGTCAAGTTACCTTACCTCTTTATGTATTAGCTTTCACATGTAAAATGGGAATGGCAGTAATAAGACTTCCTTATAAGGTATAATATTGTACATTTTGTGAGGATTAAATGAGTTAATACAAATATAACACTATATTATATTGATATTGTTAGATATTATTATTGAAATTGCTAAATTATTTGATAGTTTTACCCAAAGTTGAGATTAGTCTTGATCACTTATAAATAATTTTTATCTTTATGATTAGCCTTTTCAGAATTCTTTAGCTCATCATTAATGACTGTTATTCTCATAGCATTGGAGGTGTTGTACTGGTAAACCTGTCAGGGTCTGAAAAATCTGCTGGAAGAGGTACAATAGGTAAGTACTTGACTCTGGATTCTCTCTGTTAGAGTAAACAAGAAAGTTACATGTGCGTGCTCATGTGCACAGATGAACGTACGAAGGGTAGGCCCTAGCAGGGTGTTTTTTTTTTGAACTTTTCCTTTGGAAATAACATAAAAAAATGCGTAAATAGTTTAGTGAATTCTCATAGCCTTCACCCAGATTTTTCAAATGTTAACAACTTACATAAATATTATACAGTTATAAAAATCAGAAATTAACGTTGATTATGATACTGTTATCTGTAAAGCCTTTTCAAATTTTGCCATTTTTTCCACTAATGTTCTTTTTCTGATCCAGGATCATTTATTGCATTTAATTGTCGTGTTTCCTTAGTTTCCTTTAAATGCAGAAGTGTTCCTCAGTCTTCTTGTCTTTTATGACCTTGACACTTTTGTAGGGTACCACCTAGTTGGTTTGTAGAATGTTCCTCAATTTGCATTTGTCTGACATTTTCTTTGGTTAAATTGAGGTTGTGCATTTTTGGTAAGAATATAATGGAAGTGATATTGTTTCCTGATCAGTGCATTCTACCAAAAGGCACATGATATTGATTTGTCCTGTTGCTGGTAATGTTAATTTTAAGGTGGTTAAAATTAACCACCCTACTCCAGTGTAAAGTTACTAATATTTCCCACTGTAAGTAATAAGCATCTTGTGGGGGATACTTTGAGGCTATACAAATTTCCTGTTGCTGTCATATCTTCACCCACGAATATTGTCATTTACTCTTGATTCTTGATTCATAGTTACTGCTATGGTGAACACTTAGATTTTGATCCATTGCTTAGACTTAACAAAAACAAAAGTAATCAGAACCTAGCTGGGCTGAGCATGGTGACTCATGCCTGTTATCCCAGTGCTTTGGGAGGCCAAGGTGGGAGGATCGCTTGAGGCCAGGAGTTCAATACCAGCCTGGGCAGCATAGTGAGACCTCATAATAAAAAATAAACCTAGATTAATTATTTCTCTTTGAATACTTCTTTAGATATTTGAGGTTTATTGAATAGAACAATGCTTTCTGAATTATTCCTAGCTACTACCCAGTGAGCTGTGCTTTGAACCTCCTCACCTCTTTCTCACCCAGAGCAGCTTTGTGTATATAAAACAATGTATGTATTTGGTATGTGCATGTGTATGCAAGATTTTGTTGACAGGCTTTTCCTTAGCTTTAAAAAAAGTTTGAAAATAATTAAAAAAAGTAATAAAACATTCGTCTTTTGAATAATTGATTAAAGTATTGAATATGACCACTTGGCAGAACATTATTTAGCTGTTTAGAAAAGTTTAAATGTTTTTGAGAGTTAATAAAGAGAATCAGTATTTATTATTCATGTACTGTGAGATCTGTATTATGTTAGCTATTTCGGAACATTAAAAAGTATAAATTATGTGTTTGCAGTTTTCAAGGAGTTCTTGATTTGGAACAATATGAGATTTATAAAATGAAGCTACTAGGGATTAAACTAATACCATACTTGACAATAGTAAGTATTGTCTAAAACAGAAGACAGGACAGAAATACAGCCGATTAGAAAGAGGATGCTTTGTGGAAGAAATGGAACTTTAACAGAGCCTTTAAGATGGGAGTGGTAGTGCAATACATATTAAGAATGGTATATGGGGGTAAGGAAGACAATACAAGCAACAGCTTAGTGATGGAAAAAAACATTTGTTAAGTTGGAAAATGCCAGGTGTCAAGATTGTTTATGTAGGGTAAAATAAGAAACATGCATTTCTAAATTAAAAACAAAGTGTTACTTTGGAGTTGTATTATTATAATATGTATAGGTTTTGGTCGGATCATTGAGGTGAATGCTTTTGCATTTATTTGTTAACACATTAAACTCCTTCCTGTACTCCTAGAAGACTTGGATGGGGTAGGCTATACTTTTTCATTATATATCTTTATATCAATATAAAGGTGATTTATATCATTATATATCTTTTCACTTTTGTATATTCTTGCAATATTATCTGACACATTATTGGATTTTAAGCATATATTGAATGAGCTAATGAGTGATTGCTTTAAATCACGTCCATTTTTACAGGTTCCATTTGGTCTCTTGCTGGAGCCATGCTCTATGCTGTCTATATTGTTATGATTAAGAGAAAAGTAGATAGAGAAGACAAGTTGGATATTCCAATGTTCTTTGGTAAGAATATATGTAACTTGGGAGGCTATTTACTCTAAATGATTAACACAGGGTTTTGCTTTTGTTTTTTGGAGGGAATAGGGAAGTCTTTTTTTTTCTTCCGTATGATTCTTTAAAACCATTTAAAGATTATGAAGGCCAGTCCCAATGTTTTCCTTACTTTATCCTGCATAGTTGTGCACCTATGAGGGAGTGCCCGTCTCCTCAGTGTGAGACAGAAAGAAACTCCTAACACTTTTTTCAAATTGATGTCTTCAGACTGCAAGTCAGATATTTATCTCACGGATAGGACAGATTTATGCTCTTATAAGCATGTGAGAGTTTACCTGCTGTATTTTACATTTTGCCATTTTTGAATAGTTAGCAAAGGACTGGGGAGACTGCCCCTGAATTATATGTTAATGCTGTCGCAGTCTATGTACTTATGTACATTAAAAATTGTGGGCCATTTAAATGCTTTTCATTTGCATTTTATCTTTAAGACACAGACACTTTTTATAACATAGATTCATTCTCAAATTACCCAATTATAGTTTCTGGATATGGTTTATAAATTTTCCTTTGCCTGACATCAGTTCAGGAAAGAACTTGCGATATCTGTAGGACTGCAGACGAAGAACACATTGACAAGATAATCTTTCAAAAGATATCTGAATATAAATAGATAAAGAAGCTCCGTGATAAGAGTTCAAAGTGCAGCTTACAAGGAGTCAGGAGACCTGGAATCCAGCTGTTGTAACTTTATTTATCTCACAGGCATCTGAAATATGAGGAAATTGGACTAGATGAATGGCCTCTAAACTGTGATTTAGGGAATAGGTAGGCTTCTGGGATGGTTGGAAGGAAATACAGTTGCATGCAGGGGTCTAGTTCTTGGACTCCTTTGCTGCTTCACCTGTGGAACAGCTCTACTTTGTTGAGCATTTTGCATTAGAATTCAATTTATAGTAAAGATTTTTCTTATGGCTGGGCATTGTGGCTCACGCCTGTGATCCCAGCACTTTGAGAGGCTGAGGCAGGAGGACTGCTTAAAGCCAGGGATTCAAGATCAGCCTGGGCAACATAGGGAGACTGCATTTCTATTTAATTTTTTTTTAAAAAGACTATTTTAAAACTATTTTAAAACTAAAAATAGATTAAATACTTGTACCTAAAGACTAACAAAAATAAAATGTTTGAAAAGCCATGAGGCTGAATGATTGCTTAAATTCTTTTTAAATATAGAATTCAAGAAATATAGCATAATAGCCAGGTTTGGTTACATGTGTTTGTAATCCCAGCTGCATGAGAGGCTGAGGCAGGAGAATCACTTGAGTCCAGGAGTTCGAGTCTGCAGTGAGCTATGATTGTGTCTCTGCACTCTAGCCTGGGTAACAGAGTAAGATGCTGTCTCTTAAAAAAGAAAAGATAATTTTAATGATATTTTATTTGAGAGTCATAGAAAATTTTATTTGGAATGGAATAAAATGCTAGTTTTTTTTAGTGTTATAGGTAGGTGGTTGGGTCAGTGGTACTTTTTAAAAATTTATACATTGACAAGTTGCAAGAAAAATTGCTTAATTTACTCATATTAGGGAGAGTGCATATAGACATGTGGCTTGTGTTGGTCCTGTTCATATGTGATGTGATATGTAAAGCAATATTGATCTGCCCTGGGCTTTAGAATAGACAGGATTTGGAGAAGTTAGGATTGGGATGTTGGGGGCTCTTCAGGCAAGGGAGTGTGAGCAGAGGCTTAACAGGGAGCAGTGAGTAGATCTGAATGATTGTGCTGGAACTTCGCTTTGTGGAAGAAGAACAGAAAGGCATGTGGCGCCAGATTCTGGGCAGTCGAGGGAATAGGTGGGGTCATTGGGACTTTTGTCTCTAGGTCAAAGGATGTTAATTTATGTGGGATTTCATAGACTCAGCACTTCAGGGACTAGAAAATAGATTTAGATCTTGGTAATGCCACATTTTGGTGTTTCATTAAAACAACTTTGTAATGTTATTTAAGCATTTTAGGTCATGTGTCCTTGCTGTATATGCGTTCTTTTGTTGTTGTTTTTTTAATCAATAGATGTAAGTTGGTGTATTAGTCTGTTTTCACACTGCTATAAAGAACTACCTGAGACTGGGTAATTTATGAACAAAAGAGGTTTAATTGACTGACAGTTCTGCATGGCTGGGGAGGCCTCAGGAAACTTACAATCATGACGTAAGGTGATGGGGAAGCAAGGCATGTTTTACACACTGGCAAGAGAGAGAGAACTTGAGAAGGGGGAACTGCCAAACACTTTAAAACCATCAAATCTTGTAAGAACTCACTATGATGGGAACAGCATGGGGGAAACCACCCCCATGATCCAGTCACTTCCCACCAGGTCCCTCCCTGACACGTGGGGATTACAAGTCAAGATGAGATTTGGGTGGGGACACAGAGCCAAACCATAATAGTTGGGCTCCCTAAAACAGGATATGAGATGGGGAATTTGTGTGGGTGATTTTTTGTGGGGAGTTCACTGAAGGAAAAACTTGCAGTGAAGGAAGCAAGATAGAGAAGGGGAAAGAACCGTGTGGCGCACAAGTATAACTGAGGTTTGGCCCAATTCATTGCAGGTACTGAGGCGGGGAGCAGAGGGAGAGCAGCTAATATGTCTGGGCCTTGAGTCGTGATGGCTGGCCTCGTAAAGCCTCCATCAGTTAGTCATGAGCTGCAGAAGATGGGGTGGAGTGGAGGGTGGGAACTTGCTGGGAAAGGCAGACTTATTTGCCCCCCTTCACAGAAGTGGGGTGGCTGTGAGTCTTTAGCATCAGACAGAGAGTGGGTGCTCCTGCCCTGTTAAGATTTAACTAGGCATCCTAATGACTGGTTTATTATTTAGGTGACATAGTAAGTATCAATTATATACCTACTGTAATTTAATTTTCTTTTAAGAAAGCTGTATAGTTACATAAATCATATAGTAAATTTGTGACGTAAACTGTATAGGAAGTACAACAAAATTTATTATAGAATTGTAATCTTTTTTCTTTATATTCTTTACTTTTACTTGTATATAGTCATATATAAACTTAATTTCTGTAATAATATTAGCTAACTTTTATTAAGTGCTTACCATGTGCCAGATACTATGCTATATTGTATGTGTTTTGTCTAGTCTTCCCAGAAACCTAATTAAATATTATTAAATGTTATTTTATGCTTATAGATTGGAAAACTGAGGCTTAAAGAGGTATAAGGCTTGCACTACTATTGAGTGATATATAGAGCTGGGATTGGACCCAGGCAGTCAGACTGCCGAGTACACACTTAACCACTATGTGGGATGGCTTTCCTTAATAACTAGTCAGTGGTACTTTGCTCATACGTTGAATAGCTCTTTGTGTGTACATACTTTCTCACTAACTAGTTAGAGGTCTGGGAATGCAGGAACCAAGAGTTTTATCTCCTTTGGAACCTTCTTCCATTATTGCTCACAAAGCACAAGTGTTTTGGACATAAATAATTGAATCAGAGAGCAAACCATCTAATTCCTCAAAATTAATTTAGGCTGAGTACACAAACACATACATACCAGTTATTTCTTTTAAGTTCTAGGGCACTATATTATCAGTAGCTAAGGTTAACAACCCTTCTTGTTGAGTTGTCCTAAGTGGTTTATTCCATAGTAGTTGCTCCCATACAATGTGGATAGTTGAACTGAGTGATCACCAGTTGCTTCAGACAGTTTTTTTTTTTATGGTGTTGAGCTATTCACAGGACTGACTTAAAAACAAACCAACAGAAGTTTTAGCTAAGGAAACCTCCCAGAGTGCTTTTGTGCAAAATCTAATTTTAATTTTAGAGTTAATAAGCTTGGAAAATAGAAATAAATCAATTTTAACTCTTGTCTCTTTTATACATGTTCAGGTTTTGTAGGTTTGTTTAATCTGCTGCTCTTATGGCCAGGTTTCTTTTTACTTCATTATACTGGATTTGAGGACTTCGAGTTTCCCAATAAAGTAGTATTAATGTGCATTATCGTTAATGGCCTTATTGGAACAGTACTCTCAGAGTTCCTGTGGTTGTGGTATGTACTGTTTATTCTCCAATTATTATCAGTTGATTAATTTTTGGATATTTTAAGCGCTTATATTTGTCTGTTTGCTGGTGGCCCTTCCTGTGCACCCCATTCTGCAACACACATACAACTGAATACTTTAACTCCACTAGAGCAGGGACTTTGTTTTTTAACTTCTGTGTGCCCATTCTAGAGTAATACCTTGTCCACAGAAGGAGCTCAATAAATACTTGTTGAAGGAAAGAATGAATATGAATGGTGTAAATCTGTAAAAATGTTTTAGAAAGTGGAGTATTATGCAAATGAAAGTAGTCATTATCTAATGGATATCCAAACATATGAGGTATGTGTGCCAAGTATGAGTGCATGAGTTCTAGTTGAGAATCCAGGAGATGGTGCTTATTTAAGAGGCTTTGGAATATCTGTTTGCTTGTTCATAGGTGTTTTTGTTTTATTTATTTTCAGGACCTTTCATATGGGTGAGCCAGATATGTAAACCTTAAACTGTGATTGATTTGAGATGTTAACATACTTTGATATGCTGTATATCCAATATACTGATATGCGATAATAAACTTAAAATAGTTTGAAGACAGTATCACGTATGGAGTTTGAGAGACCTTTCAAATAACAGAGCTTTATACTTAGTCCTATTTTTATTTAATAGAAATTTGAAATGAATAGAATGAATAAAACATAAGCAAATAAAATGAATTTTATTACATACCCATTGAAACTGTTAACTAGTTTTCCCTCGCAAAAGACTGCAACAGAAATAGACTTTTTTGTGGAGTCTTCCTTAATGCTCTGCCTATAGTGCTGTGTCTCCCTGCCCAGTTAAGAAATACCTATTTTCTTGGTATCCCCCATATCACTCTCTTTTGTGTAATACTTAAAGATTTACTTTGTATTGTAGTAATTTATGTTCTTATCTAAACTCCTTTGCTGATCTAAAATTCTTTAAAATCATAATCCATTTGCTCATTAATTTTTTCATCTTTAGTTATGTACATTTTAGATACTCGATTTTTTTAACCTTAACTATTAACAGATGACAAAAGGCTTTAGCCTTTAGCTAAATTGGATCCACCTTAACAGCTGGATTAAGTCAAACAGGCTTTATAATTCTACCTCCCAGGTTTTTTATTATAGTACTCTGCATGATAAACATCCAAGAACATATGCTGTATTTGACCCCGAATGCTCTTTTCACAGAGCAGCTAAGTAGTGGGAACCACAAGTACTTGTTTCCTTTACCTCATCAATAAGGACTCGTTGTTCAGCCTCTGTTCATTACTTCTAGTGACACTTTATTGAGAGATAGCCCCTTTTATTGCAGGACAGCATTATTAATTCTGACATATACTGAGCTAGATTTTACTTGCCTATAACTTCCATGGATCTGTAGTCCTAACGATATACATTATGGTTTTATCTTGGCTTATAATTCATTTTCTCCTTATATGCCCAAATTATCAGTCTTTATAAATGGCTCATCTGTCTCCATTGGGTGTAATATTTTCTTTCAATTCAACAAAATTGTATGCAGATAGATATTTCAAAATTTCATACCCACATTGATAATTCAAGGTGAAAATAAAGAGCTTACTTAGCTTTTGGTTAGGACAATTGTTAGAAAAATGGAAAACAACAAGAAAATATTTTTTAAGAATATTCAAGTCTTTCTTTTTTTATGCCAAGCCAAATCAAAAGAGTAACACATGATTTTAGTGTTCATGAAGGTGAGATATTTTTGCTTGGTGACAGAATCACATGTTGGCTTATCACTTCCTTAAGGTCTATGTGTGAAGTATTGTCCTGCAGTGTTAATAATGCTGTTTTCTTTGTTATCTACAAATCATCACAAAACTGTAATAACTGTTCAACAGTTTTTTAAAAAAATTAATGAAATATAAGCTATACACCCAAAGTTGAATAATATCTGCAAACAGATCTTGAAAATAGCATAAAATATTTTGAGCTTTTTACACTTATATATTTGTATTTTTAATATTTGAAGAAAAACTTTGAGAATCATCTTAATAACTTTATTATATTTTATGTTTCAATCCATCCTAGCCTCTTATCTTTGCTCCTGATCTCACAGGCCTATATTATAGGATAGAAAGTCTTTGTTCAGTGTTTTTCTTTGGTTGTTTAATTTTTTAAATATAGAAATGTATATTTTCCTTTTTTCAGGGGCTGCTTTCTTACCTCATCATTGATAGGCACACTTGCACTAAGCCTTACAATACCTCTGTCCATAATAGCTGACATGTGTGTGCAAAAGGTAAGGAAGCTATTTATTATTCATAGATATTTTAGGTGTGTTATTAAAACAAACCTAATGAAAGTTGAGATGTGATTAAATTATAAGGATACAAACATAAATAATACTTGATGCTTTCTCTCCCAAGGTGCTTTACTACATAGAAATATAGAAAGTACCGAAGAAATAGATAATTTCCATTTTTAGCTTTTCCATTTTTTCCCTAAATTTCTAAGTTAAGGGCATCATCTTCATATGTAGTTCTCCAGTTTTTGAGCTGATTCTGTTCCAGATGTTCTTTGGTAAGTCACATTTTATCATACAAGCATTTTAGTTTCTGCGATAAACCCTGTCACAGGCTCCTTCACACTGTGCTGAATGAGCAGCACAGGAATCATGCTGTTTGCAGTAAAAGTTAGCCATCTCTCTCTGGACTCAGCAGAGTGGGTATCCCATCCCGTTTCTCTGAAGGCCTAGTATGGATGTGGGGATTCTCGTGATAAATATTGGCAATGCTAACACCACAGAAAAGAGAATCTGGGATGTTGCTGCCAGCAGCCTAGAAGGGAAGAGTTTATTCAGTGCTCCTGAGTGTAGCAGGAAGAACAGAGGTATGCTGTTGCCCAGCACTGAAAGATGGAGCATAGCCATTTATCACACAGTTCAGTATATGTAGGCATTTAACTTTTAACTGCAACTACTAAGTCACAGAAGTGTATGTGTGTGTGTGTGTGTGTGTGTGTGTGTGTGTATGTGTGTTTTAGTCTAATATAATTTGAAGAGGGAAATACTTCAAGGCCCAAAGGCTTATAATGTGTACAAGCAATAATCAAAATTTTAAACCTATTTTTCTCTAGGTCTTAGCCAGGCACAGTGGCTCACGCCTGTAATCCCAGCACTTCGGAGGCCGAGGCAGGCAGATCACTTGAGGTTAGGAGTTCGAGACCAGCCTGGCCAGCATGGTGAAACCCCGTCTCTACTAACAACACAAAAATTAGCTGGGTGTGATGGCAGGCACCTGTAATCCCAGCCACTTGGGAGGCTGAGGCAGGAGAATCACTTGAACCCGGGAGGCGGAGATTGCAGTGAGCCAAGATCATGCCACTGCGCTCCAGCCTGGGCAACAGAACAAGACTCCATCTCAAAAAAAAAAAAAAAGATAAAAGCAAAATATGCTTAGTGCTGTATATCCTCTTTATTTATAAAATAATTCTTTACTGATATTTAACTTTGTTTTATGGTCAGTAAATTCTTATTTGTCATGGTTAAAGAACTGAGATTCTTTCCTTAATTGAGAATTAATTATCTTACATAACTTGCATTTTCAAAGAATGTGGATATTCTATGTAACACTAACATTGCACATTATTACACATCATTCTTTTATAGATTTAAGTAATATCTAGGCCCTTCTTCATCTTCAGGTCATAATCCTGAATATGAACCAAACTGGTTGTGAAACTGGGAAGGTGCTACTTGTTAGAGGATTTTGGTAGACTACTGTGTAAATCATCTTTATTGTACTGATATTTTAAAAACAAAAGCTTTCGTAGATTGAAAAAAATTGCAGCTTAATGTTCAGGAATTTTTAAGAAAATAGTCACAGGGGACCTAATTGTATTAAATGATTAGTCATTTCATAATTATCATTACAAACAATAATGGTTATAATTTGTTTAATAAAGTATTTTAGGGTAAAGACAAAACGGGGAAATGTATGCACATGCAATTAATTATAAAAACATAACCAAACTTTAACTGATTGCCCAGTTCTGGATATGAAGACAATCAAGAAAAGATTTGGTGTTCTTGATTGTCTTCATATCTAGAACTGGGCAGTCAGTTAAAGGAGCAGGCTGTGTGTTGGTGTCAGGATTGAGGTTAGGGAGATTCCATCTGGAAAAAGCAGCAGTGTGTGTCCAGAACTGTAACACAAACATGATAAGAGAAATCTACTTTTCTAGGGTTTTTAGGTTTAATTAGCTAACTGTATTTATATATAGCTTCTGAAATGTTAGCATTTATTAACATTGTGCTTGAAACAAATTGGTTATTTAAATCTATTTATAATCATTTTATATAACAGAAATCATCCTTGATCATATTCTATTTGATATTCAGATATATTTAGGAATTAGAAAAAAATTTTTTGTTTACATAGGTAATTTTCTTTGTTGTAATAAATGGCTTCATTTCTTTTGTCTTAGCTTGTTGGAAATCAAATTAGAAGTTTTTTATTATGAGACAACATATAAACAGCTACATTGTGGAAAGTGAACTTGCCTTCTAAAGTCTTCTAGGGCTTTATCTATCTTTATTAAGTTTGCTTAGATTCAGTTATGAAATAAGGTTTTTAGTTGAATATTCATGAAATAATTCTATCAACTATATCTACATTTTTAATCGCATTATTTATAACTTCTTAATACCTTTTCTGATCTTGGATAATTTAAATGCAGCATGGTTTTTCCTGATTATTAGTCATTCTGGCAAATATTCCAGGAATATGTTAAAATATATTGGTAATTTCATAACTAAATGAAGGCTTTTCAGTTTAATGACTATTCTTTCCGGGGTGTTCTTAGGCTGACTCAGTCATTGTATATGAATACCATAGAAATAGGGCATGCATGTTAAAAATTGTCAGTTATTATTCTTGTGTTATGCATTGTGAGTTCCCTCATAAAAGACATTATGCTCACAAAACTCGTTTACTCTGACTAATGGTGCTATGAAATGGAATAGTATATGTTTTCCACCAGAGGGAGTCTTACCTATGACTCCATGCCCTTTTTTTTTTTTTCTAATTCTCAAAGAGGGCAAACACAGTTTTCCTTCCCTATTTTATAGATAGAAGTTACTATTTTCATCATTATTTTTAAAGCAAACCTCCTGTGTGTTACACTTAAGTCTCAGTGGTTGATCAGTGTAGGCTTCTTTGACAATCGTTTCTGATCTTTAGCTGAGTCTAGATGGTAAAAGTGAACCAGTGAAAGGGAAGAATGAGTTTTGTTTTGGATGGCATCTCATTA
The DNA here is from genome assembly GCF_029281585.2 of Gorilla gorilla gorilla. Classification (NCBI taxonomy): domain Eukaryota; kingdom Metazoa; phylum Chordata; class Mammalia; order Primates; family Hominidae; genus Gorilla; species Gorilla gorilla. The sequence continues at coordinate 5,445,769 of NC_073244.2, read as the reverse complement.
TTTTTTATTTTCTTTTTATTTATATATTTGTTTTTCTTATTTTTTTCTTTTTGATTTTAATACCTCCACCCTACTTACAGATATTTTTTATTTTCTTGACAACCCTGATAAATGATGGATTGGAGGATCAGACTTGTTGACATCACTGATGAGGCTTGTCTTGTTGCTTGTCTTCTCTGGCTAACATTCCTTAGTAAAAATATTTCTATTTTTTTTCTTTATTTTATTTGGTCATTATTTCATTTTGAGCTTTTTTCATTTATTACTAGATAAGCGAGTTTTGAGTGTCAAATTTGCACTTAATTTGTTTTTGGTACTGTCATAAGGACTGTAGCATACACAGCATACTACAACTGTAACTTTTTATGAAAATATACATTTTTTGAAGATGACTTCAGAAACTGAGGGAGAGAGACCCACTTGAGACTAGGCAGCAAACAGTGAAGAAGAAATGAGCAACATGGTGTGCAGGAGCAAAGTTTCATACTGTATATCTCTACTCTAAGTGTACAATGCCTATAAATGGAAAGTATGCTTTCTTGGCTTTCCTTTAGCCTATTTTCCAAGCAAGAACTATTGTTGTTGGTAATTTAGGTACATGGAATAGTAAGTTGAAGTCTTGAATTCTTATTTAATAACAATACACTTAATACATTGTCAGTGTTTAATTTTGTCTTCCCATTGTTCTATTCCTGCTAGTTTTCACAAATAGAAAACTTACACTGAAGGGGAAAATTGCCTTAATGATAATTGTGGGTGTGTTTTTTCCTCTATCTTTTATTTTTAGGTGCAGTTTTCTTGGTTATTTTTTGCAGGAGCTATCCCTGTATTTTTTTCATTTTTTATTGTAACTCTCCTATGCCATTATAATAATTGGGATCCTGTGATGGTGGGAATCAGAAGAATATTTGCTTTTATATGCAGAAAACATCGAATTCAGAGGTACGTTTAGTCCCAATACACATTTTTAAAAATAGTGTTTGCTGGATAACTCAGAATTGCATCATGCTGGCCTAGCTTTTAGAGATTTTGTGAGGAATTATTGAAAGATGATAACTTATATGTTACGGCAGATGAAAATAATTTGTTTAGATCTTTTGGGTAATAAGATTCTTTCTCTTTCTTTCTTTCTCTCTCTTTTTCTTTCCTTTTCTTTCCCTCTTTCTTTCTTCTCTTTCTTCTTTTTTTCTCTTTCTTGACAGAGTCTTGCTCTGTAGCCCAGCCTGAAGTGCAATGGCACGATCTCGGCTCACTGCAACCTCTGCCTCCTGGGTTCAAGTGATTCTCCTGCCTCAGCCTCCTGAGTAGCTGGGATTACAGGCATGCACCACCATGCCCAGCTAATTTTTGTATTTTTAATAGAGGCAGGTTTCACCGTGTTGGCCAGGCTGGCCTTGAATTCCCGACCACAAGTGATTTGCCTGCCTAGTAACTACATTTTTTTAAAAAAAATATGATTCACAGGTAATACCAAAATGTTTACTGTTTTGCCGTAACAAACTTAAATATAGAAAACTTTTATTGGTTTGAACATAATTCATGATAGAATAGTATTGCCTCAGTTTTTCTTTCCAATTTCTTTCTTTTTAAGAATGAAAGCTTTTTACATTTTGCTATAAAAAGAACATGGTTCCAGTGACTCTGGAGCTCAAGACCAGCCTGGGCAACATATCAAGACCCTGTCTCTAAGAAAATTAAAAAAAAAATTACCCAGACACGATGGCATATACCTGTAGTCCCAAGCTACTTGGGAGGCTGAGGTAGGAGGATCACTTGAGCCCAGGAATTCAAAGCTGCAGTGAACTATAATAGCACCACTACACTTTAGCCTGGGTGACAAAGTGATACCCTGTCTCTTATTTAAAAAACAAAAAGTGAGACCCTATCTCTTATTTAAAAAACAAAAACAAAAAACGCTAACTTGGGACAAGTTCTTGGGAAATTTTATCCTAGTGTTGGTTCTGCCACTGACTTGCATCCTGTCCACATAGCTTCAGCCAATGGAATAAATAAGGTTTGAGGTTCCTTTTCAGCTCTAAAGCTTTCCTTAATTATTGCTTTTTTTTTTCTTAAGAGTTCCAGAAGACAGCGAACAGTGTGAGAGTCTCATCTCTATGCACAGTGTTTCTCAGGAGGATGGAGCTAGTTAGCTGTTTGTGATCTGTAGCCCAGGTTTGTATGTGAGCTGGGTTTAGTATTGAATAAGGTTCTTATCTGTGTCATATTCAAAGGGTTGATTTTCTATAATTAGTTGTTTGAGAGGCAATACAGCCTTAGAGGCTAAAGGGGCCAAAGCCTGGACTCCAGTTCCGTCTTCTCCACATACTAGCTGTGTGGCCCTATGCAAGGTTCTTAATCTCTTGATGCTCCGGCTTTCTTATTTGTGAAATGGGATTACAGTAGAACCTCCCTTATGAGGGTGTTAAAATAGTAAATACTTGGTAAATATAAAGTATGTATAATAGTGCCTGACTCAAATGATCAGAAAGTTTTAACTCATTTTTATTCATGCTAAGGGTCATTTTATTTAATAATATGCTTTAGAAAAATATTTTTTCTCTGATGGTAAAAGAAAAATGTAATATCCTGGGGTACAATATACTGGTTGGAAAATACTAGTCTTTATGTGTGTGTTTTACATAACTGGCACAGTGCTTATCCTCATTCTCTGACATTGCTTTGTCATTTAACAATGCTTCTGGAATATTTTTCCATTTTTTACATTTTAAGAAATAGTGTCTTTTATATGTCTTCGATGATAGAGTACATGACATTTAATATTTTGCTGAATGAAAGCTTGGATTAAATGTAACATACAGATTTTGCAGGTACAAAAGTGATTATTTAGAATGAAAGATCACAATAAACTACTAGAATTTTTCTAGTTTTTCTAAGACATCTTTAGGCAATTTATATTGAAATGTTTCTTGATTGCTACTGAGTTTTCCCTCCCTATCTAGAACATTGTACAACTCCTGTCAGTTGTTAACACTTATATTAGGCTTGAAGATTAAGTTTCGTTATCCTCATGGTAAACTTGCTTCTAACCTAAAGCTAATGGTCCTGGTTTTCTGTTTTTCTTTAGTGTGCTGTTTTTAAATCTAGTTTATACCTGCACATGGTTTGAGCTCTAGTTCTCCAAGACTTTTTGTACAAGGCAGTTACCCCTGCCCTTCCCTGCCCTGCTCATCCTGCTTTCATTTTCTTCCCACTCTGAGGAAATTAAACTCTTAGCTGATTCTTTTGGTATTTTCCTTCTTGTCTCCCTAAGTATCACGCTTATGACTTGTGTTTCATGAGTTCTCGGTTTTAGGCATCTTCAGCTGACTTTCCCACTAAGATCAATGAGGACAGATTATTTTCAAGTTTACTCCTCCTCTGCTCCCACCTCATATGCCTCTTGTCTCCATATCAGTTCGGCCTCCTCATCATCCCTGTATAGTTATTGCATAATTTTGGATAGATCTGTAGTCAGTGTTTATATTGTTGTCACTAAAAAATTGTTACTTATAACTGAGCTATGTAGGATTCGTCCTGGTATTTCCCTTATCCAGAGATTCTCTGTTACTACCCTTTTTGGAGAGTAAACCTTAAAGTCTTCTCCTGGGATAGAGAAAAGGCACTTGGCCAACTGTGAAAAGTAAGAGAGGGCATCTGAGTGTCTGTCTGCTTTTTCTATGGACATTATACCAGTCTTCTTGTTTTTAGTTGTTTCTTCACCCTTCCTTACAGAGATATCTGGTCCTGTTTTTCCATTGCTAACCAAGAGTTGGCTGTTATTTTCTCATCTCTCTACTTTTCTTTTTGTCCATGTGGTTTATTCCTTTTAAGAAAAAAATTCCAGGCTGGGCATAGTAACTCATGCCTGTAATCCTAGCATTTTGGGAGGCCAAGGAGGGAGGATCACTTGAGCTCAGGAGTTTGAGACTAGCCTGCGCAACATAGTGAGACCTTATTTCTGTTAAAAAATATATTTTTTTAACCCTTTGTTTCCTTTTTAGTGAGGTTTTGGAGAACAAGTGGAACTAAATATATGTTTATGTGCCATCTTTAAATTTAAAAAAACGTAAACACAATTACAGTAAGTCCTCACTTAACATCATCAGTAGGTTCTTATAAACTGTGACTTTACACAAAATTACAGCAAACCTTTTTTTTTGCATCAACATTATAACATAACAACACTGAACGAAAAAATGTTATTCGGGGACCTAAAGTCAGTTTCCTAGAACCTATGACATTAAGTGAGGACTTTGTATTCTTGAAAGCTTTTTAATGCTGTGATTTATGCATTATTTTTCTTGGGTATGCTGTGCATTGTTCTCATACTCACACTTAAACCTACCCATATCCAGCAAGGTTTCAGTATTTTTAGAAGTGAGAGCTGTGTAAAGAAGAGAGTGAAGACTAGAGAGGATGGATTGCAATAGAGTAGAATAGACTGGGCAGGTGTCTTTGTCTTTGCAGGAGTAATGGTGGAATATACCAGGGGTACAACTAACTGCTAATACACAGTCTTTAGTGTTGATGTCAGCTTTTGACATTGCTATAGAAGTCACATTCATAAGTTCTTAGTACTCCAAATTTGAGTATCCAGTTATTAAGTATGTATACAGTGAAAATAGGTATTTCAATCTTAAGATAATTTGCTTTTTAAAATGTAAACTATAGAAAACTAAAACTGTGAAATTATAATCTAATCACATTTCTGTGGTTTCTGTTTTTAGCTTGATAATGGAACTATACATCGAAGAGACAATCTCTGGCAAGTTTTTGTAGAAAAAATGTTTCAGTGCCTAGTCTGAAAAATAACAGTTTCAGTTCTTTGAAACTCCAAAATATATTTTTCTCATACCTGTTTTCTTCATTTTCATAATGAAGCACTTTGCTATGTAGCTGTGTACATATCACTACAGTTATAGGAAGTTTCAGTCTACAGTCCATCCAAAGGACCAACCTGCCTTACACATCTCAAGGAATTCAGCTGTTGAAATCATTTGAACTAATCAAGGAATAAATCCTAATGTTCTGGGACTTTATTTTCACATGTTAAATGCTGGAATATATTATGAAAATGTTTTCAAGAAATCACTTAAGTGTTCATAGACCAGTATTTCTGACAGGTAAAATGCTAAAATAAGCTACCTGTAATAAGTGTGGATTATATTTTTGGGTTTTGTAGAATATTGCAAATTAACTACACAAAAAATGTTTAATTTATGCAACAAGCATGTTTGTGCAAATTTCATGGGACTTTAAAAAGAATAAGTATTTGAGAAAATATCTGGTTCACTTACACTACATTTACTGTATTATTCTTTTATAGCATTAGGTGCCCTGTATTTTAAATCTGTGACAAACCGTGGCAAATTTTTAAAGGGGAAGTATTATTATAAAATGAAGAAATATGTATTTCTAAAGGCTATATTGCTGTAAACTTAATTGATAAAGCTCTGTTTAATTTAGAGTTTTGAAGAAATAGTCTCCCTTCAATTAAGAAATTTTCATAATGGAATGATTTAAATTGAAGTGACAAAGAGTATTATTAAAATACAATGTTTATACGTGTATTTGTGTATTGTAGATGTATCAAGTGATTTCTAATTTTTTTCACATATGAATGTGCCAGATTACTCTAGAACTAGATGTCTCTTCTTTAAATAATTTTAGTTTTCCTGAATAAATTTGTAATGGTTAAAGTACCAAGTAAGTAAGGTGAGAAGGGATTCTGTTTTTAAAATCACATCAGAATTTTTCCTCTACTAAGATTATAAATTAAATGTAAAATACTCCTAATTGCAATTCTTAAACTTAGGCCTTACATGTACTTATTATGCAACTGCTCCTGGACTCTATTCACCATAGATATCAGTAAATGTATGTCCCAGGATTCACAGGCTTTTGATTAATCAATATTCTTTTCAAGTTTTCTGTGTGAAGAGTTTAGTTCTCTTCAAAATTTCTTAACTAATCTGATTTTTAAGAATTCTCTTTGCAGTGTTTAGCTTCCTATTCACATTCTTAAAATTGCTTTGGTGTTACCATGAGTCTAAAATGAAGTTTAGCCTTCCTTTTGTTTCATTCTGAGAACTTCTATATTATATTACCTTTAAAAATTGTTTATGATATTAAATTTAAAATACAAACAGCTCTCTCTCTCTCTTTTTTTTTAAATCATCCAGCCCAAAGTGGCAAAAACAGCTCTTTTCTCATTTGGCACCACCAATAATGCAAGTTAAAAATAATGTTGAGTTTATTATACTTTTGACCTGTTTAGCTCAACAGGGTGAAGGCATGTAAAGAATGTGGACTTCTGAGGAATTTTCTTTTAAAAAGAACATAATGAAGTAACATTTTAATTACTCAAGGACTACTTTTGGTTGAAGTTTATAATCTAGATACCTCTACTTTCTGTTTTTGCTGTTCGACAGTTCACAAAGACCTTCAGCAATTTACAGGGTAAAATCGTTGAAGTAGTGGAGGTGAAACTGAAATTTAAAATTATTTTGTAAATACTATAGGGAAAGAGGCTGAGCTTAGAATCTTTTGGTTGTTCATGTGTTCTGTGCTCTTATCATCACACAGGTGATGTGTTGTTCCTCAGGATTCTGGAAGTACTAAGCCGTAGTTAACAGGCTGCATAGACCTTCAGCCAATCTTCTTTCATTATACTGCTGCTTTTCTGTTTCTTAAAAAACAAAAATCAATGAACAACTTCTTTAGAAGGAAGCACCACTGTTCAATTGGTTAACTGAAAGTATGAATCACTGCCGCTTTGCTTGCCCACCTGTTGGCTTTTTCTCACAGGTTTTATTTATCTGAATGATTGTTGCATTTGAATACTGTAGCCATGGTGAGTGAGCAGTTGAAGACTTCCTTTCTGCACCTTCATAGTTAAGGGTTCATCTTCTCAAGAAATAAAGTTGTGCTGGGTTGTTTCAATTCTGTAGATCACCTAGAAACTAGGTAACAAGGCCCTTGGATCACAATGGGCACATTGCAGGTCTTTGGAAATGCTGGGAAGGGGTTACATTCAAGTAACTGCTGACGTCCTTCCTCTCTGTCAGACCCATGTTGGCCTGTAATTATATTTTTCTGAATCTAAAAACAAATAGAAATTTCTGATATCTTTTCAGTCTCCTACTTTTCTTTCCATTCATCACTTAAATCTCATTATTGTATAACGTTTCAAATTATGACCTGGATTGAAGGAAGTCTGTTTTGTCAGGGACTTTGTTAGGTGAACATCAGAATCTCAACTACAACAAAGCTGAAAAATGAGGCAGCCTTAACAGTAAATGCTTTTGGGCCGGGCGCGGTGGCTCACGCCTGTAGTCCCAGCACTTTGGGAGGCCGAGGCGGGCGGATCATGAGGTCAGGAGATCGAGACCATCCTGGTTAACACAGTGAAACCCCGTCTCTACTAAAAATACAAAGAATTAGCTGGGCGATGTGGCGGGCGCCTGTAGTCCCAGCTGCTCGGGAGGCTGAGGCAAGAGAATGGCGTGAACCCAGGAGATGGAGCTGGCAGTGAGCCGAGATCAGGCCACCGCACTCCAGCCTGGGCGACAGCGAGACTCCGTCCCAAGAAAAAAAAAAAGTGAATACTTTTGAAATGAGTGCTTTTTGAAGCTTAGAAGAACCATTAGGTTTATGTAATGCACCCATACTTATTCCTTTAAATAAATTTTAATTTAAAAACATTGAGATATTGGCTTCTGTCAACATGATTTAATTAATTCTTTACATTAAGCTGGTTTTCCCCCTGGCAGCTGACAAATAAGTTCATTGTTCTTGTAGAAGTGGGCTCACAAGGTTAAATGTGAATGTTCTCAAAGGTACACAGCCTTGTTTCAGAAGAATTTTAGTGCCCACTGTAAAATCAATCATACAGAGCCAATTTGGGGTATGACTCCAAGGTATGCAAGGTATGACTCCTCTGGAAGCCAAGTTTTTTCATAGGGCACTGTGGTAATACCCATAGCACTAATCCTCAGTGTGCTGGTTGAAGAAATAAAATGTTTTTAAAGAAGGATAAAGGAGGAATTAATTAGAAAATGTTTTTTTCCACATATTAGCAAATAAATGAAATGTCATTTTCATATTAAGTAATTATAGTTATGATCTTGCTTCATTTCTACCTACTCTCCTTTTGAAATATTCTTTATTACTAAATAATATTTTAGGAGGAGTTAACAGAAATAATTACCTGTAACATCTGCAGATAAACTTACATAGCTAACATTGTGTGCTGACTTTTTAAATGGTGAAGTGGCATTAATGAGATGTTCACTTTACAGAATTTGAAGTTTGAGTTCTATTTTAGTAGTCTGCCGTGTCCCCCAAATCCCATTTAGATAAATTGAGGTTCATTTTTCACATAGACTTGCAATTTTTAGACACCACATTTTTTTATAGTAACAGCCTCATTTGCCTGTACAATAACTAATAATACAGTATTTCATAGGTACATTGTATGTGCACAGGAAATTTTTCTTTAAATCTTAAGAGCCTTTAATAAACGAGATATTTTAATATTTTAATGTTACTACATTTAAAAAATAGTGTTTTCCTACAAAATTTTCTGTATTCAGTATACGTTAACTATGAAAATGTCAAACAAATCATTGAAATATATTTAAGGAAAAATTACCAACCAAAAGTAATGAGTACCCTCTATATGCATATTTGCTGGAATGTTCATGTGAAATGGTAACATTTCCAATAACAGCATTTTGAATCTGGGGTGACACAAACATGATTTTTATTTTTGAGCTAGGGATTTTGATGGAGAAGCACCTAGATGAAGACACCATTTCATTCATGATATTTTAAAATTAGAAAAGTAAAGCTTCTAAATTGAAACTCTTAACAGGTCACTTCATGAAATTTTTAGTTTTAAATTTAATTTTACATGAGATGTCTTTCTGAAGAGCTACTTTTATTAACTTTCACTTAGATCGTTGTATGCTAGGCATTCAGTATTTCTCTACTTGATTTTCCTATGCCTAGTTGTGATTACAGCAAGTATTTAATAATAAAGTCAGTCATGTGAGAGTTTCCATTAATTTCAGTGGGTCCTTGGAAGGCAGGCAGAAGATTTCTGTCCAAGAGTCTTATTTTTGACATGAGATGAAATTCTTTTTTTTTTTGAGATGGGGTCTCACTGTGTCACCCAGGCTGGAGTGCAGTGGCAGGATCTTGGCTCACTGCAACCTCCCAAGCTCAAGCCATCCTCCCACCTCAGTCTCCTGAGTAGCTGGGACTACTGGCATGTGCCCCCATTCCTGATTAGTTTTTTTGTATTTTTGGTAGAGATGGGGTCTTGCTATATTGCCTAATTTTTGTGTTTTTAGTAGAGATGGGGTTTCACCATGTTGGCCAGGCTGCTCTTGAACTCCTGAGCTCAAGTAATCTGCCCGCCCTGGCCTCCCAAAGTGCTGGGATTACAGGCATGAGCCACCATGCCTGGCTAAAACCAATTCTTTAGATTGTTTTTGCCACCATTTGCTTACTTGGAATAGCTTTCACATTTATTTTTCTTATGAAGAAATCCAGTGTCAGTCAGACCATGTAACATGAAAGCAAAATTTCATTGAAGCCTATCCTTGTCTTAATTATTCTAAAATAAAGTACAATAAAGTGAATTATTTTGCCCTTTGTAGTAGCATAGTGTTAAGTTATGTATATATTTTAATATGCATACTCCTAAGTAAAGTTTCAGAGATCACATGCTGGAGAGCAGTGGCTTTCAGACAGCACCAGCATCACCTGAAGGCCTTGTTGAATACACATTATTGGAAGAGAGGGGAGAACACAGGCTCATGCCTGTAATTCCAGTGCTTTGGGAGACTGAGGCAGGAGGATCACGTGAGCCCAGGAGTTCAAGATCAGGCTGGGCAATACAGCAAGACCCCTGTCTCTACAAAAACAAAAACAAAAAACAAACAGGCATGGTAGTGCATACCTGTAGTCTGAGCTGCTTGGGAGTCTGAGGCAGGAGGATCACTTGAACCCAGGAGTTCGAGGCTGCAGTGAGTTATTATTGGGCCACTGCAGTCCAGCCTGGGCAGCAAAGTGAGACCCTGTCTATTAAAAAAAACAAAACCAAAAACTTGATTGCTGGGTGCCACCCTAGAGTTTCTGATTCAGTAGGTCTGGCGGTGGGGATGGTGGGCCTGGTAATTTGCCTTTCTAACAAGCGTCCAGGTAATGCCCCAGGTGCTGGTCCCAGGACCACACTTTGCAGATTATTACTCTGAGAAGAGCACTAACTCTGACGTTGGATTCCTTCTGTTCCTCATTAGTGAATTTATTTGGGGGAGATTATTCAATCTGGTAGATCCGCATTTACTTAGCTGTGAAGTGGAGGTTAATGCAACCTGCCTGAGACTGTGAGAATCAGAAACTCTAATTGAAATACCAGGCCCAGCGTGCCTGGATGCTTGAAAAATGCTGACTCCCATGGTCAGTCCTTCCCTCACTCTTCTCAGCTATAAAGTGAGGAGCGAAATTCAGTATCTTTTAAGATTCCTCTCAGGTGTAAAATGCTGTGATTCTAAAAGTTTAATTTTGTAGTTCCAGAGACAATGCCAAACACCTGTGTGTACTTAGTGCTTTGTAAAGAGTGGTGATAACAGTGACGCCACATAGGCCGTAGTTTTGTAGTTCCAGAGACAATGCCAAACACCTGTATGTACTTAGTGCTTTGTAAAGAGTGGTGATAACAGTGACGCCACATAGGCCGTGATTTTGTTTTTGCTTTTGTTAGGGTGTTCAGCATCTTGACTCCTTAAAAGTTTTCAGTCAGATTTATAAAGCAGCATTGAAGAAGTTGTATTATGTTTGAATACAGTTGGAATCCATGGCAGTTTTATGGAGGCCGAATATGTCAGATGAATGGGCTAATTTTCCTGAGTTGCTGGCCTTATTAGTCCCTACTATGTTGCCCCCTGGTTACCTAATGCATGTTCAAAAGGTATAGTTTTCATCACCTGCTTGATCTTGATTTTCAGACAGCATCAAATCAGTTGCAAAACAAATCCAAGCTAAAATTGTGAGCGTATGATTAATTTACTATAGCATGTAATTATGCAGTATTTTATTTTTTATTTTTTTTGAGACAGAGTCTCGCTCCATTGCCCAGGCTGAAGTGCAGTGGCATGATCTCGGCTCACTCTAACCTCTGCCTCCTGTGTTCAAGTGATTCTTCTGCCTCAGCCTCCCGAATAGCTGAGATTACAGACATGCACCACCACGCCCAGCTAATTTTTTGTATTTATAGTAGAGACGAGGTTTTACCGTGTTGGCCAGGTTGGTCTTGAACTCTTGACCTCAAGTGATCTACACGCCTCGGCCTCCCAAAGTGCTGGGATTACGGGTGTGAGCCACTGTGCCCAGCTATCCAGTATTTTATTTAAAAGTTGTCACTAGGGTGTTCACTATTGTGAATTTATAATCTTAAAAGTTGGGGATGCTAAAAGTACCAGACTAAAATACTACGAGGTTTTCTCATCTTTTAATTCCATTTTGTTAGAAAAAAATAATCACAACCAGGGTTCTTTTACCTTTCCCCAGCCATCTAGACTGCTTTACTGCAATGTTGGGAAGATTGCATACAATAAAAGCTGTAGCTAGTTGATTGGGATTTGGGAAAATTGAATCAAGCATTTGCATTCATCCAGAATGGTCTTAAACTGCTGACTGTGGGGTGCCCACAGGATGAGCACTGGTGGCATGGGTGGGAGGAATTTCCTTGGATACTGCAATTGCATTTGAAAGATCTATTTTCCAAAACCCGAGCAGAGAGAGGCTAGGAGGAATGCAGACAGGACATTGAAAATGCGAATTCCCTTTACTAGTAGAACATGAAATATCTGATAATGGTTTAAAAAAAATGAGTGTCAGGATACATTGTAGTATAAAGGTTCAACTAGTATAATTTAAAATGAGTCTTTATATTCAGGCCAGGTGCGGTGGCTCACACCTGTAATCCCAGCACTTTGGGAGTCCGAGGCGGGTGGATCACCTGAGATTAGGAGTTCAAAACCAGTGTGACCAACATGGAGAAACCCCTTCTCTACTAAAAATACAAAAAATTAGCCAGGCATGGTGGTGCACGCCTGTAGTCCCAGCTACTTGTGAGGCTGAGGTAGGAGAATCGCTTGAACCCAAGAGGCAGAGGTTGCAGTGAGCTGAGATCACACCACTGCACTCCAGCCTGGGTGACAGAGCGAGACCCTGTTTCAAAAAAATAAGAAATAAAAAGTGAGTCTTCATATTCAAATTAGTATATGAGGTTAGGCAACAATTCTTGTATGGGACCAGGTATATTTAATTTCCCTTTCTTTGCAGTCATCCTAGTAAATCCTTGTAAAGGGTTATTTTACATACAATTTTGTAGTATATTCTAAATCCCCTTTGGCAAATAAAGCTGAAGTTATCTAGTGTCAGCATACTGTGATTTGTATATTTATATAAGACAAGATTGCATCATTCTGATTAAGTTGCAGCATTTTAGTTTTATCTGATAGGCCTGTATTGAGTAATCAGTAGCTATGTGCAAATATTAAGTCAACTTAATTACCAGACCCAGAAGTCCAGAGGTAATCAAAGAGTACTTTCGGAAGATGAAATATTTGTAATGAGTTATGGAAACAATGTTTTAGAAATGTTTTTCTTGGTTGAATTTAATGCAGATTTTTACCTCAATTTTGTTAAAAAACTTGATAATTTGATCCCTCCATCTATTTAATATTTAATATTTTCAGATTCTAGAGTATTTAAAATTTAAACACAATTATAAAATTAATTATAATTCCTACTTATGTTAGCTATGATTTAGGGCCAAAACTACCCTGGTTTTGTCTGCAACTTGAAACATTGTGTATTTTAAAGTATATAATTTGGGAACATTATTTTATAGACTGTGGATAACCAAATATAAGATTTGTGATTTTTAATGCTTCATTTGTGTAAAATCATTTGTATATTCTATTTATAGTATGCATTTTCTAGCTCATTAAAAGTACAGAAAAACCTCAAATCTGTCCTTATACAAATATTTGATTTCTAGTTTCCTTTTATTAAAACATTTTCACTCATTCATTCTTTCACACCTTAGTCTCTAAGATGTGTCTCGGGTATTTGATAAAGTAGGTCTTCTTGTGGAGCACATCACTCAGCTTTGGAGACCAAACATTAAACACACTGAGTTGCATCTTATGCATGTTAAGGTCTAAAGCCAAAAGGTGAAATTTTTGAATAATCAAATTGCCCTTGGGAGGGTCCTGAATAAGAGATCTACATTCCATCTCATGATAAGTCCCTTCCATTGAACTTTTCCTCCAAAATTGGAATAGAAATTAGCAACAGCAGAAAGCCAATGCTATCCCTAGGATGGTGGGGTGGAGGGAGGAAGCCGTCATAAAGCTCAAGGCCAGGGTCACCCAGAGGAAGCACAACCCCCGCAGCAGAGCACAGGGGCCTTCAGGGTGCTGCAGCTGGAGGCAAAGAAGGAGGGAAAGAAATACTCTCGCTTTGCTTTGCTTTTTGCCATTGACTCCCAGTGGCAGGAGCTGACTGGAAGCCAGCTGGCACAGGAGCTTGGAGCTTGGTGGTATCCCTCTGGTGTCGACTCCCCTGACTTACAGCAGAGCCGCAGACCTCAGGTCAAGCAGGCTCAGAATTGGCACATTTGCACTGGGGACCATATCGTATGGACAACACTTACTTTCAACAGTAGAATCACAGCCTGCGAAGATGTCACGGTACAAGAAATATTCTGGAACCAAGATCACCTTTATCCATGTCAAGTCCACTCCAGAAAGTGGAATTAGGGGAAAGTACCTGCCCTGGACTAGTATTTCGAATCCCTTCCCTCCTCTACTTACTCCCCTTTCCCTTTTTCTTCTCCCAAGCTGAGCTAAAGGGAAATGTGAAGAACATTATTGCCTCTTTAAAACCAAACATATATAAAATATGAAAAATATTTTTCAGTGACAAAAGATAAGAATGAAAGCATTCAGGATAGTGTATTCATAGAAGCTTTGGGAAAGAGTAAAAATAATTTCTTAAATTTTTTTCTTGAAAGACTGAAAATAGAATCTTAAGGAGATAGTGTTCTTAAAGCCTTGATCTGACTACTTGACTACTTATAACTTCTTTCTTCATCTACTAATTATTTTGAAAAGTCACTTAGTCATTTGTCAACCCTAACCTTTAGAGATAAACATTTAAAATCAGTTCACTAATCACAGCATTTTTTTTTTTTAGATGGAGTCTTGCTCTGTCGCCCAAGCTGGAGTGCAGTGGCGAGATCTCGGCTCACTGCAACCTCTACCTCCTGGGCTCAAGCGATTCTCCTGCCTCAGCCTCCCGAGTAGCTGGGACTACAGGCGCATGCCACCACACCCAGCTAAATTTTGTATTTTTAGTAGAGACGGGGTTTCACCATGTTGGTCAGGATGGTCTCGATCTCTTGAACTCGTGATCCGCCCTCCTTGGCTTCCCAAAGTGCTGGGATTATAGGCGTGAGCCACCACGCCCGGCCCACAGCATCATTTTTCAAGGGTCTCTAGGGTGAAGAGGTGTGTGGGTTTGCCAAGGACAGTCCTAGTTTCTACCTGCTGTCCTAGGACAATCATGAATAATGCCCCTTTCAGTTTCAAAAGTGTCATAGTTTAGACATTAAATTACCTGACCACCCTTATATGCCCCATGTTTCTTAACATCTAGGCTGCTGACAAAATTCACATTTTCTGACTGTCAGTCTAGTGTTCTCTATACTAGACTGATATGGATCCACAAAGGAAGCAGTATTGGCCAACAATTAATCTTCAGTCTTTGGATTAGTGAGAGGTGACAACGTGCTGGCAGCTGTCACAACCCTCGCTCACTCTCCCCGCCTCGTCTGCCTGGGTTCCCAGTTTGACGGCACTTGAGGAGCACTTCAGCCTGCCGCTGCACTGTGTGAGCCCCTTCCTGGGCTGGCCGAGGCCGGAGGTGGCTCCCCCAGCTTGCGGGGAGGTGTGGAGGGAGAGGCGAGGGCGGGAACAGGGGCTGCACGTGGTGCTTGCGGGCCAGCGCGAGTTCTGGGTGGGTGTGGGCTCGGCGGGCCCTGCCGGCCCCGGACAATGAGGGGCTTAGCACCCGGGCCAGCGGCTGCGGAGGGTGTGCTTGGTCCCCCAGCAGTGCCGGCCCACCGGCGCTGCGCTCGATTTCTCTCCGGGCCTTAGCTGCCTCCCCTCGGGGCAGGGCTTGGAACCTGCAGCCCGCCATGCCTGAGCCTTCCCAGCTCCGTGGGCTCCTGTGTGGCCAGAGTGCCCCCTGCTCCACGGTGCCCAGTCCCATCAACTACCCAAGGGCTGAGGAGTGCGGGCGCAGGGTGCGGGACTGGCGGGCAGCTCCACCTGTGGCCCCTGTGCGGGATCCGCTGGGTGAAGCCAGCTGGGCTCCTGACTCTGGTGGGGACTTGGAGAGCTTTTATGTCTAGCTAAAGGATTGTAAATACAGCAATCGGCACTCTGTATCTAGCTCAAGGTTCGTAAACACACCAATCAGCACCCTGTGTCTAGCTCAGGGTTTGTGAATGCACCAATCCACACTCTGTATCTGGCCAATCTAGTGGGGACATGGAGAACTTTTGTGTCTAGCTCAGGGATTGTAAACGCACCAATCAGTGCCCTGTCAAAACAGACCACTGGCTCTCTGTAAAATGGACCAATCAGCAGGATGTGGGTGGGGCCAGATAAGAGAATAAAAGCAGGCTGCCGGAGCCAGCAGTGGCAACCCACCGGGGTTCCCTTACCAAGCTGTGGTAGCTTTGTTCTTTCGCTTTTTGCAATAAATCTTGCTGCTGCTCACTCTTTGGGTCCACACTGCCTTTATGAGCTGTAACACTCACGGTGAAGGTCGGTAGCTTCACTCCTAAAGCCAGCGGGAGCACGAACCCACCAGGAGGAATGAACAACTCCAGACGCGCCGCCTTAAGAGCTGCAACACTCACCGCGAAGGTCCGCAGCTTCACTCCTGAGCCGGCGAGACCACGAACCCCACCAGAAGGAAGAAACTCCGGACATGCCGCCTTTAAGAACTGTAACACTCACCGCGAGGGGCCACGGCTTCATTCTGGAAGTCAGTGAGACCAAGAACCCACTGAGTCCGGACACATTGGGATGTTAGAGTCCTACCTTCAAAGCATTTTTCTCCTGGAGTGGACTTTGCACAAATGGTAGGCCGATTGTGGAGTCAGTGAAGAACCAGGCTAATCCAGCTTGTTTTATTGGCCCCAATTTTTCTTCTCAGGGCCGTAAACCAGTTATTACCAGGAAACAAAAGCAAAGTAAGTATTAAGTTTTGAATTAGTATTGAGGAGAAACATCTAAAATCAATTCTCGCCAATCTAATTAAATTAGATTCCCAAACCGGAAGAAGCTTTGCAATTACTGCCAAAATGTCTCAGAGGGCATTAGGTTAATTGAAGCTGGAGAGGAGTGAGAAAAGAGGCAGCTGCTAGTCACTGAGAATAAGGACTATTTGCTGTGAGGTTTGTAGGGGCAGCACTTTGCTGTTGGGATTTGGTAAGGGGATTTGTTTTAAAATTGGAATTATATTTTGTTGGCTTTTAATCAAAAGCAGGGAAATATATTTTTTCCTACGCCTAAGAATTTACATAAGCTAATTTGTTCCATAATTAGAAAAATCTTTGCTTTTAGCATATGGACTATAACAATAGGGGTCGTAACTCATGAGTCGTGTGACACATTGTTTCCCTTTGGTGAAGTTTTACTTTAAGATCTGTTGAGTATATCCAGGGAGAGAGATGAAGGTCAAGACATGCTTATTTTTACAGAGAGAGAGAGAGAAAGAGATTCATTAAACTTTGAGTTATACTTTATTTTTATTTATTTATTTTTTTGAGATGGGGTCTTGCTCTGTCACCCAGGCTGGAGTACAGTGGCATGATCTTGGCTCATTGCAACCTCCACTACCAGGGCTCAAGTGATTCTCCCACCTCAGCCTCTCAAGTTGCTGAGACTACAGGTGCACACCAACAAGCCTGGCTAAGTTTTTTGATTTCTAGTAGCGATGAGGTCTTGCTATTTTGCCTAGGCTGGTCTCGAACTCCTGGCCTCAAGCAATCTGCCTGCCTTGGCTTCCCAAAGTGCTAGGATTACAGATGTGAGCCACCGTGCCTGGCCCATATTTTACTCAGTAGGAATCTTTGCTATTTGCTATGATTTTTAATTCTTCTTGCATGTTAATTTTGCTTCCCCAATGAGTATGTTAAATGTTCTTTAAAATCTTCCTGTAAAAAAATCATAAACATATTAAACAGCAGTTCTCTAATTGAATGTGCTAATTTGATAAATATTTGAGTGGATACCTACTATTTGCAAAGTTTCAAGGAATACAGTGGTGAGTAAGATAGTCTTTTTTTTTTGCTCTGTCTCCCAGGCTGGAGTGCAGTGGTGTGATCTCGGCTCACTGCAACCTCCGCTTCCTGGGTTTCAAGTGATTCTCCTGCTTCAGCCTCCCAAGTAGCTTAGATTACAGAAGCACATTACCATTCTTGGCTAATTTTTGTATTTTTAGTAGACATAGTTTCACCATGTTGGCCAGGCTGGTCTCGAACTCCTGAGTTCAAGTGATCCCACCTGTCTCGGCCTCCCAAAGTGCTGGGATTACAGGTGTGAGAGACTGCACTTGGCCAATAAGATAGTCTTTAATGTCAAGGAGTTTGATTTTTTTCTTGGCGGAGGTGATAAGAAAATATGTCGAAACAATAACATAGTTTACAGTAGTTGGCATCAAAGGAATGGGGAAGGGCTTTTTACCAAGCTTGTCTAGCTTGTGTACCGCAGGCTGCATGTGGGCCAACACGAATTCATAAACTCTCTTTAGACATTATGAGATTTTTTTTTTTTTTTTTAGCTCACCAGTCATCATTAGTGTTAGTGTATCTTATGTGTGGCCCAGAAAGCCAAAAGATCAGACACCCCTGCACAGAGAAAGTAGCGCTTGAGATGAACTTGAAGGTTGAAATTAAACTTTGAGAGGTATTGTTGGCAGGCAGGAGATAGGAAGCAAATAACTGCATCGAGTTGGAGAAATTTGTTGGTCTTTGGGGAAAAGCAAGTAGTTCAGTCTGGCAGGAGTTGGAATAAGTGTTAGGGAATAATGGGAAACAGAGTTAGAAAAGCAAATTGTGAAATACTGTGTATCAGTCGGCTTAGGCAGTTAAACTGCAGTAACAAAGGACTCTCCAAATCACAGCAATACTACAAGGTTATTTCTCTCTTACATTACATTTCCCTTGTGGGTATCTGTAGCTCTGCTCCATGGCTCCTTTGTTCTGGGGTCAGGCTGCAGAAGCAGCTTCGATCTGGGCTATCATCAATTCTGGCCAAGGGAAAGAAAATATGGGAGAACTGTTCAATGGTTTTCGTAGTGTCCGCTTGACTGTGGCATATGTTACAGCTGTTCACGTTTCATTGGCCAAAGCAAGTCACTTGGCCATGCCTGCCATCCCTGGGAAAGGGGAAATATAATCCTCTTACAGGAAAGGACAAAAAATATATAAAACAATTTACCAAAAGCCTTGAAAGCCAATCTGAGTCTTTTGCATTTAAATCTTTAGATGGCTTGGAGCCATGGCAAGTTTCTGGACAAGATAATATGGCTTAGTAAAACAAACAAACAAAAACATCAGGGTGTTTGTTTGTTGTTGTTGTTGTTGTTGTTGTTTGAGACAGAGTCTCGCTCTGTCACCCAGGCTGGAATGCAGTGGCGCGATCTCGGCTCACTTCAAGCTCCGCCTCCCGGGTTCACGCCATTCTCCTGCCTCAGCCTCCCGAGTAGCTGGGACCACAGGTGCCCGCCACCACGCCCGGCTAATTTTTTGTATTTTAGTAGAGACGGGGTTTCACCGTGTTAGCCAGGATGTTCTCGATCCCCTGACCTCATGATCCACCCGCCTCGGCCTCCCAAAGTGCTGGGATTACAGGCGTGAGCCACTGTGCCCAGCCCAGGGTGGTTTTTATGTTGTGTGTGTGTTTGTGTGTATGTGTGTGCATGTACATAAAAATTATTTAGGGTATTTATTATAAATGCGGGTTCCAGGATTCCAGAAGGTCTGATTCAGGGAGCTCAGGAATCTGCCCGGTAGCAAGCAGCCAGGTGGAGAGAATGTAGATTGTCCACAGACCTCATTTTATAAAACCCGGATCAAGGAATCAACGGAGAGTGCTCAGGCAAGTATAGGTGAGATGGGGCAGTGAGTGAGGGAACGACAGGTAGGTCGTGAGTGCAGAGGCCCAGATGCAATGTTGGCACATGGTAAATGGCCAGTACGGAGGCAGATAGATAAGAGAGAACAGATGGAACTAGACTTACTCAAGGTGGGAGGCTATGGTGCAAACAGCCAGGAAACAGGGTAGTGGAAGGGGCAAATCTTGGGAGCTGAGATTAGGAATATCAGGGGATCTTGATCTTCCCTGAGGAGGAGGAGGCAAGCCTAGCTGATGCAAGAAAAAGCTGAGAACTTGAGGAGAGCAGAGGCAATAAACAGGAAGTCGCAGGAAACTCAGTGCCTGTAAGCAGCTATGGAAAACTTGACTAAAAGCGGTCACATAAATTTGATTTTGTATTCGGCCAGAAGAGGGCACTACAGTAGCACATATGCTGATGTCTGGGCTCGGCCGCCCAAACTGAGTCATGCCAGCTCCTGTCCAGTAGGATTATTAACCCGACCCACAGTGCAGTATTTTGGGCGATTCATTTATTACTTTTATAGCTGTGAATCTTTTTAGAAGGAACTTTAAGGTTTCTATTTATTAAGGAATCTGGGGTTATTTTGTTTTGAACTGTGAATTCCTGTAGTCAAAAAGAAATTAATTCCACGGAGTTTAAGGGAATTATTACCCATTTATTGGCATCACTAGAGGCATGGAGAGGAGATTAGGACAGAGAGGAGAAAAGACCTAGAAGACAGAAAAGTGCATTTGAGGCATGACTTCTGGGAGTGTAATTGCTGAGCCCAAAAGGTTGGAATCTTACGGGTTTTGTTTGTTTGTTTGTTTTTGAGATAGAGTCTCGCTCTGTCGCCCAGGCTGGAGTGCAGTGGCTTGATCTCGGCTCACTGCAACCTCCACCTCCCAGGTTCAAGCGATTCTTCTGCCTCAGCCTCCTGAGTAGCTGAGATTACAGGCATGCGCCACCACGCCCAGCTAATTTTTGTATTTTTAGTAGAGACGGGGTTTCCCCATTTGGCCAGGCTGGTCTTGAATTGCTGACCTCAAGTGATCCACCCGCCTCAGCCTCCCAAAGTGCTGGGATTACAGGCATGAGCCACCGCGCCTGGCCTATTTTTATGACCAAATAATACTCCATTGTGTGGACAAACTACATTTTGTTGATCTATTCATTAGTTGTTGGGTGTTCGGGTTGTTTCCACCTTTTGGCTATTATGAATAGTGCTGCTGCGAATGTTCGTGTTCAAGTTTTTGTGTGGACACGTTTTTATTTCTCCTGGATATATACCTGGGAGTAGAATTCCTGGATCGAATGGTAACTCAGTATTTAATGTTTTGAGGAACTGCCCAGCTGTTCTACAGTGGCTGCACCATTTTTCCTTTCCACCAGCAATGTATGAGTGTCTCAGTTTCTCCACATCCTCAACAACATTTGTTATGCTCTGTTTTTTAGGGGTTTTCTTGTTTTCATACAGCCTTAGTCGTAAGTCGAAGTGGTGTATCACTGTGATGTTTTGGTTTCGTTTTTATGGTCTATGCTTGATATAGTTACTCTTATGTGTCAACTTGACTGGGTGATGGGATACCCAGCTGGTTGGTTAAACCTTATTTCTGGTGTGTTTGTGAGGGTGTTCCCAGAAAAGATTAGCATTTGAATGGTTGGACTGAGTAAAGAAGATGGTCAACATGGGTGGGCATTATCAATCTACCGAGGGCCTGAATAAAACAAGAAGGCAGAGGAAGGTTGAATTAACTCTGCTTGACTACTGAGGTGGGACATCAATCTTCTCCAGCCCTCACCACTCCTGGTTCTCAGGCCTTAAGACCTGGACTAGAATCTACACTATTGATTCTCCACCTCTTGGACTTTGGGACACCACAGGCTTTCCTGGGGGTCCAGTTCACAGGTGGTTCGCAGCGGGACTTAGCCTCCAGAATGATGTGATCCAATCAATATCTCTTTAATTTAATTTAATTTAATTTTACTTAGATTCTGGGATATATGCATAGAACATGCAGGTTTGCTACGTAGGTATACATGTGCCACGGTGGTTTGCTGCACCTATCAACCTGTCATCTAGGTTTTAAGCCCCACATGCATTAGGGTTTTCTCCTAATGCTCTCCCTCCCCTTTCCCCCCACCCCCAATAGGCCCTGGTGTGTGATGTTCCCCTCCCTGTGTCCATGTGTTCTTATTGTTCAACTCCCACTCATGAGTGAGACATGTGGTGTTTAGTTTTTTGTTCCTATGTTAGTTTGCTGAGAATGATGGTTTCCAGCTTTATCCATGACCCTCCAAAGACATGAACTCATTCTTTTTCATGGCTGCATAGTATTCCATGATATATATGTCTCACATTTTCTTTATCCAGTCTGTCATTGATGGGCATTTGGGTTGGTTCCGAGTCTTTACTATTGTAAATAGGGCTGCAGTAAACACACGTGTGCATGTGTCTTTATAGTAAAATGATTTATAATATACCCAGTAATGGGATTGCTGGGTCAAATGGTATTTCTGGTTCTAGATGAGCCAATCAATAGCTTATAAACAAGCAAACAAATTCTACTGGTTCTATTTCTCTGGAGAACCCTGACTAACACAATGCTTTAATTATTTTTTTCTTACTGTGGTAAAATATGCAGCACATAAAAGTTTTAATTTTAGCCTATTGTTGTTGTTGTTGTTGTTGTGAGACAAAGTCTCACTCTTGCCCAGGCTGGAGTGCAGTGGTGCAGTCACAGCTCACTGCAGCCTCAACCTCCCAGGCTCAAGTGATCCTCCCACCTCAGCCTTCCGAATAGCTGGGACTACTGGCATGTACCACTACACCCAGCTAATTTTTTATTTTTTGTAGAGCTGGGTTCTCCCCATGTTGCCCAGGCTGGTCTTGAACTCCTGGGCTCAAGGAATCCTTTCACTTTGGCCTCCAAAAGAGCAGGGATTACAGGTGTGAACCACTGCACCTGGCCTATTTGAGGCATTTTTAATTGTACAGCTCAGTGGCCTTCATGACATTCATATTGTTCGAATCATGGTGGTTTTGGTTTGCATTTCCCTGATGATTAATGATGTTGGGCATCTTTTTCCTGGGCTTGCTGGCCATTTGTATATCCTCCTTGGAGAACTGTCTGTTCAAGATCTTTGCTCATGTTTGATTTGGGTTGTGTTTTTATTGTTGAGTTGTGACCATTCTTTATATATTATGGATACTTGTCTCAATTGTAATGGCAGGATTTTAGTTTATGGAGGTGACTGAATGATGATGTGGAGAGGCCAATGTTACTGAAAGAAGAGTTTTCTTACAGTTCCTGAGAGGAGGGGACATGCCACAACACGCAGGGCCACAGCGAAAGCATTAGGATGGTCAAGAGGCAAAAGATGAGTGAGAAGGCATGGGCCATAGCCCTTACTGGAGTTTCTGCAGGAAACGCAAGACAGGGCCGGGCCATCAGTTTAGGACTGGCTACTTTGAATAACATGGGTGAGCCTGGGCTATAGGGGGTGGTCTCTAGTTGCCTGGAACCTGGCCTTGGGATGATTTAGGATAAGGGAAGTATTGGTTTGGTGTGTGAGAGTTATATAGAAGGTAGGTGGAGGCACAGACTTGGATCAGCCTGTCTGCACACGAAAGGAGAATTCCAGGCAACTTGACGTATATTTGTACAATTGTTTGATAATGCATTTCCATGTTTTTGGAAACAGTGAATCAAACGTGGACGGGAACAAGTCTCCCTCACTTGCCTCCTGCACCCAGCCTTGCCTCAGTGTGGGAATGCCCCATCCTTGGAGGGGAATGCCCCTTCTTGAAGGGGAGAGGTAAACACTTGTCTGCTGGCCTTGCAGTTACTAGATGCCAAATAGACATAAAGAATTTAAGGCCAGGCGCAGTGGCTCACGCCTGTAATCCCAGCACTTTGGGAGGCCAAGGCGGGCAGATCACTTGAGATCAAATCACTTGAGGTCAGGAGTTTGAGACCAGCCTGGTCAAAATGGTGAAACCCCATCTCTACTAAACATACAGAAATTAGCCAGGTGTGGTGGCGTGTGCCTGTAATCCCAGCTAATTGGGGGGCTGAGGTGGGAGAATGGCTTGAACATGGGAGGCGGAGGTTTCAGTGAGCTGAGATCGTGCCACTGCACTCCCACCTGGGCAACAGAGCGAGACTCCATCTCAAAAAAAAAATATCTGGGAAATCACAGGACAATATTAGACAGACCCTGAACAGATATATACAGTTGGCAAACATATTCTCTCATTCTGTGGGTTGTCATTTCACTTTTTTGATAGAGTTCTTCAATGCACAAAAGTTTAAAATTTTGTTGAAATTCATTTCATCTATGTTTTTCTCTTGTTGCTTGAGCTTCTGACACACACTGTGAGGGAGTCAGGATTCTCAGAACAAAGAACCCATTGCCAAATCTGAGATCATCAGGATTTATCCCTGTGTATTCTCTTACATGTAGGCTTTTGTTTCATTTTGAGTTAATTTTTTATACGGTATGAGGTAAGGATATATCTTATAAAAATTTTTATGTTATAAAGTGATAAGCCAAAGCCTACAAAGGACAGTCTGGTGATATTTATTGCAAATGTATATCTCTCCCAATTCTATTTCTAGGAATTTATTCCATAGATACAACGCAAAAGATATATGTGTAAGGTAATTCACTGCAGCATTCTTTTTTTTTTTAATAATAGTAAAGCGTTGTAAACAGTCCACGTGTCCCTCAATAGAGGCTTCGAAATAAATTGTGCAAAGATAAAATACTATAGGGCTACAAAAAATGAATTTCTGTATGTGCTGCTTTGGAAAGCTCTCCAAAAATTATTGTTCAATGAAAAGAAAAACAAGGTTTAGAACAGAATGGTTTTTTGGTGTGTGAAACATTTGGGACAATAAGATACACATTTATTTTTGAAGTTTTTAGGTTTTTTTTTTTTTTTTGAGACAGAGCCTGCGCTCTGTCGCTCAAGCTGGAGTACAGTGGTGTGATCTCGGCTCACTGAAACCTCTGCCTCCTGGGTTCAAGTGATTCTCCTGCCTCAGCCTCCTGAGTAGCTAGGATTACAGGCACATGCCACCACACCTGGCTGATTTTTGTATTTTTAGTACAGAGGGGGTTTCCCTGTGTTGGTCAGGCTGGTTTCAAACTCCTGACCTCAAATGATCCCCCCTCCTCAGCCTCCCAAAGTGCTGGGATTACAGGCATGAGCCACCAAGCCTGGCCTAAGTTTTAAAAAAAATTTAATTAAAAAATAATTGCATGTATTTATGGGATACAGTGTGATGCTTTGATACACATATACACTGGGGAATGATACAACCAGGCTAATTAGCATATCCATCACCTCCGATAGTTACCATTTCTTTGTGGTGAGAACATTGAAAATCCTCTCCTTCAGGTCTTTTCAAATACACAATACATTAGTATTAACTATAGTCATCACGCGGTGCAATAGAGCACCAGAACTTAATCCTTCTAACTGAGGATAACTTTGTACCCATTGACCAACCTCTCCCCTTTCCCTGCCCGCCCCTCCCTCCAGCCTCTGGTAACCATCATTCTACTCTCCACTTCTGTGAGTGTGACATTTTTAGAGTCCACACGTAAGTGAGGTCATGTAGAATTTTTGCTCTGTATATGCACATGTCTCATGTACAAGTAAAGACGCTCTGCAAATTTTAAGACACCAAGGATGGGGCATTCCCACAGCGAGGCAGGCGCTGGGTGCAGGAGGTAAGTGAGGGAGTGTTGTTCCAGTCCAGATTTGATTCACTATTTCTGAAAACATGGAAATGCATTACCAAACAATTGGACAAATATACGTTAAAATTTAAAAAGAACCTTCTGCAGAAAAGAAAGGAGCAATGGGGATAAAACAGCCACACGGTCATGGGTGTTACACGTATAACATTTTGTTCCAGTTGAAGCTCCGTGTTTTCTTAGCCAGTTTTCTCGTGACTACTTATGTACTAAGTACAATCGCACCGGAGCTGGCCGACTCCGGGCTGTGGCCACGGATGTCAAATGACAGCCCTGGCCTCGTCCACACAGTAAAGAGCAGACCTCACACGGGATGGTTTACCATCGAGGGGTCCAGACAGAAAGGCTGTTTTGGAACCCCTCTCACTTGAAGAGCACAAATCCGAATGAATACATTGTTTTATTGTTTTACCAGTAAGGTTCTTGACACTGATGACTTACCTTCCGATCCCCAGGAAACAGACGGTAAGTGTCCTTGAGAAGAATATCCCTTCACAGCAAATTCACATCTGTCCTTCAGCCTAGAGAGATCAGACAGAGATGAAGACCTCACCACTAAAGACCCACTCTCCTAGCTGTTTTGGAGAGGTCGCTCTTGTCTTTATAAACTTCTGAAGTTGTCTCTTGGCATATTTCCCTCCCCTCAAATCCTTATAAAAACAGGTGTGGCTAAAGCCTGTCTTTGCTGAAAGAACACTCTCTTCCTTAATAGAAAATTCTCTATTGAAAACTTATTTTCCCTGGCTGGGCGCAGTGGCTAACGCCTGTAATCTCATCACTTTGACAGGCCAAGGTGGGTGGACCACACAGTCAGGAGATCAAGACCAGCCTGGCCAACATGGTGAAATCCTGTCTCTACTAAAAATACACAAATTAGCTGGGTGTGGTGGTGCATGCCTGTAATCCCAGCTACTTGGGAGGCTGAGGCAGGAGAATAGCTTGAACCAGGGAGTTGGAGGTTGCGGTGAGCCGAGATCGTGCCACTGCACTCCAGCCTGGCGACAAAGTGAGACTCCATCTCAAAAAAAAAAAAAAAAAGAAGAAAAAAAAGAAAGAAAGTAGTTTCCCTTTCTGGCTTCTGTGGTTAGTGGTGCAACAGTAGCAAAACTGGTCTCAGACATGTGAGTGGGAGGCAGGAAATCTGCAAAGTGACAATGGTCACCATATGTACTTTTTACCCTTTCTGTGTGCTAGACCAGAGGCCCATGCTGGCGTGCCATTCTGACATGCACTGTGAGGGAGGTGACATTCTTAGAACAAATGCCGCATGTGTGGAAGATGGAGGAGCCCCGTGCCAAATTCCTTCTGTTTTTATCCTCCTTCCAGTAGGAGCCCCAGATATCAACTCCACAAATTTGAAACTGTGCCAGACCAGAGTGTGTAGAGAAGTGATTGGGGAACTGTGGGAGGGGAGAAGATAATATTGGTATAATAAAATCAAATTCGGGGCTGGGCATAGTAGCTCACGCCTGTAATCCCAGCATTTTGGAAGGCCAAGGTGGGTGGATCACTTGAGGTCAGGGGTTCGAGACCAGCCTGACCAACATGGTGAAACCCTGTCTCTACAAAAAAATACAAAAATTAGCCAGGCGTAGTGGTGCCTACCTTTAGTCCCAGCTACTCTGGAGGCTAAGGTAGGAGAATGGCTTGAACCCAGGAGGTGGAGGTTGCAGTGAGCTGAGGTCGTGCCACTGCACTCCAGCCTAGGTGACAGAGTGAAACCGTGTCTCAACAAACAAACAAACACACACACAAAAAAAAAGAAAAGAAAAAAGAAAAAATCAAACTTGAAAAAGAACTCCATTAAAAAGAAAAAAACTGATTTTATAACTATAATAAAACTATGCTATAAATATAATAAAATGCCATGGAACATAACATATTTCTCCATTTATTTAGATCTTCACAAAACATTGTTTCGAAATTCTCAGTGTATGAGTCTTACACTTCTTTTGTTGATATTTTCCCAAGTGTTTTATTATTTTTTATTGTATTGTGAGTGCAATTTTTTTCCTTAATATCATTTTAGATTGTTCATTGCTAGCATATAAAATACAATTTATTTTTTATATTGGTTTTATATCCTGCAACCTTCCTAAACTTACTCATTAGTTCTAGCAGGTTTTTTAAAATAGATTCCATCAGATTTTCTGCACACATCTTCTGTGATTAAGGACAGTTTTATTTCTTTTTTCCCAGTCTGGATGCCTTTTATTATTTTTTTCCAGTCTATCCCTGGCTATAACTTTCAGTAAAATTTTCAATAGAAGTGTTAAGAATGGACATGCTTGTCTTGTTTCTGATCTCAGTCTTTCACCATCAAATATCACATAGATACAGGTTTCTTGAGAAAAGCTCTTTATAAGGTTGAAGAAGTTTTGCTTTTTTCTACTTTGTGGAAAGTTCTTTTTATTTTATCATGGATTTTGTCAAATGATTTTCCTATATCTATTGAGATAATCATGCGATTTTTATTCTTTATTCTATTAATATGGTATGTAATATTAATATATTTTAAGATGTTAATCTAACCTTACTTTCCTGGGGTAATTCCCACTTTGTCATGGTGGGTACTTAAAAATATATGTTTATGTATTCAGTTTGCTAGTATTATTTTTAAAGAGTTTTTGCATCTATTTTTATGAGAGATTTTAGTTGATAGTTTTTCCTACTTCTGATATCTTTGTATTGTGTTGGTATCTGGGTAATGATACTGGCCTCATCGAATGAGTTAGGAAATATTTCCTCCTCACCTATTGGTATCGGTTGAACTGTGCCCTCCTGCCCAAATGTATACGTTAAAATGCTAAGTGCCAGTGCCTCAGAATGTGCTCTTATTTGGAGATGAGGTTTCTATAGAGGTAATCAAGTTAAAATGAGGTCTTTAGGGTGGGTCCCAATCCAATATGACTGGTGTCCTTGTAAGAAGCGGAAATTTGGACACAGACACAGACAGAGGGGAGAGAATGTGAAGACAGGCGGAAGATGACTCTGCAAGCCAGTGAAAGAGGCCTGGGACTGACCCTTCCCTCACAGTCCTTGGAAGGAACCAACCTACCAACACCTTGGTCTTGGACTTGTAGCCTCTAGAACTGTGAGACAGTAAATTTCCATAGTTTAAGCCACATAGTGCAGTACTTTGTGATGGCAGCCCTCATAAACAAATACACAGATTTTCTGAAGAGTTTGTATAGGATTGGCAAGATTGCTTCCTTAAATATTGGATACAATTGACCAGTAAAGTCATCTGGGCCTAGAGTTTTTTTTTTGTGGGAAGATTTTAAGTTACTAATTCAATTTCTTATTTGTTATCAGTCTCCTCAGATTTTAAATTTCTGATTGAGTCAGTTTTGGTAATTTTTGTCTTTCTAGGAATTTATACATTTCATCTATGTTGTGTAATTTGCTGGCATAAAGCTGTTCATAGTATTCTCTTAAAATCCTTTCTGTAGGGTCAGTAGCTACATTCCCTTTTCATTCCTGATTTTCATAATTTATGTCTTATTTCTTTTTTTCTTTGTCAGTCTAGAGAAAATTTTATCAACTGTATTTCTCTTTTCAAATAATCAGCTTTTGACTTTCTTCCTTACTGTTTTTATTTTATTGATTTGTATTTTGATTGCTATTGTTTCCTTCACTTTACTTTGGGTTTAATTTGCCCTTCTTTTTCTACCTTTTGAAGTGAAAGATTAGATTATGGATTATAGGTCTTTCTTCCTTCTAATTTAAGCATTTAAAGCTATAAACTTTCTTTTAGGCCTTGCATTAGCTACCCTCAGAGATTTCAGTGGTTTTGTTTTCATTCAGTTTGAAATGTTTTCTAATTAACCTTATGATTTTTTTTCTTTGATCCATGGTTATTAAATTACTTATTTATTTATTATTTTATTTTGGGGGGGTGGTGTTTTGCTCTTATTGGCCAGACAGGAGTGCAATGGCACGACCTCGGCTCACTGCAGCATCCACTTCCCAGGTTCAAGTGATTCTCCTGCCTCAGCCTCCTGAGTAGCTGTGACTACAGGCGTGTGCCACCATGCCAGATAATTTTTGTATTTTTAGTAGATACGGGGTTTCACAGACGGAGTCTCATGCTGTCTTCCAGACTGGAGTGCAGTGGCTCAGTCTCAGCTCACTGCAACCTCTGCCTCCCAGTTCAAGTAATTCTCCTGCCTCAGGTTCCTGAGTAGCTGCGACTACAGGTGCGTGCCACCATGCTGGCTAATTTTTGTATTTTTAGTAGATATGGGGTTTCGCCATGTTGGCCAGGCTGGTCTCGAACTCCTCACCTCAGGTAATCTACCCTCCTCAGCCTCCCAAATTGTTGGAATTACAGGCATGAGCCACCGCTCCTGGCCTCCATGGTTATTTAGAAGTATGTTTTTCAAATGTTTGAGGGTTTACCAAATTTCTTTCTGTCGTTAATTTTCAATTTAGTTCCATCAGGGTTGGAGGACATACTTCAGATGACTTCAATCCTTTTAAGTTTATTGAGACTAGTTTCGTGATCCAGCAAAGGCTCTATCCTGGAAAATGTTCCATGTGGATGTGAAAGGACTGTATACCCTGCTGTTGGGTGGGAGCATTCTATATGTTAGCTGGGTAAAGTTGGTTGACAGTTGTGCAAGATTTATATATCCTTATTCATTTTATGCCTAGCCATTCTATCAGTTACTTAGAGAAGGGACTTAAAATTTCTAATTACAATTACTAAATTGTCCATTTCTCCTTTCCATTCTGTCAGTGTTTGCTGCATGTATGTGTTATTCAATGCCTATGTCTTTATAATTGTTTTATGTTTCTGATGTTTTGATACTTTTATCATTATGAAATATTGTTGCTATTTATCCCTACCAATATTTCTTGATTTAAATTCTATTTTTTTCTGATATTAACATAAGTACTTCAACTCCTTTATGGTAACATTTTGTATGATTTACATATATTTTCTCCATTCTTTTTTTTTTTTTTTTTGAGACAGAGTCTCTCTCTGTCACCCAGGCTGGAGTGCACTGGTGCAATCTCAGCTCACTGCAACCTCCGCCTCCCACGTTCAAGCGATTCTCTTGCCTCAGCCTCCTGCCTCTTGAGTAGCTGAGATTACAAGTGTGCACCACCAGGCCCAGCTAATTTTTGTATTTTTAGTAGAGATGGGGTTTCACCATGTTGGCCAGGCTGGTCTCGAACTCCTGACTTCAAGCGATTCACCCACCTGGTCCTCCCAAAGTGCTGGGATTACAGGCATGAGCCAGCTATATTTTCCCCATTCTTTTACTTTGTAACTACTTTTGTCTGAATTAAAAGTGCTTTTCTTGAAGACAGCTTATGTAGTCATGTGTCAGTTAACGACAGGGATGTTTTGAGAAATGTACCTTTCCAGAAACCTAGATGGTATAGCCTGCTACACACCTAGACTATAGGGTATAACCTAGTGATCCTAGGCTACAAACCTGTACGGCATGTTACTGTACTCAACACTGTAGGAAATTGTAACATAATCATGACTATTTGTGTATATAAACATTTCTAAAGATAGAAGAGATGGAGTAAAAATATGATATAAAAGATAAAAAATGTAACACCTGTATAGAGCACTTCCCATGAATGGAGCTTGTAGGACTAAAGTTGCTTTGGGTGAGTCAGTGAGTGAATGGTAATTGAATGTGAATGCCTAGGACATTACTGTACCCTACTGCAGACTTTATACACACTGTACACTTAGGCTACACTTAATTTATTAAAAATGGTTTTCTTTCTTCGATAATAAAATAACATTACATACTACAACTTTTTAAATTTATACCCTTTTATTTTTTTGAGGCAGAGTCTAGCTCTGTTGCCAAGCTGGAGTGCAGTGGTGTGATCTTGGCTCACTGCAGCCTCTGCCTCCTGGGTTCAAGCGATTCTCCTGCCTCAGCCTCCTGAGTAGCTGGAATAACAGGCAGGTGGTGCCACTCCCAGCTAATTTTTGTATTTTTAGTAGAATGGGGTTTCACCATGTTGGCCAGGATAATCTCAATCTCCTGACCTTGTGATCTGCCCACCTCGGCCTCCCAAAGTGCAGGGATTACAGGCATGAGCCACCAAGCTTGGCTTTTATCCTTTTTAATATTTTAACTTTTTGACTTTTTTGCAATAACACTTAGCTTAAAGCATATATTGTACAGCTGTACAAAAGTATTTTCTTTCTTTATAGCCTTATTCAATTTTTATTTTTAAAATTTGTAATTTTTTTTCCTACTTTTCAAACTTCTTTGTTAAAAACGAAGAGACAAACACACACATTAGTCTAGGGCTCTACAGGGAGGGTCGGGATCATCAATATCACTGTTTCCCACCTCCACATCTTGTCCCACTGGAAGGTCTTCAGGGTCAGTAACATGGACGGAGCTGTCACTTCCTATGACAGCAATAATTTCTTTGGGAATATCTCCTGAAGGACCTGCCTGAGGCTGCTCTACAGTTAAAAAAAATAAGTAGGTGTACACTCTAAAATAGGAACAAAAAAAGGTATAGTACGGTGTATACATAAACCAGTAGCGTAGTCATTTATTATCTTTATCAAGCATTAGAGACTGCAACTATAATTATGTGGGCTATACTTTTATATGACTGGTAGTAGATTTGTTTACACCAGCTTCACCAGAGACTCATGAGTAATGCTTTGTGCTGCAGCGTTACCACAGATATGACATCACGAGGCAACAGAAATTTTTCAGCTTCTTTATAATCCTATGGGACCACCCTCCTGTATGCGGCCTGTCATTGACTGAAATGTCATGGTGTAGCACACGACTGTATTGGACCGTGCTTTTTCGTACATGTTGATAATGACTGCCTTTTGATTGGAGTGTTTAATCCATTACATTTAATTTAATTGTTGATATCTTTGGATTTACATCTGCCATTTTACTATTTGTTTTTGTATGTCCCATGTCTTTCTTCCCCCCATCCTATTTTGCTGCCTTCTCTTGTGTTAAACACATCCTTTTTTTTTTAAGTGTGAGACATTTTAAGTCCTAGGTTATTTTATTAACTATTTTGATATTTAATTTTCTTTGTGGTTACTCTAGGGATTATAATATATATCTTGTCACAATCTACTTTAGCTTAATGCTGGGAATTTTGAAAAATATAACAACTTTGTTCTAATATAGCTCAATTTCCCCATTCTTTGAGCCATTAATGCTATATTTATTATACTTATATATGCCATAAATCCGACAGAACAGTGATAGAGTGATTGCCTTCTGCAGTCATATAATATTTAAACAAACATTTTAAACTATTTTATATTAATAAATGTATATATATATATCATATGAACTTACATAATCTATAAATATATATTTAAACAGAACATTTAAAACAAACTCATATAAAAAAAAGAGAAAAAAACCTGTTCATACAGCCCTTTATGCTAACCCACATATTTATCATTTCCATTGCTCTTCATTTCTTTCTGCGGATTCATTTTCTGGTACCATTTTCTTTCAACCTGAAAGTCTTCCTTTAGTATTTCTCATGGGACAGTTCTGCTAGCTACAGATTCTGTTTTTGTTCATCTTTCTTTTGAGCAGAATCTCGCTCTGTCACCCAGGCTGGAGTGCAGTGGCACGATCTTGGCTCACTGCAACCTCCACCTCCGGAGTTGAAGTGATTCTTGTGCCTCAGTCTGCAGAGTAGCTGGGACTATAGGTGACTGCCACCACGCCCAGCTAATTTTTGTATTTTTTGTAGAGATGGGGTTTCACCATGTTGGCCAGGCTGATCTCAAACTCCTGAGCTGAAGTGACCCATCCGCCTCGGCCTCCCCAAATGCTGGGATAACAGGCGTGAGCTGCTGTGCCCGGCCTGTTTTTGTATATCTTTGAATGAATTTATTTTAGCTTCTTTATATATATATATTTTTTTTATTATACTTTAAGTTATAGGGTACATGTGCACAACATGCAGGTTTGTTACATATGTATACATGTGCCATGTTGGTGTGCTGCACCCATTAACTCGTCATTTAACATTAGGTATACCTCCCAATGCTATCCCTCCCCCCCCACCCTACAACAGGCCCCAGTGTGTGATGTTCCCCTTCCTGTGTCCATGTGTTCTCATTGTTCAATTCCCACCTATGAGTGAGAACATGCGGTGTTTGGTTTTTTGTCCTTGCAATAGTTTGCTGAGAATGATGGTTTCCAGCTTCATCCATATCCCTACAAAGGACATGAACTCATCATTTTTTATGGCTGCATAGTATTCCATGGTGTACATGTGCCACATTTTCTTCATCCAGTCTATCATTGTTGGACATCTGGGTTGGTTCTAAGTCTTTGCTATTATGAATAGTGCCACAATAAACATATGTGTGCATGTGTCTTTATAGCAGCATGATTTATAGTCCTTTGGGTATATACCCAGTAATGGGATGGCTGGGTCAAATGGTTTTTCTAGTTTTAGATCCCTGAGGAATCGCCACACCAACTTCCACAATGGTTGAACTAGTTTACATTCCCACCAACAGTGCAGAAGTGTTCCTATTTCTCCACATCCTCTCCAGCACCTGTTGTTTCCTGACTTTTTAATGATCGCCATTCTAACTGGTGTGAGATGGTGTCTCATTGTGGTTTTGATTTGCATTTCTCTGATGGCCAGTGATGATGAGCATTTTTTCATGTGTCTGTTGGCTGCATAAATGTCTTCTTTTCAGAAGTGTCTGTTCATATCCTTTGCTGACTTGTTGATGGGGTTTTTTTTTCTTGTAAATTTGTTTGAGTTCTTTGTAGATTCTGGATATTAGCACTTTGTCAGATGGGTAGATTGTAAAAATTTTATCCCATTCTGTAGGTTGCCTGTTCACTCTGGTGATAGTTTCTTTTGCTGTGCAGAAGCTCTTTAGTTTAATTAGATCCTATTTGTCAATTGTGGCTTTTGTTGCCATTGCTTTTGGTGTTTTAGGCATGTAGTCCTTGCCTATGCCTATGTCCTGAATGGTACTGCCTAGGTTTTCTACTAGGGTTTTTATGGTTTTAGGTCTAACATTTAAGTCTTTAATCCATCTTGAATTAATTTTTGTATAAGGTGTAAGGAAGGGATCCAGTTTCAGCTTTCTACATAAGGCTAGCCAGTTTTCCCAGCACTATTTGTTGAATAGGGAATCCTTTTCCCATTTCTTGTTTTTGTCAGGTTTGTCAAAGATCAGATAGTTGTAGATGTGTGGTATTATTTCTGAGGGCTCTGTTCTGTTCCATTGGTTTATATCTCTGTTTTGGTACCGGTACCATGCTGTTTTGGTTACTGTAGCCTTGTAGTGTAGTTTGAAGTCAGGTAGTGGGATGCATCCAGCTTTGTTCTTCTGGCTTAGGATTGACTTGGCAATGCAGTCTCTTTTTTGGTTCCATATAAAATTTAAAGTAGTTTTTTCCAAGTCTGTGAAGAAAATCATTGGTAGCTTGGTGGGGATGGCATTGAATCTATAAATTACCTTGGGCAGTATGGCCATTTTCATAATGTTGATTCTTCCTATCCATGAGCATGGAATGTTCTTCCATTTGTTTGTATCCTCTTTTATTTCATTGAGCAGTGGTTTGTAGTTCTTCTTGAAGAGGCCTTTCACATCCCTTGTAAGTTGGATTCCTAGGTATTTTATTTTCTTTGAAGCAATTGTGAATGGGAGTTCACTCATGATTTGGCTCTCTGTTTGTCTGTTACTGGTGTATAAGAATGCTTGTGATTTTTGCACATTGATTTTGTATCCTGAGACTTTGCTGAAGTTGCTTATCAGCTTAAGGAGATTTTGGGTTGAGACGATGGGGTTTTCTAGATATACAATCATGTCATCTGCAAACAGGGACAATTTGACTTCCTCTTTTCCTAATTGAATACCTTTTATTTCTTTCTCCTGCCTGATTGCCCTGGCCAGAACTATGTTGACTAGGAGTGGTGAGAGAGGGCATCCCTGTCTTGTGCCAGTTTTCAAAGGGAATGCTTCCAGTTTTTACCCATTCAGTATGATATTGGCTGTGGGTTTGTCATAGATAGCTCTTATTATTTTGAGATACGTCCCATCAATACCTAATTTATTGAGCGTTTTTAGCATGAAGTGCTGTTGAATTTTGTCAAAGGCCTTTTCTGCATTTATTGAGATAATCATGTGGTTTTTGTCTTTGGTTCTGTTTATATGCTGGATTTTGCTGGACATATTGGTTGACACTGTTTTCTTTGAGTCTTTTGAATATGTTGTTCTACTGCCTTTTGGCCTTTATTGATTCTGATGGAAACTCAGCTGTTAAATATGTTGTTGTTCTTCTGTACATGGGAGTTATTTTTCTCTTACTGCATTCAAGATTTTTAAATTGTCTTTGGCTTTTAGCAATTTAACTATGATGTGCAAATCTCTTTGTGTTTTTCTTACCTAGGTTTGTGGCGCTTCTTGAACCTGCTGATTAATGTTTTTCAGCATAGTTGGGAGGTTTTCAGGGCATTATTTCTTCAAAAAAATTTTTTTTAACCTTTTTTCTGCTCTCCTCCCCTTCAGGACTCTTATTATATGTATGTTTGTGTGCTTGATGTTGTCCCAGAGGTCTCTGAGGCTCTGATCATTTTTCTCCAGCCTTTTTTTTCTGTGTTCTTCAGAAAGGATAATTTTTCTTTCTTTCTTTCTTTCTTTTTTTTGAGGTAGAGTTTTGCTCTTGTCGCCCACAATGCAGTGGCACTATCTTGGCTCACTGCAACCTCTGCCTCTTGTGTTCAAGTGATTCTCCTGCCTCAGCCTCCCAAGTAGCTGGGATTACAGGCACCCGCCATCATGCCCGACTAACTTTTGTATTTTTAGTAGAGGTGGGGTTTCATCATTGTTGGCCAGGCTGGTCTCGAACTCCTGACCTCAGGTGATCCACCTGCCTCGGCCTCCCAAAGTGCAGGGATTACAGGTGTGAACCACCTCGCCTGGCTGCAGAAAGGATAATTTCTACTCATCTATCTATGTCTATAGATGTGAGATGATAGAAGGAAATAATCAGTAAGTTCAGACTCTTGCTGTTCTTATATGACATTTGGGTAGATTTCATGAATAGACCCTTTTTAGTTTATTATTTGCTTTTGGTTGATTTCCAGTCCTAAAACGCTTGTTTAAACAATTTTATACTTTTTTAAAAATGAAATGCTTCATGAATTTGCGTGTCATCCTTGTGCAGGGGCCATGCTAATCTTCTCTGTATCATTCCAATTTTAGTTCACATGCTGCTGAAGTGAGCAAAACAACTTTATACTTTTATATTTGTTTTGGCGGGGAGAGGATTTGTCCACCTTTTTAGGCTGCTCTAACTTGAAGTATCATCTCTGGTATGTTTATAGTTTTTTTTAATGTTTACATTTTGGAGTTTTAATTTTGTTCATTCAGTAGCTTGAGATAGGGATCTAACTTTGTTTTTCTTCCAAATGAATAGATAATTTACCAAACAACTTCTGGCTGACTGACTGCATCCCCAGCTTCAGTCTGTTTGTGTATATAATTTTTGGTTGAGACTAATGTTTGAGCATGTGTGTGTATGTTGGTGCAGCTGTGGAAGAAAATGAATGGCACGTAGGTCCTCAAAATAAAATGAATCACCTCGAAATGTTAAGATAAAATGGAAGCATCTGTATGCAATGGGTGAGATTAATCTGTGGAAGACATCTCAGAGATGACCAGTGTTTAGACTGTTATTTGTGATGCTGTTGTGTCTGACTTTGAGCCATTCATGACTCTACATACTTGTTTTTTTTACATCCTGTCTACATCTTTTCCTGCATCTAATCTTAGTCCAACATTTTGATTTTAGCTTTTCTGCTATTTTTGTACACTTGGCAACAACGTGGGACCCTTATTTAAAAGAGCAAGTGGCCTTATAAAAGAGACCCCAGATAGATTCCTCACCCCTTTTACCATGTGAAAACACAGAAAAAGACAGCCATCTATGATCCAGGAAGCAGACCCTCACCAGACTCCAAATCTGCCAGTGTCTTGACTTTGCACTTCCAGCCTCTAGGGCCATGAGTAATTAATTTCTGCCCATGGCATTTTGTTATAGCAGCTTGAACAGACTACAACAACGACTTATGCATAAGGAAAATTAACTTTTGGCAAGTTATTTTTATGGCAATGACCTCTCACTCAAGGATATTCAGCAGGTAATTGCAGAAGGAGATAGGAACTCACCTCTGTCTGCAACAGTTCTGAAAAAAAATCTCTTAAACACCACAATTCAACAGGTGGATGTGTCCTGAAAGAGAAATGGGCTTCATTTTAGGTGGGTAAGTCAATCTTCATAGTAACTAGAGACAAAGTACATAAAGCACATCATGTGACATAGGACTCAATAAATGGTAGTTATCAGCATCATCATCGTTATAATCATTATATGATAGTTGTTTTGTGATACAGCTAAAATTAAACAAAATTTAAGGATACCGGCCACCCCTAAATGAAATGTTAGGGCGAAATTCCAGGCTCTGACAAGCCAAGGCCCAGCTAGAACCATAATGCAAGGTCCCCTTACATGGCACTACTATGCTGAGAGCTCGGCCCTGCCTGGAAGTGTCACCTACCTTATCAGTTGCACCATCACTCTAGTTAGCTACCTCATGCTGGGGAGTGTTTCTATGGTGTACAATAGGCCCGCTGAGAGAAAGAGTCTTTGATGCTATTTATTTGGGCTGAGATAGGTCTATGGCTGCCTACATGGGCAGCATTTCAGGGGTAGCACACAGGCTTTGAGATCTGGATGCAGCCCTACTCATGTCCTAGCTGCGTGAGCTTCGCAAGTTGCTTTATCCCTCCGAGACCCAGGTCTTGTATCTATAAAACAAGGTTGATGATACTTTGCAGGGTTTTTGTGAAAATTGGAGATAATATGTAGGAAGTATTCAGTACACCCTAAGTGCTATATAACGGTACTATTTAAACACTTCAACAGCATCCATTAGTGACCCCTATCTTGGAGGTTTTACTTGAGGCTTAAAAGAAAAAAATATGTAAAGTACCTAGTACATAATAGACCCTTAATAATTGGTAGACTATTATGTAAATTTCAAGGAATACAGTTATCGAATGGACTTCTTTAAGTGTAATTCTCAATTTGTAGTTAAGAGGCTTGGGTCTTGGATCTAGAGCTACTTAGCTGTGTACTCTGGGTCTCAGTTTCCTCACTCGAAAATGACATATTTGCACAAATGAGAAGCCAAGATGTCTCTTTTTATAAATTGAAAAGGAAACTTTTTTACAATTAGCAAGGAAGGAGCTTTGGAATACTAGGGAACATTCTAGAAGCCTGGCTTAACACTACTAAGTTAGGGTCATTAAATTTTCAAAATGAATGAATTCATTAGGAATAAGAGAGGAAGAAAAATATGCATAGCCGAGTTAATTCATTCAGATATATTAGCTGTGCACCTGAGTCTTGGAGAAATGTCTTGCTCCTCTGAGCTCCTCCAAACGGGATTTTTGATGGAGTCTTACATGTTTTGCTTTCTTCTCACATCAAAACATTCCACGTACTTTGAGTTTAGATTCATCCCTTCCTCCTGGTATTAAGGAAGCAGTGAATACATCACCATCAACCTTCTTTCTATCAATATGAGAGACCTACTTGCTGTTTTTTTATTTTTATAAGAAGAACACCTTTTTGCAGCCAAAAGATTCAGCTTACCTTGAAAGAAACTTTCCTCTTAATTAAAAAGCTATTAACGACATGCTCTTTGAGTTAAATATTGGTGTTTGTGGGGGGAGGAGTGCGGGGAGAGGTTGGTGAATGAGAAAGTTCTGCTTTGGGGATTCTGATACAAAAACTATTAAGGGATTACATAGTTGCCTTAGCCCTGCATACATTCTTCATGATTCATTTATTTGTTCTCGTACGCTCAGTGCCTGGCACATAGTACAGGTATCTGCTAAAATGTTTGTTGAATTAGTAAATGAATAAGAGAAATGTCTTTTCATATTCTCCAGGAAGGAAAATAGCATAAATAATCTTGAATGTGT
Source organism: Gorilla gorilla gorilla (assembly GCF_029281585.2). Lineage (NCBI taxonomy): Eukaryota > Metazoa > Chordata > Mammalia > Primates > Hominidae > Gorilla > Gorilla gorilla. Next base: position 5,406,738 of record NC_073244.2, on the reverse strand, counting down.
TTCTGGTGGATTCTGTTTGAATAGAATTTAACTGGGCAGGGTACGTGGATTTTGGGAAACTGGGTTTAGGAGCAGTCAGGGAAGGGGAGATGCTAGCTTAGTACCTGCTGGGACCGCTTCCTTCAGACAGAAAAAGGGATGGCATAGTGTGAGGAGGTTAACAACCCACTGCTGTGGGCTTAGCATTCAGTCTCCAGCCTGAATAAGGCCTGTTGGCCTCCTCCAACCATAGTTGGGAATTGGGTATGCATGTGTGGGGAGGATAGGTAGGAATGGCTGAGCCTTGCCTGAGTTATTGGAAAGAAGCAAAGGTTGCAAAAACAAAAATAAAAACAAAAATGTTGAAACTAAAAATGTGTTTATATGTGGTATGAAGCAAGTGAATGACCCTTACACTTGCATTTGATACTTGATGCCACTCTTTAAGGATGATGACTTTTCATACTGAAGATGCCCCTTCCTTTCTAGAGGACCAAGAACTTCGCTTTATTCCTGGCAGTGTGCATTGCTCATGGCAGCATGAAAAAAACTGAGTCCTGAGTATGAAGTAGAAAAAAGAATAGACTAGAAGTCATGGATCACTCGGTAAGCTGTGGGGCTTCTGGCAAATTAACCTCTCTGGGGCTCTATTAGAACATCTGCAAAGTGAGGCGTTTGGACTAGCTGATCTTTTTTATTCAGCAACATAAACTGGGCTGGGTGCTAGGCAGTAGGAGCTTGAGTTGAGTCACACACAGTCCTGGTTCACATTCTGGCTGATAAGAGCTGGAAGAGGAGTTAATTAAAAATACCAGCAGACACAGAGGAGGGGATAATTCATTCTGTTTGCTAGGGCTTGGGAGCTGATATTTGAAAGGTAGGAATTCTCCAGAAATGTATTAATTTTGTCATCATTCATTCATTTATTCAACAAATGTTGACACTATGGCAACTGTATACAAGGATGCCTACTTTCTATAAAGAATAGGGAAATAGTTATGAAGAAAGCAGACAAAATCTACTTTCAGTTTAATCTAAGCTGAAGCTGCTAGGGGAGGTTGGGAAAAGGTACTATTAGTTTTAGCTTTGAATGAATATTTAATATTGTTTCATTTCACTCTCCCAGTATACCCACAAAGAAGGCAGTATTCTCACTTTACAGTGAGAAACCTGAGGCCTAGAGGAGTGAAATCATTCACTGAGCTCATACTAATAAGTCATAAGGACTCAAGCCCACCCCTGCCTGTGTTCAGAGCGCCAGCATTTACCCGTATTGCAATTTTATGGCAGAAGTGGCTTCCTAGGCCACTGGGTGAGTGAACACTTGTTTCACCTTCCCAACACTCCTTCTTTGAGGAACAGTGCACCTGTTTTCTTCTGGAGAGCTAAGCCCTCCCACTCTCAATTCAGTCCTATAAAGAGGAGCTCTCATCCCTCCTACAGGTGTCAGAGGCAAGGTCATGATGTGAGCTTAATGTATCAGACCACATGTCCTTCTAGGCACACTAATTGGCCCAACCAGTGATGGGCACAGGACCAAGCTGTACCAATTGGTATCAATGCCTGGACTTGTGCTGGAAATATTGAAAAAGGGTCTTGTTTTTTTCCCTGGGATTGTTAAACTGTAGACTGTAAGCCTAGAGTAGCTGATGTTCTCCAGAAGGGGTGAGGGAGCCTGCCTGAAAATGAAGCTTAATAGAGAAGTCTATTAGTTCATTCTCACATTGCTATAAATAAATACCTAAGACTGGATAATTTATAAGAAAAGAGGTTTAATTGGCTCATGGTTCTTCAGGCTGCACAATCATGGGGGAAGGTGAAAGGAGAGCAGGCTTCTCTCATAGTTGGAGCAGGAGGAAGAGAGATAGAGAGTGGGGAGGGAGGTTTTGTTGTAGGACTTTTCCCTTAGTTCAGCTAAGAGCTGGGTTCTTGTCACATGGCCATGAGAGATCAGGCTTGCAGACACTTTGAAGGGTGAGAATAAATGGAAATTATTGGGCAAAAGGGAAAAAAACCCCAACAGGGACCTTCTACAAAGCCAGAACCCTGCTAGTGTGCTTCCCACCTCGCAGACTGAATCCCACGTTCCGCCCAGGAAGAGGAGGGGCCAGGCTCCTTCCGGCTGCAAACAGCACCAACTTCCCGAGGCTCCACCCCAGTGTGCACCCCTCCCAGTGCGCAGGCCATTTGGAGTTTCTCTGGGGACCCCTTTACACTTGGCTGTCTCGGTTTCATTCACTTTTAAATGGCCAGATCTCTCGAGAACTTGCTCACTATTTTGAGGACAGCACCAAGGGGACTGTGCCGAACAATTCATGAGAAATTTGCCCCCATGATTTAAATCACTTCCCACCAGGCCCTACTGCTAACATTGGAGATTATAATTCAAAATGAGATTTGGGCAGTGACACACATCCAAATCACATCAAGAGGAAAGCAGAATCAGAGCAACAATTTCCAGAAAACATTGTTGGAGGCCTTGGATCTAATTTTGCCTGAAACAGGCACTTATTCCTGTGCTTTCAGTTCTATGAGCTAATACTTTGTTCTTTTTCCTGTTAATGTAGTCTGGGTTATTATTACTTGCAATCTAAGCATCTGGAAGAATAAAGCCTCCAAGAGAGTGCAGAGAATGTTTATTTCTCTTTCTCCCTAGTGTGTTCTTCACAGTACCTGCAAAAGTCTCTTCCAACTTCACTTAAACTTTTCTTCTTGGAGGTAAAGACGACATGGTTTTTTGCTCTGCTGTGTCTCAGAACTCTGTCCCCAGGGTCATATTTCTATATATGAGGTGATACCAGGCTTCGCATGCTCAAGTATGGATTGGGCAGCCCTCCTTACTGAGTGTTAACCAACATCTCTCCCTCTGTCCTCTCCAGCGCCTCTCTATCCAGTTCTGGCTCCTTTTCTCACCATGCTGTGACCCCAGACAAGCTCTGTCTAACACTGAGGATGTCATGCTCAGAGTCTATATGACTGCTCTACAGTGGCAGCATGAATGAAGGCTGAGGATGACGAGAGGGGACAGCTTCTTCCCTGATCCTAGTTTCCAGTAATGTTTTTTCCAGACTCAGAGTCCCAGAATCTCCCCTCTGGAGAGCCTGCCAGATGTAGGCTAATCTTTATAAGCTGACATTCAAAGGAGCCCTTACTATCTTTTTATTAGGAATGAGAGAGGTTGTTGGGTGCTGCATTTGACTTTACCTGGCCTCACCATCTGTCTCACTGCTGACATCTGGCACCCAGTCTGACTGTTCCATTTTTTTCATTTAGAGCTCCATCCTCCAGGGTCATCAGAGCCCATTTATTCAAGGGAATGGGGTGACTCTTCTGCTTCCTGTTCATGATTCCTGACTGCTCCCAGACAAACTAGCATCTGAATTGCTAGGTATACCATTGCCGTATGCTAACAGGAGATATCCTCTTTCCCATAACCAGAGCATAATAATAGGTGTTTTCACTTCATTGGGTCTTTAAGTTTTGCCCAAGAAATGATCCACTTGGGTTTGAGCAGTGCCTTCTTTAAACTTACAGTCTATGGAGTCCCAATCAGATAATTATCTGAGGTGCAAGGAGTCCTGCCTGTATTGACTAGCACAGCTTATGCAGGGTCTCCACCTTGACCTTGGATGGTTCGGCATCCTCCTCCTCACCATCAGAAGGGATCTTCCTCTTCAAGCCAAGTCTGGGGTTGAATATTGCAGCAAGTGTTTTATTGTGGGACACCCACAATCATGTGTTGGAGGCTCTTAAGTGTACAGCTCTCAGTAACAGAACCACCAGCCTCAATATTTAAGCAGAGACTTTTAATCTACCGTCTGGAAAGTGTTGGGCATCTGAACTGCACATCCTGGAGACCTGAGGCATTCGGCCCCCAACAACAAAGCACTGTTCAACTTGAGGACATGAATGAGTTAAACATGGGTCTCTATGACATTCTCTCCAACAACCATCTCTTACCACCTTGATCCCTGCCTGTGTGGTCATTGAACCAGGGATGAATTTTTCTCTTCTTGCTGTTGTATTCTCTGAGACCAGTCTCAGCTTTTATTAAGAAAGAGCTTTGCAGGCTAGGCGCAGTGGCTCACACCTGTAATCCCAGCACTTTGGGAGGCCAAGCCGGGCGGATCACGAGGTAAGGAGATCGAGACCATCCTTGCTAACAAAGTGAAACCCCGTCTCTACTAAAAACACAAAAAATTAGCCAGGCAGGGTGGCGTGTGCTGTAGTCCCAGCTGAGGCAGGAAAATCGCTTGAACCCAGGAGTTGGAGGTTACAGTGAGCCGAGATCGCACCACTGCACTCCAGTCTGGGCGACAGAGCAAGACTCTGTCTCAAAAAAACAAAAACAAAAACAAAAAAAAAGAGTTTTGTAAAACGCCATTGAAAACAAACCAATTCCAATGCCTCCATGAGGACATGAGTCTGAGCTCCAGGGGGCTCCCTGGCAGAATTCGGTCTTGACAAACACCTCCAAAATAAATTCACTCTAGAAGTCTGACATCACTTTGAAAGAATGAAGCCATCATTTTCAGAAATACTGTCTAGAGAGTAGCTTGCAGATGAAACTCCACAATGCCAGGGAGGGAAGTCTGAATGGAAGATCAGATTAAAAGAGAGTCAGTGGGTCCTAGAAAGAAGGTGTAGATAGAAGGTGTAGAAAGAAGGTGTAGACAGCGGTGTAGATATTTCCATGTTTATACAGATAGCGGTGTAGATGTTTCCATGTTTATACCGATAGCGGTGTAGATATTTCCATGTTTACACAGATAGCGGTGTGGATATTTCCATGTCTATACAGATAGCGGTGTGGATATTTCCATGTTTATAGAGATAGCGGTGTGGATATTTGCATGTTTATAGAGATAGCGGTGTAGATATTTCCAGGTTTATACAGACAGCAGTGTAGATATTTCCATGTCTATACAGACAGCGTTGTAGAAGTTTCCAAGTTTCCACAGGTAGTGGTGTAGATATTTAGATGTTTATACAGATAGTGGTGTAGATATTTCCACTTTATAGAGATATCGGAGTAGATATTTCCATGTTTATACAGATAGCGGTGTAGATACTTCCATGTTTATAGATAGCGGTGTAAATGTTTTAATGTTTATAGAGACAGCAGTGTAGATATTTCCATGTTTATAGAGATAGTGGTGTAGATATTTCCATGTTTATACAGACAACGGTGGAGATATTTCCATGTTTATAGAGATAGCGGTGTAGACATTTCCAGGTTTATACAGACAGCGGTGTAGATATTTCGATGTTTATACAGGTAGCGGTGTAGTTATTTCCATGTTTACAGATAGCGGTGTATATATTTCCATTTTATAGAGATAGCGGAGTAGATATTTCCATGTTTATACAGATAGCGGTGTAGATATTTCCATGTTTATACTGATAGCGGTGTAAATGTTTACATGTTTATAGAGAGAGCGTTGTAGATATTTTCATGTTTATACAGATAGTGGGTTAGGTAATTCCATGTTTACACAGATAGCGGTGTAAATGTTTAAATGCTTACAGAGATAGCGGTGTAGATATTTCCATGTTTATACAGATAGCGGTGTAGATATTTCCATATTTATGGAGATAGTGGTGTAGATATTTCCATGTTTATACAGATAGCAGTGTAGATATTTCCATGTTTATACAGATAGCGGTGTAGATATTTCCATGCTTATATAGATAGCGGTGTAGATATTTCCATGTTAATAGAGATAGCGGTGTAGATATTTCCATGTTTATAGAGATAGCGGTGTAGATATTTCCATGTTTATACAGGTAGCGGTGTAGATATTTCCATCTTTATACAGGTAGCGGTGTAGATATTTCCATATTTATACAGATAGCGGTGAAGATATTTCGATGTTTATACAGGTAGCGGTGTAGATATATCGATGTTTATACAGGTAGCGGTGTAGTTATATCCATGTTTATACAGACGGTGGTGTAGATATTTCCATGTTTATAGAGATAGCGGTGTAGATAATTCCATGCTTATACAGATAGCGGTGTAGATATTTCCACGTTTATACAGATAGAGGTGTAGATGTTTCCACGTTTATACAGGTAGCGGCGTAGATGTTTCCATGTTTATATAGATAGCGGTGTAGATGTTTCCATGTTTATACAGATAGCGGAGTAGATGTTTCCATGTTCATACCGATAGCGGTGTAGATATTTCCATGTTCATACAGATAGCGGTGTAGATATTTCCATGTTTATACAGATAGTGGTGTAGATATTAGCATGTTTATAGAGATAGCAGTGTAGATATTTCCATGTTTATACAGATAGCGGAGTAGATATTTCCATGTTTATACAGATAGCGGTGTAGATATTTCCATGTTCCTACAGATGGCGGTGTAGAAATTTCCATGTTGACAGAGATGGCGGAGTAGATATTTCCAAGATCATGGAGATAGCGGTGTTGTTATTTCCATGTTTATAGAGAAAGCTGTGTAGATATTTCCATGTATATGCACATAGCTGTGTAGAGATTTCCATGTTTATACAGATAGCGGTGTAGATATTTCCATTTTCATACAGATAGCGGTGCAGATAATTCCACCTTTATAGAGATGGCGGTGTAGATATTTCTAAGTTCATACAGTTGGCGGTGTAGATACTTCCATGTTTATACAGATAGCGGTGAAGATATTTCCATGTTTATACACATAGCGGTGTAGATATTTACATGCATATAGAGATGGCGGTCTGGATATTTACTTGTTTATACAGATAGCAGTGTAGATATTTCCATGTTTATAGAGATGGCGGTGTAGATATTTCCATGTTTATATAGATGGCGGGGTAGGTGTTTCCATGTTTACAGAGATGACGGTGCAGATATTTCCATGTTTATACAGGAAGAGGTGTACCTATTTCCATGTTTACACAGATAGTGTTATAGACCTTTCCCTATTTACACAGATAGTGTTGTATATATTTACATGTTTATAGAGATAGCGGTGTAGTTTTTTGCATGTTTATACAGATAGCGGTGAAGAGATTTCCATGATTACACAGATAGCGGTGCAGATATTTCTATGTTTATACAGATTGCAGTGTAAATATTTCCATGTTTATACAGATAGCGGTGTAGTTATTTCCAAGTTTATACAGATAGCGGTGTAGATATTTCTATGTTTATACAGATAGCGGTGCAGATATTTCCATGTTCATACAGAGAGCGGTGCAGATATTTCCATGTTTATGCAGATAGCGGTGCAGATATTTCCATGTTTATACAAATAGCGGTGTAGATATTTCCATGTTTATACAGATAGCGGTGTAGATATTTCAATCTTAATACAGATGGCGGTGTAGATATTTCCATGTTCCTACAGATGGCGGTGTAGTTATTTCCATGTTTATACAGATGGCAGTGTAGATATTTCCATGTTTATAAAGATGGCGGTCTATATATTTCCACGTTTATAGAGATAGTGGTGTATTTATTTCGAAGTTAATAGAGATAGCGGTGTAGATATTTCCATGTTCATAAAGATAGCGTTGAAGATATTTCCATGTTTATACACATAGTGGTGTAGATATTTACTTGTTTATAGAGATGGCGGTCTGGATATTTTCTTGTTTATTCAGATAGCGGTGTAGATATTTCCATGTTTATAGGGATGGCGGTGTAGATATTTCCATGGTTATACAGATGGCGGAGTAGATATTTCCAAGTTTATATAGATGGTGGGGCAGATATTTCCATGTTTATACAGAAAGCGGAGTGGATATTTCCATGTTTACACAGATAGTGGTGTAGACCTTTCCGTGTTTACACAGATAGCGTTGTATATATTTACATGTTTATAGAGATAGCGGTGTAGTTATTTGCATGTTTATACAGATAGCGGTGAAGATATCTCCATGATTACACAGATAGAGGTGTACATATCTCCATGATTATACAGATAGAGGTGCAGATATTTCCATGTTTAAACAGATAGCGGTGCAGATATTTGCATGTTTATACAGATAGCACTGTAGATATTTCCATGTTTATACAGATACCGGTGTAGATATTTCCAAGTTTATACAGATAGCGGTGAAGATATTTCCATGTTTATAGAGAAATCTGTGTCGATATTTCCATGTATATGCAGATAGCTGTGTAGATATTTCCATGTTCCTACAGATAGCGGTGTAGATATTTCCATGTTCATGCAGATGGCGGTGTAGATATATCCATGTTCATACAGATGGCGGTGAAGATATTTCCATATTCATACAGATGGCGGGGTAGATATTTCCATGTTCATACAGATGGTGGTGTAGATATTTCCATATCCATACAAATGGCGGTGTAGATATTTCTATGTTCATAGAGATGGCGGTGTAGATATTTCCATGTTTATACAGATGGCGGTGTAGGTATTTCCGTGTTCATAGAGATGGCGGTGTAGATATTTCCATGTTTATATAGATAGCATTGTAGTTATTTCCATGTTTATAGAGATAGCAGTGTAGATATTTCCATTGATATACAGACAGCTGTGTAGATATTTCCATCTTCATACAGATAGCGGTGTTGATATACCCATGTTCATACTGATAGCGGTGAAGATATTTCCATGTTCATACAGATAGCGGTGTAGATATTCCCATGTTCATACAGATAGCGGTGTAGATATTTCCATGTTCATGCAGTTAGCGGTGTTGATATTTCCATGTTAGCACATATAGCAGTGTAGACCTTTCCATGTTTACACAGCATTGTAGATATTTGCATGTTTATAGAGATCGCGGTGTAGTTATTTCCATGTTTATACAGATAGTGCTGAAGATATTTCCATGTTTACACAGATTGCGGAGTGGATATTTCCATGATTATACAGATGGCGGTGCAGATATTTCCATGTTTATACAGATAGCGTTGCAGATATTTCCATGTTTATACAGATAGCGTTGTAGATATTTCCATGTTTATACAGATAGCGTTGCAGAGATTTCCAAGTTTATACAGACAGCGGTGTAGATATTTCCATCCTTATACAGTTAGCGGTCTAGATATTTCCATCATAATATAGATGGCGGTGTAGATATTTCCATGTTCCTACAGATGGCGGTGTAGATATTTCCATGTTGATACAGATGGTGGAGTAGATATTTCCAAGTTTATAGAGATAGTGGTGTAGTTATTTCGATGTTCATAGAGAAAGCTGTGTAGATATTCCCATGTATATGCAGATAGCTGTGTAGATATTTCCATGTTCATACAGAGAGCGGTGTAGATATTTCCATGTTCATACAGATAGCGGTGTAGATGATTCCAACTTTATAGAGATGGCGGTGTAGATATTTCTAAGTTCATAAAGATGGCGGTGTAGATATTTCCATGTTTATACAGATGGCGGTCTAGATATTTCCATGTTTATAGAGATAGTGATGTAGTTATTTCCAAGTTTATAGAGTTAGCGGTGTAGGTATTTCCATGTTTGTACAGATAGCGGTGTAGATATTTCCATGTTTATTCAGAAAGCAGTGTAGATATTTCCATCTTTACACATATAGTTGTGTAGACCTTTCCATGTTTACACAGCGTTGTAGATATTTACATGTATATAGAGATCGCGGTGTATTTATTTCCATGTTTATACAGAAGCGCTGAAGATATTTCCAAGTTTACACAGATAGCGGTGTGGATATTTCCATGATTATACAGAGAGCGGTGCAGATATTTCCTTGTTTATACAGATAGCGTTGCAGATATTTCCATGTTTATACAGATAGCGGTGTAGATATTTCCATGTTTATACAGTTAGCGGTGTTGATATTTCCATGTTCATACAGATGGCGGTGTAGATATTTCCATGTTCATACAGGTGGCAGTGAAGTTATTTCATGTTCATACAGATGGCGGTGTAGATATTTACATGTTCATACACATGGCGGTGTATATATTTCCATGTTCATACAGATAATGGTGTAGATATTTCCATGTTCATACAGATAGCGGTGTAGATATTTCCATGTCCATACAGATAGCGGTGTAGATAATTCCATGTTCATACAGATAGCGGTGTAGATATTTCCATGTTCATACAGATGGCGGTGTAGATATTTCCATGTTTATGCAGATGGCGGTGTAGGTATTTCCATGTTTATAGAGATGGCGGTGTGGATATTTCCAAGTTTATACAGATAGCGGTGTAGATGTTTCCATCTTAATACAGATGGCGGTGTAGATATTTCCATGTTCCTACAGATGGCGGTGTAGATATTTCCCCGTTTATACAGATGGCGGAGTAGATATTTCCAAGTTTATAGGGATAGCGGTGTTATTTCCATGTTTATAGAGAAAACTGTGTAGATATTTTCATGTATATGCAGATAGTTGTGTTGATATTTTCATGTTCATACAGATAGCGGTGTAGATATTTCCATGTTCATACAGATAGGGGTGTAGTTATTTCCATGTGTAAAGAGATAGCTTTGTAGATATTTCCAAGTTCATACAGATAGCGGTGTAGATATTTCCATGATCATACAGATAGCGCTGTAGATATTTCCATGTTCATACAGATAGCGGTGTAGATATTTCCATGTTCATACAGATAGCGGTGTAGATATTTCCATGTTCATACAGATAGCGGTGTAGATATTTCCATGTTCATACAGTTAGCAGTGTAGATATTTCCATGTTCATACAGATAGCGGTGTAGATATTTCCATGTTCATACAGATAGCGGTGTAGATAATTCCACCTTTATAGGGATGGAGGTGTAGATATTTCCATGTTCATACAGATAGCGGTGTAGATATTTCCATGTTCATACAGATAGTGGTGTAGATAATTCCACCTTTATAGAGATGGCGGTGTAGACATTTCTATGTTCGTACAGATGGCGGTGTAGATATTTTCATGTTTATACAGATGGCGGTGTAGATATTTCCATGTTTATAGAGATGGCGGTCTAGATATTTCCATGTTTATAGAGATAGTGGTGTAGTTATTTCTAAGTTTAAAGAGGTAGCTGTGTAGATATTTCCATGTTTATGCTGATAGCGTTGTAGATATTTCGATGTTTATACACATAGCGGTGTAGATATTTACATGTTTATAGAGATGGCGGTCTGGATATTTTCTTGTTTATACAGATAGCGGTGTAGATATTTCCATGGTTTTAGAGATGGTAGTGTAGATATTTCCATGTTTACACAGATGGCGGAGCAGATATTTCCATGTTTATAGAGATGGCGGTGCAGATATTTCCATGTTTATACCGAAAGCGGTGTAGATATTTCCATGTTTACACAGATAGTGGTGTAGACCATTCCATGTTTACACAGATAGCGTTGTATATATTTACATGTTTATAGAGATAGCGGTGTAGTTATTTGCATGTTTATACAGATAGCGGTGAAGATATTTCCATGATTACACAGATAGCGGTGTGCATATCTCCATGATTATACAGATAGCGGTGCAGATATTTGCATGTTTATACAGATAGCACTGTAGGTATTTCCATGTTTATACAGATACCGGTGTAGATATTTCCAAGTTTATACAGATAGCGGTGTAGATATTTCCATATTCATACAGATGGCGGGGTAGATATTTCCATGTTCATACAGATGGCGGTGAACCTATTTCCAAGTTTATAGAGATAGTGGTGTAGATATTTTCATGTTTATAGAGAAATCTGTGTAGATATTTCCATGTATTTGCAGATAGCGTTGAAGATATTTCCATGTTCATACAGATGGCGGTGTAGATATTTCCATGTTTATACAGATAGCGGTGTAGATATTTCCATGTTTATACAGATAGCGGTGTAGATATTTCCATGTTTATAGAGATGGTGGTCTAGATATTTCCTTGTTTATACAGGTACCGGTGTAGATATTTCCATGTTTATAGGGATAGCGGTGTAGATATTCCCATTTTTATACAGATAGCAGTGTAGATATTTCCATGTTCATACAGATAGCTTTGTAGAAATTTCCGCCTTTATAGAGATGGCGGTGTAGATATTTCCATGTTTATAGAGATTGTGGAGTAGATATTTTCAAGTTTATACAGATGGCGTTGTAGATATTTCCATGTTTATACAGACGGCGGTGTAGATATTTACATGTTAACACATGTAGCGGGGTAGACATTTCCATGTTTACACAGATAGCGTTGTAGATACTTACATGTTTATAGAGATAGCTGTGAAGTTATTTCCATGTTAATACACATAGCGGTGAAGATATTTCCATGTTTACGCAGAGAGCGGTGTGGATATTTCCGTGATTATTCAGATAGCGGTGTAGATATTTCCATGTTTATACAGATAACGGTGGAGATATTTCCATGTTTATACTGAAAGCGGTGTAGATATTTCTATGTTTATGCAGGCAGCAATGTAGATATTTCCAAGTTTATACAGATAGCGGTGTAGATATTTCCATGTTTATACAGATAGCGGTGTAGATATTTCCATCTTTATACAGATGGCGTTGTAGATATTTACTTGTTCATGCAGATAGCGTTGCAGATATTCCCATGTTCGTACAGATGGCGGTGTAGATATTTCCATGTTCATACAGATGGCGGTGTAGATATTTCCATGTTTATTCAGATAGCGGTGTAGATATTTCCATCTTTATACAGATAGTGGTGTAGATATTTCCATGTTTATACAGACGGCGGTGTAGATATTTCCTTCTTTATAGAGATAGCGGTGTAGATATTTCCATGTTCATACTGATGGCGGTTTAGATGTTTCCATCTTTATAGAGATGGCGGTATACCTATTTCAATGTTTATAGAGATGGCGGTGTAGATATTTCCACGTTTATACAGAAAGCGGAGTAGATATTTCCATGTTTACAGAGATAGCGGTGTAGAGCTTTCCATGTTTACACAGATAGCGTTGTAGATATTTACATGTTTATTGAGATAGCGGTGTAGTTATTTCCATGTTTATACAGATAGCGCTGAAGATATTTCCATGTTTAAACAGATAGCGGTGTGGACATTTCCATGTTGATACAGATAGCGGTGTAGATATTCCCATGTTAATACAGATGGGAGTGTAGTTATTTCCATGTTCCTACAGTTGGCGCTGTAGATATTTCCATGTTCATACAGATGGCGGTGTAGATATATCCAAGTTTATAGAGATAGCGGTGTAGTTATTTCCATGTTTATATAGATAGCTGTGTATATATTTCCATGTATATGCAGATAGCCGTGAAGATATTTCCATGTTCATACAGATAGCGTTGTAGATAATTCCACTTTTATAGAGATGGCGGTGTAGATATTTCTATGTTCATACAGATGGCGGTGTAGATATTTCCATGTTTATACAGATGGCGGTGTAGATATTTCCATGTTTGTACAGAAAGAAGTGTAGATATTTCCGTGTTTATACAGATAGCGTTGTAGGTATTTCCATGTTTACAGAGCTAGCGGTGTGGCTATTTGCCCGTTTTACAGATAGCAGTGTAGGTATTTCCATGTTTACACAGATAGCGCTGTAGACCTTTCCATGTTTACACAGATAGCGTTGTAGATATTTCCATGTTTATAGAGATAGTGGTGTAGTTAGTTCCATGTTTATTCAGATAGCGCTGAAGACATTTCCATGTTTATAGAGGTAGCGGGGTAGATATTTCTATGTATATACAGATAGCTGTGTAGATATTCCCATGTTCATAGAGATAGCGGTGTAGATATTTCCATGTTCATACAGATAGCGGTGTAGATATTTCCATGTTCCTAAAGATGGCGGTGTAGATATTTCCATGTTCATACAGATGGCGGTGAAGATGTTTCCATGTTCATACAGGTAGCGGTGTTGATATTTCGACGTTCATACAGATGGCGGTGTAGATATTTCCATGTTCATAGAGATGGCGGTGTACATATTTTCTTTTTTATAGAGACGGCAGTCTAGATATACCCATGTTTATAGAGATAGTGGTGTAGTTATTTCTAAGTTTATAGAGAGAGTGTTGTAGATATTTCCATGTTTATACAGATAGCGGTGTAGATATTCACGTTTATAGAGATGGAGGTCTAGATATTTCCATGTTCATATGGATAGCGGTTTAGATAATTCCACCTTTATAGAGATGGCAGTGTAGATATTTCTATGTTCATACAGATGGCGGTGTAGATATTTCCAAGTTTATAGAGATGGCGGTGTAGATATTTACATGTTTATACAGATGGCGGTGTAGATATTTCCATGTTTATAGAGATGGCGGTGTTGATATTTCCATGTTTATACAGAAAGCGGTGTAGATATTTCCATGTTTACACATATAGCGGAGTAGACCTTTCCATGTTTACACAGATAGCGTTGTAGATATTTACATGTTTATAGAGATAGCGGTGTAGTTATTTCCATGTTTATACAGATAGCGCTGATGATATTTCCATGTTCATACAGATAGCGGTGTGGACATTTCCATGTTTATACAGAGAGCGCTGAAGATATTTCCATGTTCATACAGATAGCGGTGTAGATATTTCCATGTTCATACAGATAGCGGTGCAGATATTTCCATGTTCATATAGATAGCGGTGTAGATATTTCCATGTTCATACAGATTGCGGTGTAGATAATTAAACCTTTATAGAGATGGCAGTGTAGATATTTCTAAGTTCATAGAGATGGCGGTGTAGATATTTCCATGTTTATAGAGATGGCGGTGTAGATATTTCCATGTTTATACAGATGGCGGTGTAGATATTTCCATGATTATACAGAAAGCAGTGTAGATATTTCCATGTTTATAGAGCTAGCGATGTAGATATTTGCCTGTTTTATAGATATCAGTGTAGGTATTTCCATGTTAACACAGATAGCGGTGTAGACCTTTCCATGCATACACAGATAGCGTTGTAGATATTTCCATGTTTATAATGATAGCAGTGTAGTCAGTTCCATGTTTATTCAGATAGCGCTGAAGATATTTCCATGTTTACACAGATAGCGGTGTGGATATTTCCAAGTTTATACAGATAGCAGTGTAGATATTTACATGTTTATAGAGATGGAGGTCTAGATATTTTCTTGTTTATACAGATAGCGGTGTCGATATTTCTATGTTTATAGAGATAGCGGTGTAGATATTTGAAAATTTATACAGACAGCAGTGTAGAAATTTCCATGTTCATACAGATAGCGGTGTAGATAGTTCCACGTTTATAGAGATGGCGTTGTAGATATTTACGTGTTCATACAGATGGCGGTGTAGATATTTCTATGTTTATAGAGATGGCAGTGTAGATATTTCCATGTTCGTACAGATGGCGGTGAAGTTGTTTCCATGTTCAAACAGATGGCGGTGTTGATATTTCCATGTTCCTACAAATGGCGGTGTAGATATTTCCATGTTCATAGAGATGGCGGTGAAGATATTTCCATGTTTAGAGAGATAGCGGTGTAGATATTTCCATGTTTATTCAGATAGCGGTGTAGATATTTCCATCTTAATACACATGGCGTTGTAGATATTTCCATGTTCATACAGATGGCGGTGCAGATATTTCCATGTTCATTCAGATGGCGATGTAGATACTTCCATGTTTATAGAGATGGCGGTGTAGATATTTCCATGTTCGTAGAGATGGCAGTGCAGATATTTTCATGTTTGTACAGATAGCGGTGTAGTTATTTCCATGTGTATAGAGATAGCGGTGTAGATATTTCCATGTATATACAGATAGCTGTGTAGATATTTCCATGTTCATACAGATAGCGGTGTAGATATTTCCATGTTCATACAGATAGCGGTGGAGATATTTCCATGTTCATACAGATAGCAGTGTAGATATTTCCATGTTCATACAGATAGCGGTGTAGATAATTCCACCTTTATAGAGATGGCGGTGTAGATATTTCTATGTTCATAAAGATGGCGGTGTAGATATTTCCATGTTTATAGAGATGGCGGTGTAGATATTTCCTTGTTCGTAGAGATGGCGGTGCAGATATTTCCATGTTTATACAGATAGCGGTGTAGTTATTTCCATGTTTATAGAGATAGCAGTGCAGATATTTCCATGTTAATACAGATAGCGGTGTAGTTATTTCCATGTTTATGGAGATAGCAGTGTAGATATTTCTATTGATATAGAGATAGCTGTGTAGATATTTCCACGTTCATACAGATAGCGCTGTAGATATTTCCATGTTCACACAGATAGCAGTGTAGATATTTCCATGTTTATACCGATAGCAGTGTAGATATTTCCATGTTTGTACAGATAGCGGTGTAGATATTTCCAAGTTTATACAGATAGTGGTGTTGATAGTTCCATCTTAATACAGATGGTGGTGTAGATATTTCCATGTTCCTACAGATGGCGGTGTAGATATTTCCACGTTGATACAGATGGCGGAGTAGATATTTCCAAGTTTATAGAGATAGCGGTGTAGTTATTTCCATGTTTATAGAGAAAGCTGTGTATATAGAGAAAGATATTTCCATCTTAATACAGATGGTGGTGTAGTTATTTCCATGTTTATAGAGAAAGCTGTGTAGATATTTCCAGGTTCATACAGTTAGCAGTGTAGATATTTCCATGTTCATACAGATAGCGGTGTAGATATTTCCATGTTCATTCAGATAGCGGAGTAGATAATTCCACTTTTATAGTGATGGCAGTGTAGAAGTTTCTAAATTCATACAGGTGGTGGTGTAGATATTTCCATATTTTTACAGATGGTGGTGTAGATATTTCCATGTCTATAGAGATCGTGGTGTAGTTCTTTCCAAGTTTATAGAGATAGCAGTGTAGATATTTCCATGTTTATACACATAGCGGTGTAGATAATTACAAGTTTATAGAGATGGCGGTGTGGATATTTTCTTGTTTATGCAGATAGCGGTGTAGATATTTCCATGTTTATAGAGATGGCAGTGCAGATATTTCCATGTTTATACAGAAATTGGTGTAGATATATCCATGTTTACACAGATAGTGGTGTAGACCTTTCCATGTTTACACAGATAGCGTTGTGTGTATTTACATGTTTATAGAGATAGAGGTGTAGTTATTTGCATGTTTATATAGGTAGCGGTGAAGTTATTTCCATGATTACACAGATAGCGGTGTGGATATTTCCATGATTATACAGATAGCGGTGCAGATATTTCCATGTTTATACAGATAGCAGTGTAGATATTTCCATGTTTATTCAGATAGAGGTGTAGATATTTCCAAGTTTATAAAGATAGCGGTGTAGATATTTCCATGTTTATACAGATAGCGTTGTAGATATTTCCATCTTAATACAGATGGCGGTGTAGATATTTCCATGTTCCTACAGATGGCGATGTAGGTATTTCCATGTTCATACAGATGGCGGTGAAGACATTTCCATGTTTATAGAGATAGCAGTGTAGATATTTCCATTGATATACAGATAGCTGTATAGATATTTCCGTGTTTATACAGATAGCGGTGTAGATATTTCCATGTTTATACAGATAGCGGTGTAGATATTTCCAAGTTAATGAAGATAGCGTTGTAGAAATTTCCGTGTTTATACAGATAGCGGTGTAGATATTTCCATCTTAATACAGATGGCGGTGTAGATGTTTCCATGTTGCTAGAGATGGCGGTGTAGATATTTCCATGTACATACAGATTGCGGTGAAGATATTTCCAAGTTTATAGAGATAGCAGTGTAGATATTTCCATTGATATAAAGACAGCTTTGTAGATATTTCCATGTTCATACAGATAGCGGTGTAGATATTTCCATGTTCATACATATAGCAGTGTAGATATTTCCATGTTCATACAGATAGCGGTGTAGATATTCCCATGTTCATACAGATAGCAGTGTAGATATTTCCATTGATATAAAGACAGCTTTGTAGATATTTCCATGTTCATACAGATAGCGGTGTAGATATTTCCATGTTTATAGAGATAGCAGTGTAGATATTTCCATTGATATAAAGACAGCTTTGTAGATATTTCCATGTTCATACAGATAGCGGTGTAGATATTTCCATGTTCATACATATAGCAGTGTAGATATTTCCATGTTCATACAGATAGCGGTGTAGATATTCCCATGTTCATACAGATAGCAGTGTAGATATTTCAATGTTCATGCAGTTAGCGGTGTTGATATTTCCATGTTCATACAGATGGCGGTGTAGATATTTCCATGTTTATACCGATGGCGGTGTAGGTATTTCCATGTTTATAGAGATGGTGGTGTAGATATTTCCAAGTTTATACAGATTGCAGTGTAGATATTTCCATCTTAATACAGATGGCGGTGTAGTTATTTCCATGTTTCTACAGATGGCGGTGTAGATAGTTCCATGTTGACACAGATGGCGGAGTAGATATTTCCAAGTTTATAGAGATAGCGGTGTAGTTATTTCCATGTTTATAGAGAAAGCTGTGTAGATATTTCCTTGAATATGCAGATAGCTGTGTAGATATTTCCATGTTCATACAGATAGCGGTGTAGAAATTTGCAAGTTCATACAGATGGCAGTGTAGATATTTCCATGTTTATACAGATGGCGATGTAGATATTTCCAAGGTTATAGAGATGGCGGTCTAGATATTTCTATGTTTATAGAGATAGTGGTATAGTTATTTCCAAGTTTATAGAGGTAGCGGTGTAGATATTTCCATGTTTATACACATAGCGGTGTAGATAATTACATGTTTATAGAGATGGTGGTGTGGATATTTTCTTGTTTATGCCGATAGCGGTGTAGATATTTCCATGTTTAAAGAGATGTATGTGTAGATATTTCTATGTTTATACAGACGGCGGAGCAGATATTTCCATGTTTATAGAGATGGCAGTGCCAATATTTCCATGTTTATACAGAAAGTGGTGTAGATATTTACATGTTTACACATATAGCACTGTAGACCTTTCCATGTTTGCACAGCGTTGCAGATATTTACATGTTTATAGAGATCGCGGTGTAGTTATTTCCATGTTTATACAGATAGCGGTGTAGATATTTCTATGTTTATACATATAGCGGTGTAGATATTTCCATCTTTTTACAGATGGCAGTGTAGATATTTCCATGTTCCTACAGATGGCGGTGTAGATATTTCCATTTTCATACAGATGGCGGTGAAGATATTTCCAAGTTTATAGAGATAGCGGTGTAGTTATTTCCATGTTTATAGAGAAACCTGTGTAGGTATTTCCATGTATATGCAGATTGCTGTGTAGATATTTCCATGTTCATACAGATAGCGGTGTAGATATTTGCATGTTCATCAAGATGGCAGTGTAGATATACGCATGTTCATACAGATAGCGTTGAAGATATTTCCATGTTCATACAGATGGCGGGGTAGATATTTCCATGTTGATACAAATGTCGGAGTAGATATTTCCATATTCATAGAGATGGCGGTGTAGATATTTCCATGTTTTTACAGTTAGAGGTGTAGTTATTTCCATGTATATAAAGATAGCAGTGTAGATATTTCCACTGATATACAGATAGCTTTGTAGATATTTCCATGTTCATACAGATAGCGGTGTAGATATTTCCATGTTCTTACAGATAGCGGTGTAGATATTTCCATGTTCATACAGATGGCGGTGTATATATTTCCATGTTCATACAGACGGCGGTGTTGATATTTCCATGTGCATACAGATGGCGGTGTAGATATTTCCATGTTCATACAGATGGCGGTGAAGATATTTCATGTTCATACAGATGGCGGTGTAGATATTTACATGTTCATACATGTGGCGGTGTATATATTTCCATATACATACAGATAGCGGTGTAGATATTTCTATGTTCATACAGATAGTGGTGTAGATAATTCCACCTTTATAGAGATGGCGGTGTAGATATTTCTATGTTCATACAGATGGCAGTGTAGTTATTTCCATGTTTAAACAGATGGCGGTGTAGATATTTACAAGTTTATAGAGATGGTGTTGTAGATATTTCCATATTTATACAGAAAGCGGTGTAGATATTTCCATGTTTACACATAAAGCGGTGTAGACTTTTCCATGTTTCCACAGCGTAGTAGATATTTACATGTTTAAAGGGATCACGGTGTAGTTATTTCCATGTTTATACAGATAGCGCTGAACATATTTCCATGTTTACACAGATTACGGTGTGGATATTTCCATGATTATACAGAGAGCGATGCAGATATTTCCATGTTTATAGAGATAGCGTTGTAGATATTTCCATGTTTATAGAGAAAGCTGTCTAGATATTTCCATGCATACGCAGATAGCTGTGTAGATATTTCAATGTTCATTCACATAGCGGTGAAGATATTTCCATGTTCATCCAGATGTCGGCGTATGTATATCCATGTTCAAACAGATGGCGGTGAAGATATTTCCATGTTCATACAGATGGCGGTGTAGATATTTCCATGTATATGCAGGTAGCGGAGTAGTTATTTCCATATTCATACAGATAGCAGTCTAGACATTTCCATGTTCATACAGATAGCGGTGTAGATAATTTCACCTTTATAGAGATGGCAGTGTAGATGTTTCTATGTTCATACAGATGGAGGTGTAGATATTTCCATGTTTAAACAGATGGCCGTGTAGATATTTCCATGTTTATAGAGATGGCGGTGTAGATATTTCCATATTTATACAGAAAGCGGTGTAGATATTTCCATGTTTACACATAAAGCGGGGCAGACCTTTCCATGTTTACACAGCGTTGTTGATATTTACATGTTTATAGAGATCACGGTGTAGTTATTTCCATGTTTATAAAGATAGTGCTGATGATATTTCCATGTTTACACAGATAGCAGTGTGTGTATTTCCATGATTATGCAGAGAGCGCTGCAGATATTTCCATGTTTATACTGATAGCGTTGCAGATATTTCCATGTTTATATAAATGGCGTTGCAGATATTTCTATGTTTATAGAGATAGCGGTTTAGATATTTCCAAGTTCATACAGATAGCGGTGTAGATATTTCCATCTTTATACAGATAGCAGTGAAGATATTTCCATCTTAATACCGATGGCGGTTTAGATATTTCCATGTTCCTACAGATGGCGGTGTTGATATTTCAATGTTGAAAGAGATGGCGGAGTAGATATTTCCAAGTTTATGTAGATAGTGGTGTAGTTATTTCCATGTTTATAGAGAAAGCTCTGTAGATATTTCCATGTATATGCAGATAGCTGAGTAGATATTTCCAAGTTCATACAGATAGCGGTGTAGATATTTCCATGTTCATACAGATAGCGGTGTAGATATTTCCATGTTGATACTCATAGCGGTGTAGAGATTTCCAAGTTTATAGAGATAGCTGTGTAGATATTTCCATGCTTATAGAGATAGCGGTGTAGATATTTCCATGTTTATACAGATAGCGGTATAGATATTTCCGTGTTTATACAGATGGCGGTGTAGATATTTCTATGTTTATAGAGATGGCCGTCTAGATATTTCCATGTTTACAGAGGTAGAGTTGTAGTTATTTCCAAGTTTTTAGAGATAGCGGTGTAGATATCTCCATGTTTATACAGATAGCGGTGAAGATATTTCCAAGTTTATACAGATAGCGGTGTAGATATTTACATGTTTATAGAGATGGCGGTCTAGATATTTTCCTGTTTTACAGATAGCGGTGTAGATATTTCCATGTTTACAGAGATAGCGGTGCAGATATTTCCAATTTTATACAGATAGCAGTGTAGATATTTTCATAGTCAAACAGATAGCGGAGTAGATATTTCCATGTTCATACAAATGGCGGTGTAGATATTTCCATGTTCATAGAGATGGCGTTGTAGATATTTCCATGTTTATAGAGAACCGCGTCGATATTTCCATGTCTATAGAGATGGCGGTTTAGATATTTCCATGTTCTTACAGATGGCTGTGTAGATGTTTCCATGTTCATACAGATGGCGGTTTAGATATTTCCATGTTCCTACAGATGGCGGTGTAGATATTTCCATGTTCATACAGATAGCGGTGTAGATTTTTCCAAGTTTACAGAGACAGCGGTTTAGTTGTTTCCATGTTTATAGAGAAAGCTATGTAGATATTTCCATGTAGAAGCAGATAGCTGTGTAGATATTTCAATGTTCATACAGATAGCGGTGTAGATATTTCCATGTTCACCCAGATGGCGGTGTAGATATATCCATGTTCATATAGATGACGGTGAAGATATTTCCGTGTTCATACAGATGGCGGTGTAGATATTTCCATGTTCATACAAATGGCGGTGTAGATATTTCCATGTTCATAGAGATGGCGGTGAAGATATTTCCAAGTTTATGCAGATAGCGGTGTAGTTATTTCCATCTTTATAGAGATATCAGTGTAGACATTTCCATGTTTACACAGATAGCGCTGTTGATATTTACATGTTTATAGAGATAGCGGTGAAGTTATTTCCATGTTTTTACAGATAGCGGTGAAGATATTTCCATGTTTACACAGCGGTGTGGATATTTCCAAGTTTATACAGATATCGGTGTAGATATTTCCATGTTTATACAGATAGCGGTACATATATTTCCATGTTTATACAGATAGCGGTGTAGATATTTCCATGTTCATACAGATGGCGGTGAAGATATTTACATGTTCAAATAGATGGAGGTGTAGATATTTCCATGTTCATAGAGATGGCGGTGTAGATTTTACCATGCTCATAGAGATGGCGGTGTAGATATTTCCATGTTCCTACAGATGGCTGTGTAGATATTTCCATGTTCATACAGATGGCGGTGTAGATATTTACATGTTCGTACAGATGGCAGTGTAGATATTTGCATGTTCATACAGATAGCGTTGTAAATATTTCCATGTTCACCCAGAAGGCAGTGTAGGTATATCCATGTTCATACAGATGGCGGTGAACATATTTCCATGTTCATACAGATGACAGTGTAGATACTTCCATGTTCTTACAAATGGCGGTGTAGATATTTCCATGTTCATAGAGATGGCGGTGTAGATATTTCCATGTTTATTCAGATAGCGGTGTAGTTATTTCCATGTTTATAGAGGAAGCTGTGTAGATATTTCCATGTACATGCAGATAGCTGTGTAGATATATACATGTTCATACAGATAGCGGTGTAGATATTTCCATGTTCATACAGATAGCGGTGTAGATATTCCCATGTTTATAGAGATACCGGTGTAGATATTTCCAATTTTATACAGATAGCAGTGTAGATATTTCCATGTTCATACAGAGAGCGGTGTAGACATTTCCATGTTTACACAGATAGCACTGTAGATATTTACATGTTTATAGAGATAGCGGTGTAGTTATTTCCATGTTTATACAGATAGCGGTGAAGATATTTCCATGTTTACAGAGATAGCGGTGTGGATATTTCCAAGTTTATACAGATAGCGGTGTAGACATTTCCATGTTTATACAGATAGCGGTGCAGATATTTCCATGTTTATACAGATACCGGTGTAGATATTTCCATGTTTATACAGATATCGGTGTAGATACTTCCATGTTTATACAGATAGCGGTGTAGATACTTCCAGGTTCATACAGATATCGTTGTAGAGATTTCCATGTTTATAGGGATATCAGTGTAGATATTTCCATGTTCATACAGAAAGCGGTGTAGATATTTCCATGTTCATACAGATAGCAGTGTAGATATTTCCATGTTCATACAGATAGCAGTGTAGATATTTCCATGTTCATACCATTAGCGGTGTAGATATTTCCATGTTCTTACAGATGGCAGTGTAGATATTTCTATGTTCATACAGATGGCCGTGAAGTTACTTACATGTTCAAACAGATGGAGGTGTAGATATTTCCATGTTCATAGAGATGGTGGTGTAGATATTACCATGCTCATAGAGATGGCGGTGTAGATATTTCCATGTTCATACGGATGGCGGTGTAGATATTTCCATGTTCATACAGATGGCGCTGTAGATATTTCCATGTTTATAGAGATGGCGGTGTAGATATTTCCATGTTTATACAGAGTTCGGTTTAGATATTTCCATGTTTACACAGATAGCGGTGTAGATAATTCCATGTTGATTCACATAGCGGTGTAGGTATTTCCAAGTTTATAGAGATAGCGGTGTAGGTATTTCCAAGTTTATAGAGATAGCGGTGTAGATATTTCCATGTTTATAATGATATCATTGTAGATATTTCCATGTTTATACAGAGAGCGGTATAGATATTTCAATGTTTATACAGATGACCGTGTAGATATTTCTATGTTTATAGAGATGGTGGTCTAGATATTTCCATGTTTATAGAGATAGTGGTGTAGTTATTTCCAAGTTTATAGAGAGAGCGGTGTAGATATATCCATGTTTATAAAGATAGCGGTGTAGTTATTTTCATTTTTATAGAGATAGCAGTGTAGATATTTCCATTGATATACAGATAGCTGTGTAGATATTTCCATGTTCATACAGATAACGGTGTAGATATTTCCACCTTCATACAGATAGCGGTGTAGATATTTCCACGTTCATACAGATAGCAGTGTACATATTTCCACGTTCACACAGATAGCGGTGTAGATATTTCCATGTTTATACAGATGGCGGTGTAGTTATTTCCATGTTTATAGAGATGGCGGTCTAGATATTTCTATATTTATAGACATAGTTGTGTAGATATTTCCAAGTTTATAGAGAGAGAGGTGTAGATATTTGCATGATTATACAGATAGCGGTGTGAATATTTCGATGTTCATACAGATAGCGGTGCAGATATTTCCATGTTTATAGAGATAGCGGTGTAGATATTCCCAATTTTTTACAGATAGCACTGTAGATATTTCCATGTTCATACAGATAGCGGTGTAGGCATTTCCATGTTTACACAGATAGCGCTGTTGATATTTACATGTTTATAGAGATAGCGGTGAAGTTATTTCCATGTTTGTACAGATAGCGGTGAAGATATTTCCATGTTTACACAGCGGTGTGGATATTTCCAAGTTTATACAGATATAGATGTAGATATTTCCATGTTTATACAGATAGCGGTGCAGATATTTCCATGTTTATACAGATAGCGGTGTAGATATTTCCATGTTCATACAGATGGTGGTGAAGATATTTACATGTTCAAACAGATGGAGGTGTAGATATTTCCATGTTCATAGAGATGGAGGTGTAGATTTTACCATGCTCATAGACATGGCGGTGTAGATATTTCCATGTTCCTGCAGATGGCTGTGTAGATATTTCCGTGTTCATAGATAGCGGTGTAGATACTTCCATGTTCACCCTGATGGCGGTGCAGATATATCCATGTTCATAGAGATGGCGGTGTAGATATTTCCATATTCACCCCGAAGGCAGTGTAGACATATCCATGTTCTTACAGATGGCGGTGAACATATTTCCATGTTCATACAGATGACAATGTAGATACTTCCATGTTCTTACAAATGGCGGTGTAGATATTTCCATGTTAATAGAGATGGCGGTGTAGATATTTCTATGTTTATACAGATAGCGGTGTAGTTATTTCCATGTTTATAGAGAAAGCTGTGTAGATATTTCCATGTACATGCAGATAGCTGTGTAGATATATACATGTTCATACAGATAACGGTGTAGATATTTCCATGCTCATACAGATAGCGGTGTAGATATTCCCATGTTTATAGAGATACCGGTGTAGATATTTCCAATTTTATACAGATAGCAGCGTAGATATTTCCATGTTCATATAGAGAGCGGAGTAGACATTTCCATGTTTACACAGATAGCACTGTAGATATTTACATGTTTATAGAGATAGCGGTGTAGTTATTTCCATGTTTATGCAGATAGCGGTGAAGGTATTTCCATGTTTATACAGATAGCGGTGTGGATATTTCCAAGTTTATACAGATAGCGGTGTATATTTCCATGTTTATACAGAGAGCGGTGCAGTTATTTCCATGTTTATACAGATAGCGGTGTAGATATTTCCATGTTTATACAGCTATCGGTGTAGATATTTCCATGTTCCTACAGATAGCGGTGTTGATATTTCCATGTTTATACAGATAGCGGTGAAGATGTATGCATGTTTACACAGATAGCGGTGTAGATATTTCCATGTTTATACAGGTAGCGGTGTAGATATTTCCATGTTTATACAGATAGCGGTGTAGTTATTTCCATGTTTATAGAGAAAGCTGTGTAGATATTTCCATGTACATGCAGATATCTGTGTAGATATATACATGTTCATAGAGATAGCGGTGTAGATATTTCCATGTTCATACAGATTGCGGTGTAGATATTTCCATGTTTATAGAGATAGCGGTGTAGATATTTCCAATTTTATACAGATAGCAGTGTAGATATTTCCATGTTCATACAGATAGCGGTGTAGACATTTCCATGTTTACACAGATAGCGCTGTAGATATTTACATGTTTATAGATTTAGTGGTGTAGTTATTTCCATGTTTGTATAGATAGCAGTGAAGATATTTCCATGTTTACACAGATAGCGGTGTGGATATTTCCAAGTTTATACAGATAGCGGTGTAGATATTTCCATGTTTATACAGATAGCGGGGCATATATTTCCATGTTTGTACAGATAGCGGTGTAGATATTTCCATGTTTATACAGATATCGGTGTAGATATTTCCATGTTTATACAGATAGCGTTGTAGATACTTACATGTTCATAGGGATATCGGTGTAGATATTTCCATGTTCATAGAGATATCGTTGTAGATATTTCCATGTTCATACAGAAGGCGGGGAAGATATGTCCATGTTGATACAGATGGCGGTGTAGATATTTCCTTGTTCCTACAGATGGCTGTGTAGATGTTTCCATGTTCATACAGATGGCGGTGTAGATATGTCCATGTTCCTACAGATGGCGGTGTAGATATTTGCATGTTCATACAGATAGCGGTGTAGATATTTCCATGTTCACCCAGATGGCGGTGTAGATATATCCATCTTCATACAAATAGTGGTGTAGATGTTTCCATGTTCATCCAGATGGCGGTGTAGATATATCCATGTTCATACAGATGGCGGTAAAGATATTTCCGTGTTCATACAGATGGCGGTGTAGATATTTCCATCTTCATACAGATATCGGTGTAGATATTTCCATGTTCTTAGGGATGGCCGTGTAGATATTTCCATGTTTATACAGATAGCGGTGTAGTTATTTCTATGTTTACAGAGATAGCATTTTAGATATTTCCATTGATATTCAGATAGAGGTGTAGGTATATCCATGTTCATGGAGGTAGCGGTGTAGATATTTCCACGATGATACAGATAGTGGTGTAGATATTTCCATGTTGATACAGATAGCGGTGTAGATATTTCCACGTTCATACAGATAGCGGTGTAGATATTTCCATGTTCATACAAATGGCGGTGTAGATATTTCCATGTTCATAGAGATGGCGTTGTAGATATTTCCATGTTTATACAGATGGCGGTGTCGAAATTTGCATGTCTATAGAGATGGCGGTTTAGATATTTCCATGTTCTTACAGATGGCTGTGTAGATGTTTCCATGTTTATACAGATGGCGGTGTAGATATTTCCATGTTCCTACAGATGGCGGTGTAGATATTTCCATGTTCATACAGATAGCGGTTTAGATTTTTCCAAGTTTACAGAGACAGCGGTTTAGTTATTTCCATGTTTATAGAGAAAGCTATGTAGATATTTGCATGTATAAGCAGATAGCTGTGTAGATATTTCCATGTTCATACAGATAGCGGTGTAGATATTTCCATGTTCACCCAGATGGCGGTGTAGATATATCCATGTTCATATAGATGGCGGTGAAGATATTTCCATGTTCATACAGATGGCGGTGTAGATATTTCCATGTTCATACAAATGGCGGTGTAGATATTTCCATGTTCATAGAGATGGCGGTGAAGATATTTCCAAGTTTATGCAGATAGCGGTGTAGTTATTTCCATCTTTATAGAGATATCAGTGTAGACATTTCCATGTTTACACAGATAGCGCTGTTGATATTTACATGTTTATAGAGATAGCGGTGAAGTTATTTCCATGTTTGTACAGATAGCGGTGAAGATATTTCCATGTTTACACAGCGGTGTGGATATTTCTAAGTTTATATAGATATCGGTGTAGATATTTCCATGTTTATACAGATAGCGGTGCATATATTTCCATGTTTATACAGATAGCGGTGTAGATATTTCCATGTTCATACAGATGGCGGTGAAGATATTTACATGTTCAAACAGATGGAGGTGTAGATATTTCCATGTTCATAGAGATGGCGGTGTAGATTTTACCATGCTCATAGAGATGGCGGTGTAGATATTTCCATGTTCCTACAGATGGCTGTGTAGATATTTCCATGTTCATACAGATGGCGGTGTAGATATTTACATGTTTGTACAGATGGCAGTGTAGATATTTGCATGTTCATACAGATAGCGTTGTAGATATTTCCATGTTCACCCAGAAGGCAGTGTAGGTATATCCATGTTCATACAGATGGCGGTGAACATATTTCTATGTTCATATAGATGACGGTGTAGATACTTCCATGTTCTTACAAATGGCGGTGTAGATATTTCCATGTTCATGGAGATGGCGGTGTAGATATTTCCATGTTTATACAGATAGCGGTGTAGTTATTTCCATGTTTATAGAGGAAGCTGTGTAGATATTTCCATGTACATGCAGATAGCTGTGTAGATATATACATGTTCATACAGATAGCGGTGTAGATATTTCCATGTTCATACAGATAGCGGTGTAGATATTGCCATGTTTATAGAGATACCGGTGTAGATATTTCCAATTTTATACAGATAGCAGTGTAGATATTTCCATGTTCATACAGAGAGCGGTGTAGACATTTCCGTGTTTACACAGATAGCACTGTAGATATTTACATGTTTATAGAGATAGCGGTGTAGTTATTTCCATGTTTATACAGATAGCGGTGAAGATATTTCCATGTTTACAGAGATAGCGGTGTGGATATTTCCAAGTTTATACAGATAGCGGTGTAGATATTTCCATGTTTATACAGATAGCGGTGCAGATATTTCCAAGTTTATACAGATACCGGTGTAGATATTTCCATGTTTATACAGATATCGGTGTAGATATTCCCATGTTCGTACACAAGACGGTGTAGATATTTCCATCTTTATACAGATGACTGTGTAGGTATTTCCATGTTTATACAGATGGCAGTGTAGTCATTTCCATGTTTATAGAGATGGCGGTGTAGATATTTCCATGTTTATACAGATAGCTGTGTAGATATTTCCATCTTTATACAGATGGCAGTGTAGATATATCCATGTTTATTCACATGGCGGTGTAGATATTTCCATGTTTATACAGATGGCGGTGTAGATATTTCCATGTTTATAGAGATGGCGGTGTAGATATTTCCATGTTTATACAAATGGTTGTGTAGATATTTCCATGTTTATACAGATTGTGGAGTAGATAATTTCATATTTATACAGATGGCGGTGTAGATATTTCCATCTTAATACAGATGGCAGTGTAGATATTTCCATGTTTATAGAGATGGCGGTGTAGATATTTCCATGTTTATAGAGATAGCGGTCTAGTTATTTCCATGTTAATAGGCATAGCGGTGTAGATATTTCCATGTTTATAGAGATAGCAGTGTAGTTATTTCCACGTTAATAGGCATAGCGGTGTAGATATTTCCTTGTTTATAGAGATTGCTGTGTAGACATTTCCACTTTTATACAGATAGCGGTGTAGGTATTTCCATGTTCTTGCAGATGGTGGTGTAGATATTTCTATGTTTATACAGATGGCGGGGTAGATATTTACATGTTTATACAGATAGCGGTGTAGATATTTCCAAGTTTATGCAGATAGCTGTGTAGATATTTCCATGTATATACAGATGGCGGTGTAGATATTTCCATGTTTTTACAGACGGCGGTGTAGGTATTTCCATGTTATAGACATGGCGGTGTAGATATTTCCCTGTTTATAGAGATAGCGGTGTAGTTATTTCCATGTTAATAGGCATAGTGGTGTAGATATTTCCATGTTTATAGAGATAGAGGTGTAGATATTTCCTTGTTTATACAGACAGCGGTGTAGATATTTTGATGTTTATAGAGATAACGGTGTAGACATTTCCACGTTTATGCAGATATCGGTGTAGTTATTTCCATGTTCATACAAATGGTGGTGTAGATATTTCCATCCTTATAAAGATAGCGCTGTAGACATTTCCATCCTTATACAGATAGCAGTGTAGACATTTCCATGTTTATACAGATGACGGTGTAGATATTTTCATCTTTATACAGATAGCGGTATAGATATTTCCATGTTTATAGAGATGGTGGTGTAGATATTTCCATGTTTATGTAGATGGCAGTGTAGATATTTCCATCTTTATAGAGATGGCAGTGTAGATATTTCGATGTTCATACAGGTGGCGGTGTAGATATTTCCAAGTTTATAGAGATGTCGGTGTAGATATTTCCATATTTATACAGATGGCGGTTTAGATATTTCCATGTTTATAGAGATGGCGGTGTAGATATTTCCATGTTTATACAGATGGCGGTGTAGATATTTCCATCTTTATACAGATGGCAGTGTAGATATTTCAATGTTTATACAGATGGCGGTGTAGATATTTCCATGTTTTTATCGATGGCGGTGTAGGTATTTCCATGTTTATACAGATGGCGGTGTAGACATTTCCATGTTCACACTGATGGAAGTGAAGATATTTCCATGTTTATAGAGATGGCGGTGTAGTTACTTCCACGTTAATAGGCATAGCGTTGTAGATATTTCCATGATTATAGAGATAGATTTGTAGATATTTCCTTGTTTATACAGATAGCGGTGTAGATATTTCCATGTTTATAGAGATAGCGGTGTAGTTATTTCCATGTTCATACAGATGGCGGTGTAGCTATTTCCATCCTTATACAGATAGTCGTGTAGATATTTCCATGTTTATAGAGATGGCGGTGTAGATATTTCCATGTTTATACAGATAGCGTTGTAGATATTTCCATGCTTATTCAGATAGCTGTGTAGATATTTCCATCTTTATACAGATTGCCGCGTAGGTATTTCCATGTTCATACAGATGGCGGTGTAGACATTTCCATGTTTATACAGATGGCGGTGTAGATATTTCCATGTTTATAGACATGGCGGTGTAGGTATTTCCATGTTTATAGAGATAGCGGTGTAGTTATTTCCATGTTAATAGGCATAGTGGTGTAGATATTTCCATGTTTATAGAGATAGAGGTGTAGATATTTCCATGTTTATACAGATGGCGGTGTAGATATTTCCATGTTTATAGAGATAGCGGTGTAGACATTTCCACGTTTATACAGATAGCGGTGTAGGTATTTCCATGTTTATACAGATGGTGGTGTAGATATTTCCGTCCTTATACAGACAGCGGTGTAGATATTTCCATGTTTATACAGATGGCCGTGTAGATATTTCCATCTTTATACAGATAGCGGTGTAGATAGTTCCATGTTGATACAGATGGCGGTATAGATATGTCCATGTTTATAGAGATGGCATTGTAGTTATTTCCATGTTTATACAGATGGCAGTGTAGATATTTCCATCTTTATACAGATTGCATTGTAGATATTTCTATGTTCATACCGATGGCAGTGTAGATATTTCCATGTTTATAGAGATGGCGGTGTAGACATTTCCATGTTTATACAGATAGCTGTGTAGATATTTCCATCTTTATACAGATGGCGGTGTAGATATTTCCATGTATATACAGATGGCGGTGTAGATATTTCCATCTTTATACAGATGGCGGTGTAGATATTTCCATGTTTATAGAGATAGCAGGGTAGTTATTTCCATGCTAATAGGCATAGCAGTGTAGATATTTCCATGATTATAGAGATAGAGGTGTAGATATTTCCTTGTTTATACAGATAGATGTGTAGATATTTCCATCTTTATATAGATGGCTTTGTAGATATTTCCATGTTTATAGAGATGGCAGTGTAGATATTTCCATGATTATACAGATGGTGGTTTAGATATTTCCATGTTTATAGGGATGGCGGTGTAGATATTTCCATGTTTATATGGATAGCAGTGTAGATATTTCCATGTTTATACAGATAGATGTGTAGATATTTCCATCTTTATACAGATGGCGGAGTAGTTATTTCCAAGTTCTTGCAGATGGCGGTGCAGATATTTCCATGTTTATAGAGATGGCGGTGTAGATATTTCCATGTTTATACAGATGGTGGTGTAGGTATTTCCACGTTTATACAGATGGTTGTGTAGATATTTCCATCTTTATAGAGATGGCGGTGTAGATATTTCCATGATTATACAGATGGCGGTGTAGATATTTCCATGTTTATATGGATGGCGGTGTAGATGTTTCCGTGTTTATAGAGATGGCGGTATAGATATATCCATGTTTATTGACATGGCAGTGTAGTTACTTCCATGTTAATAGGCATAGCGGTGTAGATATTTCCATGTTTGTAGGGATAGAGTTGTAGATATTTCCTTGTTTATGCAGGTAGCGGTGTAGATATTTTCATGTTTATAGAGATTGCGGTGTAGACATTTCCACGTTTATACAGATAGCGGTGTAGATATTTAAATGTTCATACAGATGGTGGTGTAGATATTTCCATCCTTATGCAGATAGCAGTATAGATATTTCCATGTTTATACAGATGGCAGTGTAGGTTTTTCCATGTTCATACAGATGGCGGTGCAGATATTTCCATGTTTACACAGATGGCAGTGTAGATATTTCCATGTTTATAGAGACGGTGATGTGGATATTTCCATGTTTATACAGATAGCGGAGCAGATATTTCCATGTTTATATAGACGGCGGTGTAGATATTTCCATCTTAATAGAGATGGCGGTGTAGATATTTCCATGTTTATAGAGATGGCTGTGTAGATATTTCCATGTTTATAGAGAAAGCGGTGTGGTTATTTCCATGTTAATAGGCATAGCGGTGTAGATATTTCCATGTTTATAGAGATCGCGGTGTAGACATTTCCACGTTTATACAGATAGCGGTGTAGATATTTCCATGTTCATACAGATGGTGGTGTAGATACTTCCATCCTTATACAGATAGCGGTATAGATATTTCCACATTTATGCAGATGGCGGTGTAGATATTTCCATGTTTATAGAGATGGTTGTGTAGATATTTCCACGTTTATACAGATAGGTGTGTAGACATTTCAACATATATACAGATGGCGGTGTAGATATTTCCCCGTTTATACTGTTGGCGGTGTAGATATTTCCATGTTTATACAGATGGCGGTGTAGATATTTCCATGTTTATACGGATGGCGGTGTAGATATTTCCATGTTTATACAGATGGCGGTGTAGATATTTCCATGTTTATACGGATGGCGGAGTAGATATTTCCATGTTTATAGAGATGGCGGTGTAGATATTTCCATGTTTATACAGATGGCGGTGTAGATATTTCCATGTTTATAGAGATGGCGGTGTAGATATTTCCATGTTTATACAAATGTTGGTGTAGATATTTCGATGTTTATACAGATGGCTGTGTAGATATTTGCATCTTTATACAGATGGAAGTGTAGGTATTTCCATGTTTATACAGATGGCGGTGTAGATATTTCCATGTTTATACATATGGTGGTGTAGATATTTCCATGTTTATACATATAGCGGCGTAGATATTTCCATGTTCATTCAGATGGTGGTGTATATATTTCCATTCTTTTTACAGATAGCGGTATAGGTATTTCCATGTTTATACAGATGGCGGTGTAGATATTTCCATCTTAATACAGATGGCGGTGTAGATATTTCCATGTTTATAGAGATGGCGTTGTGGACATTTCCATGTTTATAGAGATAGCTCTGTAGTTATTTCCATGTTAATAGGCATAGCGGTGTAGATATTTCCATGTTTATAGAGATAGCGGTGTAGACATTTCCATGTTTATACATGTAGCGGCGTAGATATTTCCATGTTCATTCAGATGGTGGTGTATATATTTCCATTCTTTTTACAGATAGTGGTATAGGTATTTCCATGTTTATACAGATGGCGGTGTAGATATTTCCATGTTCATACAGTTGGTGGGGTAGATATTTCAATGTTTATATAGATGGTGGTGTAGATTTTTCCATGTTTATACAGATGGCGGTGTAGATATTTCCATGTTTACACAGATGGCGGTGTAGATATTTCCATGTTTATAGAGACGGCCGTGTAGATA
This sequence comes from Gorilla gorilla gorilla, assembly GCF_029281585.2. Lineage (NCBI taxonomy): Eukaryota > Metazoa > Chordata > Mammalia > Primates > Hominidae > Gorilla > Gorilla gorilla. The sequence continues at coordinate 5,372,515 of NC_073244.2, read as the reverse complement.
TTTCCATGTTTATACAGATAGCGGTGCAGATATTTCCATGTTTATACAGACGGCGGTGTAGATATTTCCATCTTAATAGAGATGGCGGTGTAGATATTTCCATGTTTATAGAGATGGCTGTGTAGATATTTCCATGTTTATAGAGAAAGCGGTGTGGTTATTTCCATGTTAATAGGCATAGCGGTGTAGATATTTCCATGTTTATAGAGATCGCGGTGTAGACATTTCCACGTTCATACAGATAGCGGTGTAGATATTTCGATGTTCATACAGATGGTGGTGTAGATACTTCCGTCCTTATACAGATACCAGTATAGATATTTCCATGTTTATTCAGATGGCGGTGTAGATATTTCCATGTTTATAGACATGGCGGTGTAGATATTTCCATGTTCATAGAGATGGCGGTGTAGATATTTCCATGTTTATAGATATAGAGGAGTAGATATTTCCTTGTTTATACAGACAGCGGTGTAGATATTTCGATGTTTATAGAGATAGCGGTGCAGACATTTCCACGTTTATGCCGATAGCTGTGTGGATATTTCCATCTTCATACAGATGGTGGTGTAGATATTTCCATCCTTATAAAGATAGCGGTGTAGATATTTCCATTCTTATACAGATAGTACTGTAGACATTTCCATGTTTATACAGATGACGGTGTAGATATTTCCATCATTATACAGATGGCGGTGTAGATATTTCCATGTTTATACAGATAGCTGTGTAGACATTTCCACATTTATACAGATGGCGGTGTACATATTTCCATGTTTATACAGATGGCGTTGTAGATAGTTCCATCCTTATACAGATAGCGGTATAGATATTTCCATGTTTATACAGTTGGCGGTGTAGATATTTCCATGATTGCAGAGATGGCGGTGTAGATATTTCCACGTTTATAAAGATAGCAGTGTTGATATTTCCATGTTTATACAGATAGCTGTGTAGACGTTTCCACATTTATACAGATGGCGGTGTACATATTTCCATTTTTATACACATGGCGGTGTAGATATTTCAATGTTTATACAGATGGCAGAGTAGATATTTCCATGTTTATGGAGATGGCAGTGTAGATATTTCCATGTTCGTACAGATGTCGGTGTAGATATTTCCATGTTCATAGAGATGGCGGTGTAGATATTTCCATCTTAATACAGATGGCGGTGTAGATATTTCCATGTTTATAGAGATAGCTCTGTAGTTATTTCCATGTTAATAGGCTTAGCGGTGTAGATATTTCCATGTTTATAGAGATAGCGGTGTAGTTATTTCCATGTTAATAGGCATAGCGGTGTAGATATTTCCATGTTTATAGAGATAGCGGTGTAGACATTTCCACGTTTATACATATAGCGGCGTAGATATTTCCATGTTCATACAGATGGTGGTGTATATATTTCCATTCTTTTTACAGATAGCGTTATAGGTATTTCCATGTTTATACAGATGGCGGTGTAGATATTTCCATGTTCATACAGTTGGTGGTGTAGATATTTCAATGTTTATATAGATGGTGGTGTAGATTTTTCCATGTTTATAGAGATGGCGGTGTAGATATTTCCATGTTTATACAGATAGCGGTGTAGGTATTTCAACGTTTATAAAGATGGCGTTGTAGATATTTGCATCTTAATACAGATGGCGGGGTAGATATTTCCATGTTTATAGAGATGGCCTTGTAGATATTTCCATGTTTATAGAGATAGCGGTCTAGTTATTTCCATGTTAATAGGCATAGCGGTGTAGAAGTTTCCATGTTTATAGAGATAGCAGTGTAGTTATTTGCATGTTAATAGGCGTAGCTGTATAAGTATTTCCATGTTTATAGAGATTGCTGTGTAGGCATTTCCACGTTTATACAGATAGCGGTGTAGATATTTCCATGTTCTTACAGATGGTGGTGTAGATATTTCTATCCTTATAGAGATAGCGGTGAAGATATTTCCATGTTTTTCCAGGTGGCGGTGTAGATATTTCCATCTTTATACAGATGGCGGTGTAGATATTTCTATGTTCATAAACGTGGCGGTGTAGATATTTCCATGTTTATAGAGATGTCGTTGAAGGATATTTCCATGTTTATGCAGATGGTGGTGTAGATATTTCCATGTTTATAGAGATGGCGGTGTAAATATTTCCATGTTTATACAGATAGCGGTGTAGCTATTTCCATGTTTATACAGATAGCTGTGTAGATATTTCCATCTTTATAGAGATGGCAGTGTAGGTATTTCCATGTTTTTAGAGACGGCGGTGTAGATATTTCCATGTTTATAGAGATAGCGGTGTAGTTATTTCCATGTTTATAGATATAGAGGTGTAGATATTTCCTTGTTTATACAGACAGCGGTGTAGATATTTCGATGTTTATAGAGATAGCGGTGCAGACATTTCTACGTTTATGCAGATAGCTGTGTGGATATTTCCATCTTCATACAGATGGTGGTGTAGATATTTCCATCCTTATAAATATAGCGGTGTAGATATTTCCATTCTTATACAGATAGTACTGTAGACATTTCCATGTTTATACAGATGACGGTGTAGATATTTCCATCTTTATACAGATGGCGGTGTAGATATTTCCATGTTTATACAGATATCTGTGTAGACATTTCCACATTTATACAGATGGCGGTGTACATATTTAAATGTTTATACAGATGGCGGTGTAGATAGTTCCATCCTTATACAGATAGCGGTATAAATATTTCCATGTTTATACAGTTGGCGGTGTAGATATTTCCATGTTTGCAGAGATGGCGGTGTAGATATTTCCACGTTTATAAAGATAGCAGTGTAGATATTTCCATGTTTATACAGATAGCTGTGTAGACATTTCCACATTTATACAGATGGCGGTGTAGATAATTCCATGTTTATAGACATGGCGGTGTAGATATTTCCATGTTTATACAGATGGCGGTGTAGATATTTCCATGTTTATAGAGATGGCAGTGTAGATATTTCCATGTTTATACAGATGGTGGTGTAGGTATTTCCACGTTTATACAGATGGGTGTGTAGATATTTCCATCTTTATAGAGATTGCGGTGTAGATATTTCCATGTTTATACAGATGGCGGTGTAGGTATTTCCATGTTTATACGGATGGCGGTGTAGATGTTTCCGTGTTTATAGAGATGGCGGTGTAGATATATCCATGTTTATTGACATGGCAGTTTAGTTACTTCCATGTTAATAGGCATAGCGGTGTAGATATTTCCATGTTTGTAGTGATAGAGTTGTAGATATTTCCTTGTTTATACAGATAGCGGTGTAGATATTTCCATGTTTATAGAGATTGCGGTGTAGACATTTCCACGTTTATACAGATAGCGGTGTAGATATTTAAATGTTCATACAGATGATGGTGTAGATATTTCCATCCTTATACAGATAGCGGTATAGATATTTCCATGTTTATACAGATGGCGGTGTAGGTTTTTCCATGTTCATACAGATGGCGGTGCAGATATTTCCATGTTTACACAGATGGCAGTGTAGATATTTCCATGTTTATAGAGACGGTGATGTAGATATTTCCATGTTGATACAGATAGCGGAGCAGATATTTCCATGTTTATATATACGGCGGTGTAGATATTTCCATCTTAATACAGATGGCGGTGTAGAGATTTCCATGGTTATAGAGATGCTGCTGTAGATATTTCCTTGTTCATAGGGATAGTGGTGTAGTTATTTCCATGTTAATAGGCATAGCGGTGTAGATATTTCCATGTTTATAGAGATAGCGGTGTAGTTAATTCCATGTTAATAGGCATAGCGGTGTAGATATTTCCATGTTTATAGAGATCGAGGTGTAGACATTTCCACATTTATAGAGATAGTGGTGTAGATATTTCCATGTTCATACAGATGGTGGTGTAGATACTTCCATCCTTATACAGATAGCGGTATAGATATTTGCATGTTCATACAGATCTCGGTGAAGATATTTCCACGTTTATAGAGATCTGTGTGTGGATATTTCCGCATTTATACAGATGGTGGTGTAGATATTTCCATGTTTAGAGAGATGGCGGTGCAGATATTTCCATGTTCATACAGGTGGCGGTGTAGTTATTTCCAAGATTATAGAGCTGTCGGTGTAGATATTTCCATGTTTATAGACGTGGCGGTGTAGTTACTTCCATGTTAATAGGTCTAGCGGTGCAGAGGTTTCCATGTTTATAGAGATAGAGCTGTAGATATTTAATTGTTTATATAGATAGCAGTGTAGATATTTCCATGTTTATAGAGATTGCGGTGTAGACATTTCCACGTTTACACCAATAGCGGTGTAGATATTTCCATGTTCATACAGATGGTGGTTTAGATACTTCCATCCTTATACAGATAGCGGTATAGATATTTCCACGTTTATACAGATGGCGGTGTAGATATTTCCATGTTTATACAGATAGCGGTGTAGATATTCCCATGTTTATACAAATGGCGGTGTAGATATTTCCAACTTAATACAGATGGCGGTGTAGATATTTCCATGTTTATAGAGATGGCGGTGTAGATATTTCCATGTTTATAGAGATAGCGGTGTAGTTATTTCCATGTTAATAGGCTTAGCGGTGTAGATATTTCCACGATTATAGAGATCACGGTGTAGTTATTTCCATGTTAATAGGCATAGTGGTGTAGATATTTCCATGTTTATAGAGATAGCGGTGTAGACATTTCTATGTTTATACAGATAGCTTCGAAGATATTTCCATGTTCATACAGATGGTGGTGTATATATTTCCATCGTTATATGGATAGCAGTATAGATATTTCCATGTTTATACAGATGGCGGTGTAGATATTTCCATGTTTATAGAGATGGCGTTGTAGATATTTCCATGTTTATACAAATGGTGGTGTAGATATTTCCATGTTTATACAGATGGCGGTGTAGATAATTCCATGTTTATACAGATGGCGGTGTAGATATTTCCATCTTAATACAGACGGCGGTGTAGATATTTCCATGTTGATAGAGATGGCAGTGTAGATATTTCCATGTTTATAGAGAAAGCGGTCTAGTTATTTCCATGTTAATAGGCATAGCGGTGTAGATATTTCCATGTTTATAGAGATAGCGGTGTAGTTATTTCCACGTTAATAGGCATAGCGGTGTAGATATTTCCATGTTTATAGAGATTGCTGTTTAGACATTTACACTTTTGTACAGATAGCGGTGTAGGTATTTCCATGTTCTTACAGATGGTGGTGTAGATATTTCCATCCATATACAGATGGTGGTGTAGGTATTTCCATCCTTATACATGTAGTAGTGTAGATATTTCCATGTTTTTACAGGTGGCGGTGTAGATATTTCCATGTTTATGCAGATGGTGGTGTAGATATTTCCATGTTTATAGAGACGGCGGTGTAGGTATTTCCATGTTTATACAGATAGCGTTGTAGATATTTCCAAGTGTATACAGATAGCGGTGTAGATATTTCCATGTTTATACAGATGGTGGTGTAGATATTTCCATGTTTATAGAGATGGCGGTGTAGATATTTCCATGTTTATACAGATGGCGGTGTAGATATATCCATGTTTATACAGATAGCGGTTTAGTTATTTCCATGTTTATAGAGATAGCGGTGTAGTTATTTCCATGTTAATAGGCATAGCGGTGTAGATATTTCCAGGTTTATAGAGATCACGGTGTAGACATTTCCACATTTATACAGATAGCGATGTAGATATTTCCATGTTCATCCAGATGGTGGTGTAGATACTTCCATCCTTATACAGATGGCGGTATAGATATTTCAGTGTTTATACAGATGGCCTTGTAGATATTTCCAAGTTTATAGAGATGGCGGTTTGGATATTTCCACGTTTATACAGATAGCGATATAGATATTTCCATGTTTATGCAGATAGCTGTGTAGACATTTCCACATTTATACAGATGTCGGTGTGGATATTTGCATGTTTAAACAGATGGCGGTGTAGATATTTCCATGTTTATACAGATGGCGGTGTAGAGATTTCCATGTTTGTAGACATGGCGGTGTAGATATTTTCTTGTTCATACCGATGGCGGTGTAGGTATTTCAATGTTTATACAGATAGCAGTGTAGATATTTCCCTGTTTCACAGATAGCAGTGTAGATATTTCCATGTTTATACAGATAGCGGTGTAGATATTTCCATGTTTATAGAGTTGGCGGCGTAGATATTTCCATGTTCATACAGATGGCGGTGAATATATTTCCATATTTATACACATAACAGTGTAGATATTTCCTAGTTTTAAGAGATGGCGGCGTAGATATTTCCATGTTTACACAGATAGAGGTGTAGATATTTGCATGTTTACACAGATAGCGGTGTATATATTTTCATGTTTATACAGATGGCGGTGGAGATATTTCCGTACTCATACAGATGGCGGTGTTGGTATTTCCATGTTTATAGAGATAGCGGTGTATTTCCTTGTTTACACAGATAGCGGTGTAGATATTTCCATGTTTACACAGATAGCGGTGCAGATATTTCCATGTTCATAAAGATAGCGGTGTAGATATTTCCATGTTTATAGAGATATCGGTGTAGATATTTCCATGTTTATACAGATAGCGTTGTAGGTATTTACATGTTCGTACAGATAACTGTGTAGATATTTCCACGTTTTTAGAGATAGCGGTGTTGATATTTCGAAGTTTACACTGATAGCGGTGTAGATATTTCCATGTTTAGACAGATAGCGGTGTAGATATTTCCATGTTTATACAGAAAGCTGTGTAGATATTTCCATGTTATAGTTATATCACTGTAGATATTTCCAAGTTTATACAGATAGCGGTGTAGATATTTCCATGTTCATACACATGTAGGTGTAGATATTTCCATGTTCATACAGATGGTGGTGTAGATATTTCCATGTTTACACAGATAGCAGTGTAGATACTTCCATGTTCATACAGATAGTGGTGTAGATAATTCCATGTGTATACAGATAACGGTGTAGATATTTACATATTCCTACAGATGGCTGTGTAGATATTTATATGTTTATACAGATTGTGGTGTAGATATTTCCATGTTTACACAGATAGTGGTGTAGATATTTCCATATTTCTACAGTTGGTGTTGTAGATATTTCAAGGTTTACACAGATAGATGTGTAGATATTTCCAAGTTTATGCATATAGCGGTGTAGATATTTCCACTTTTATGCAGATAGCGGTGAAGATATTTCCATGTTTATACCGAAAGCGGTGTAGATATTTCCATGTTCCTGCAGATGGCTGTGTAGATGTTTTCAAGTTTATTCAGATAGTGGTGTAGATATTTCCATGTTTATACAGATAGCGGTGCAGATATTTCCATGTTACTACAGTTGGTGGTGTAGATATTTCCATGTTTACACAGATCGGGGTGTAGATATTTCCAAGTTTATGCAGATAGCGGTGGAGATATTTCCACTTTTATGCCGATAGCGGTGTAGACATTTCCATGTTTATACAGAAAGCGGTGTAGATATTTCCATGTTCCTACAGATGGCGCTGTAGAGATTTCCATGTTTATAGAGTTGGCGGTTTAGACATTTCCATCTTCGTACAGATGGCGGTGTAGATATTTCCATGTTTATACAGATAGCAGTGTAGATATTTCCGTCTTTATACACATAACGGTGTAGATAATTAAATGTTTATACAGAGGGCGGTGTAGATATTTCCATACTCATAGAGATGGCTGTGTAGATATTTCCATGTTTATAGAGATAGCGGTGTAAGTATTTCCATGTTTATACAGATAGCGGTGTAGATATTTCCATGTTTATACAGATGGCTGTGTAAATATTTCCATGTTTACACAGATAGCGGTGTAGATATTTCCATGTTTACACAGATAGTGGTGTACATATTTCCATGTTTATACAGATAGCGGTGTAGATATTTCCATGTTTGTAGAGTTGGTAGTGTAGATATTTCCATGTTCATACAGATGGAGGTGTAGATATTTCCATTTTTATATAGTTGGCAGTGTAGATATTTCCATGTTCATACAGATGGCGGTGAAGCTATTTCCATGTTTATGCACATAACGGTGTATATATATCCAAATTTTAAGAGATAGTGGTGTAGATATTTCCATGCTTACACAGATAGCGGTGTAGATATTTCCATGTTTACACAGATAGCGGTGTAGATGTTTCCATGTTTACACAGATAGCGGTGTAGATACTTCCATGTTCATACAGATAGCGGTGTAGATAATTCCATGTGTATACAGATAACGGTGTAGATATTTACATACTCCTGCAGATGGCTGTGTAGATATTTCCATGTTTATACAGATATTGGTGTTGATATTTCCATGTTTATAGAGATAGCGTTGTACATATTTCCATGTTCCTACAGTTGGTGGTGTAGATATTTCCATGTTTACACAGATAGCGGTGTAGATATTTCCAAGTTTATGCAGATAGCGGTGTAGATATTTCCAATTTTATGCAGATAGCTGTGTAGATATTTCAATGTTTATACAGGAAGTCGTGTAGATATTTCCATGTTCCTACAGATGGCGCTGTAGATATTTCCATGTTTATAGAGTTGGCGGTTTAGACATTTCCATGTTCATACACATGGCGATGTAGTTATTTCCTTGGTTATTCAGATAGCGTTGTAGATATTTCTTTTATACACATAGCGGTGTAGATATTTCCATGTTTATACAGAGGGCAGTGTAGATATTTCCATACTCATATAGATGGCGGTGTACACATTTCCATGTTTATAGAGATAGCGGTGTATATATTTCCATGCTTACACAGATAGCAGTGTAGACATTTCCATGTTTACACAGATAACGGTGTAGATATTTCCATGTTTATACAGATAGCGGTGTAGTTATTTCCAAGTTTATGCAGATAGCGGTGTAGATATTTCCACCTTTATGCAGATAGCGGTGTAGATATTTCCATGATTATACAGAAAGCGGTGTAGAAATTTCCATGTTCCTACAGATGGCGCTGTAGATATTTCCATGTTTTTAGACATTTCCATGTTCGTACAGATGGCGGTGTAGATATTTCTATGTTTTTATAGATAGCGGTGTATGTATTTTCATGTTTATGCAGATAGCGGTGTAGATATTTCCATGTTTATAGAGATAGCGGTGTAGATATTTCCATGTTTACACAGAAAGCGGTGTACATATTTCCATGTGTATACAGATAACGGTGTAGATATTTACATGTTCCTACAGATGGTTGTGTGGATATTTCCATGTTTAAACAGAGAGTACTGTAGATATTTCCAACTTTATGCACATAATGGTATAGATATTTCCATGTATATAGAGATAGCGGTGTAGATATTTCCATGCTTATACAGATAGCGGGGTAGATATTTCCATGTTCATACGGATGGCGGTGTAGATATTTCCATGTTCATACAGATGGCGGTGTAGATATATCCATGTTTATAGAGATAGTGGTGTACATATTTCCATGTTTACACAGATAGCAGTGTAGATATTTCCATTTTTACCCTGATAGCGGTGTAGATATTTCCATGTTTATACAGATAGCGGTGTAGATATTTCCTTGTTTATTGACTTTGCGGTTTAGAGATTTCCATGTTCATACAGATGGCGGTGCAGATATTTCCACATTTATATAGTTGGCAGTGTGGATATTTCCATGTTCATACAGTTGGTGGTGAAGATATTTCCATGTTTTTACACATAACGGTGTAGATATTTCCAAGTTTTAAGAGATAGCGGGGTAGATATTTCCATGTTTATACAGATAGCGGTGTAGGTATTTCCATGTTTACACAGATAGCGGTGTAGATATTTCCATGTTAATTCAGATAGTGGTGTAGATAATTCCATGTGTATACAGATAGCGGTGTAGATATTTCCATGTTCATTCGGATGGCTATGTAGATATTTCCATGTTCATACAGATTGCGGTGTAGATATATCCATGTTTATAGAGATAGCGGTGTACATATTTCCATGTTTACACAGATAGCTGTGTATATATTTCCATTTTTACTCAGATAGCGGTGTAGATATCTCCATCTTAATACAGATGGCTTTGTAGATATTTATAAATTCATACAGATGGCGGTGCAGATATTTCCATGTTCCTACAGATGGCGGTGTAGATATTTACATGTTCATACAGATAGCGGTGTAGTTATTTCCATGTGTAAAGAGATAGCTGTGTAGATATTTCCATGTATATGCAGATAGCTGTGTAGATATTTCCATTTTCATGCAGATAGCGGTGTAGATATTTCCATGTTCAAACAGATAGCGGTGTGTATGTTTCCTTGTTCATACAGATAGCTTTGTAGATATTTCCTTGTTCAGAAGGCTGTGTAGATATATCCATGTTCATACAGATGGCGGTGAAGATATTTCTATGTTCATACAGATAGCAGTGTAGATATTTCCATGTTCATACAGATAGCGGTGTAGATATTTCCATGTTCATACAGATAGCTGTGTAGATATTTCCATGTTCATACAGATAGCGGTGTGGATATTTCCATGTTCATCCAGATGGCTGTGTAGATATATCCATGTTCATACAGATGGCGGTGAAGATAATTCCATGTTCATACAGATAGCGGTGTAGATATTTCCATGTTCATACAGATAGTGGTGTAGATATTTCCATGTTCATACAGATAGCGGTGTAGCTATTTCCAGGTTAATACAGATAGCGGTGTAGATATTTCCATGTTTATACAGATAGCGGTGTAGATATTTCCATGTTTATACAGATAGCAGTGTAGATATCTCCATCTTAATACAGATTGCCGTGTAGATATTTATATGTTCATACAGATAGCGGTGTAGATATTTCCATGTTCATCCAGATGGCTCTGTAGATATATCCATGTTCATACAGATAGCGGTGTAGATATTTCCATGTGCATACAGGAAGTGGTGTAGATATTTCCATGTTCATACAGATTGCGGTGAAGATGTATGCATATTTACACAGATAGCGGTGTAGCTATTTCCATGTTCACACAGATAGCGGTGTAGAAATTTCCATTTTCATAGAGATAGCGGTGTAGATATTTCCATGTTCATAGAGATAGCGGTGCTCATATTTCCATGTTTATTCAGGTAGCGGTGTGGATATTTCCATGTTCATACAGATTGCGGTGTAGATATTTCCATGTTTATACAGATAGCGGTGTAGGTATCTCCATCTTAATATAGATGGCGGTGTAGATATTTATATGTTCATACAGATGGCGGTGCAGATATTTCCATGTTCATACAGATGTCGGTGTAGCTATTTCCATGTTTATAGAGATAGCGCTGTAGTTATTTCCATGTGTAAAGAGATAGCTTTGTAGATGTTTCCATGTACAGGCAGATCGGTGTGTAGGTATTTCCATTTTCATGCAGATTGCGGTGTACATATTTCCATGTTCAAACAGATAGCGGTGTAGATATTTCCATGTTCATACTGATAGTAGTGTAGATATTTCCATGTTTATACAGATAGCAGTGAAGATGTACGCATGTTTACACAGATAGCAGTGTAGATATTTCCGTGTTCATACAGATAGCGGTGTAGATATTTCCATGTTCATACAGATAGCGGTGTAGATATTTCCATGTTCATCCAGATGGCTGTGTAGATATATCCCTGTTCATACAGATGGCGGTGAAGATATTTCCATGTTCATAGAGATAGCGATGTAGATATTTCCATGTTCATACAGATAGCGGTGTAGATATTTCCATGTTCATACTGATAGCGGTGCTGATATTTCCATGTTTATACAGGTAGCGGTGTAGATATTTCCATGTTTATACAGATAGAGGTGTAGACATTTCCATGTTTATACAGATAGCAGTGTAGATATTTCGATGTTTATACAGATAGCGGTGTAGATATCTCCTTCTTAATACAGATGGCGGTGTAGATATTTATATGTTCATTCAGATAGCGGTGCAGATATTTCCATGTTCATACAGATGGCGGTGTAGATATTTCCATGTTTATAGATATAGCGGTGTAGTTATTTCCATGTGTAAAGAGATAGCTGTGTAGGTATTTCCATGTACATGCAGATAGCTGTGTAGATATTTCCATTTTCATGCAGACAACGGTGTAGATATTTCCATGTTCAAACAGATAGCGGTGTAGATATTTCCATGTTCATACAGATAGCGGTGTAGATATTTCCATGTTCATACAGATAGCAGTGTAGATATTTCCATGTTCATACAGATAGCGGTGTAGATATTTCCATGTTCATACAGATAGCGGTGCTGATATTTCCATGTTTATACAGGTAGCAGTGTAGATATTTCCATGTTTATACAGATAGCGGTGTAGATATTTCCATGTTTATACAGATAGCTGTGTAGGTATTTCCATGTTTATGCAGATAGCGGTGTAGATATCTCCATCTTAATACAGATGGCGGTGTAGATATTTATAGGTTCATACAGATGGCGGTGAAGATATTTCCATGTTCATACAGATGGCGGCGTAGATATTTCCATGTTCAAACAGATAGCGGTGCAGTTATTTCCAAGTGTAAAAAGATAGCTGTGTAGATATTTCCACGTATATGCAGATAGCAGTGTAGATATTTCCATTTTCATGCAGATAGCAGTGTAGATATTTCCATGTTGATACAGATTGCGGTGTAGCTATTTCCATGTTCATACAGATAGCGGTGTAGATATTTCCATGTTCGTACAGATAGCGGTGTTGATATTTCCATGTTCATCCAGATGGTTGTGTAGATATATCCGTGTTCATACAGATAGCGGTGTAGATATTTCCATGTTCATATAGATAGTGGTGTAGATATTTCCATGTTGTTACAGATTGCGGTGTAGCTATTTCCATGTTCATACAGATAGCGGTGTAGATATTTCCATGTTCGTACAGATAGCGGTGTAGATATTTCCATGTTCATACAGATAGCGGTGCTGATATTTCCATGTTTATACAGGTAGCGGTGTTGATATTTCCAAGTTTATACAGATAGCGGTGTAGATATCTCCATCTTAATACAGATGGCGGTGTAGATATTTATATGTTCATACAGATGGCGGTGCAGATATTTCCATGTTCATACAGATGGCGGTGTAGATATTTCCATGTTTATAGAGATTGTGGTGTAGATAGTTTCATGTGTAAAGAGATAGCTTTGGAGATATTTCCATGTATATGCAGATAGCTGTGTAGATATTTCTATTTTCATACAGATAGCGGTTTAGATATTTCCATGTTCAAACAGATAGCGGTGTAGATATTTCCATGTTCATACAGATAGCGGTGTAGATATTTCCATGTGCAAACAGATAGCAGTGAAGATGTATGCATGTTTACACAGATAGCGGTGTGGATATTTCCATGTTCATACAGATAGCGGTTGAGATATTTCCATGTTCATACAGATAGCGTTGTAGAAATCTCGTTCTTAATACAGATGGCGGTGTAGATATTTATATGTTCATACAGATGGTGCTGCAGATATTTCCATTTTCATACATATGGCGGTGTAGATATTTCCATGTTTATAGAGATAGCGGTGTCGTTATTTCCATGTGTAAAGAGATAGCTGTGTAAATATTTCCATGTATATGCAGATAGCTGTGTAGATATTTCCATTTTCATGCAGACAGCGGTGTAGATATTTCCATGTTCAAACAGATAGCGGTGTAGATATTTCCGTGTTCATACAGATAGCGGTGTAGATTTTTCCATGTGCATACAGATAGCGGTGTAGATATTTCCATGTTCATACAGATAGCGGTGTAGATATTTCCATGTTCACACAGATAGCGGTGCTGATATTTCCACGTTTATACAGTTAGTGGTGTAGATATTTCCATGTTTATACAGGTAGCGGTGTAAATATTTCCATGTTTATACAGATAGCGGTGTAGATATTCCCATGTTTATACAGATAGCGGTGTAGATATCTCCATCTTAATACAGATGGCGGTGTAGATATTTATATGTTCATACAGATGGCGGTGCAGATATTTCCATGTTCATACAGACGGCGGTGTAGATATTTCCATGTTCATACAGATAGCGGTGTAGGTATTTCCATGTGCATCCAGATGGCTGTGTAGATATATCCATGTTCATACAGATAGCGGTGTAGATATTTCCAAGTTCATTCAGATAGTGGTGTAGATACTTCCATGTTCATACAGATAGCGGTGTAGCTATTTCCATGTTCATACAGATAGCGGTGTAGATATTTCCATGTTCATAGAGATAGCGGTGTAGATATTTCCATGTTCATACAGATAGCGGTGCTGATATATCCATGTTTATACAGGTAGTGGTGTAGATATTTCCATGTTTATACAGATAGCAGTGAAGATATTTCCATGTTTATACAGATAGCGGTGTAGATATTTCCAAGTTTATACAGATAGCGGTGAAGATATCTCCATCTTAAGACAGATGGCGGTGTAGATATTTATATGTTCATACAGATGGCGGTGCAGATATTTCCATGTTCATACAGATGGCGGTGTAGATATTTCCATGTTTATAGAGATAGCGGTGTAGTTATTTCCATGTGTAAAGAGATAGCTGTGTAGATATTTCCATTTATATGCAGATAGCTGTGTAGATATTTCTATTTTCATGCAGATAGCGGTTTAGATATTTCCATGTTCAAACAGATTGCGGTGTAGATATTTCCATGTTCATACAGATAGCGGTGTAGATATTTCCATGTTTATACAGATAGCGGTGAAGATGTATGCATGTTTACACAGATAGCGGTGAAGATATTTCCATGTTCATACAGATAGCGGTGTTGATATTTCCATGTTCATCCAGATGGCTGTGTAGACATATCCATGTTCATACAGATGGCGGTGAAGATATTTCCATGTTCATACAGATAGCGGTTTAGATATTTCCATGTTCATACAGATAGCGTTGTAGATATCTCCTTCTTAATACAGATGGCGGTGTAGATATTTATATGTTCAAACAGATGGCGGTGCAGATATTTCCATGTTCATACAGATGGCGTTGTAGATATTTCCATGTTTATAGAGATAGCGGTGTAGTTATTTCCATGTGTAAAGACATAGCTGTGTAGATATTTCCATGTATATGCAGATAGCTGTGTAGATATTTCCATTTTCATGCAGACTGCGGTGTAGATATTTCCATGTTCAGATAGCGGTGTAGATATTTCCATGTTCATACAGATAGCGGTGTAGACATTTCCATGTTCATACAGATAACCGTGTAGATATTTCCATGTTCATACAGATAGCGGTGTAGATATTTCCATGTTCACACAGATAGCGGTGCTGATATTTCCACGTTTATACAGTTAGTGGTGTAGATATTTCCATGTTTATACAGGTACCGGTGTAGATATTTCCATGTTGATACAGATAGCGGTGTAGATATTCCCATGTTTATACAGATAGCGGTGTAGATATCTCCATCTTAGTACAGATGGCGGTGTAGATATTTATATGTTCATACAGATGGCGGTGCAGATATTTCCATGTTCGTACAGACGGCGGTGTAGATATTTCCATGTTCATACAGATAGCGGTGTAGATATTTCCATGTTCATCCAGATGGCTGTGTTGATATATCCATGTTCATACAGATAGCAGTGTAGATATTTCCAAGTTCATTCAGATAGTGGTGTAGATATTTCCATGTGCATACAGATAGCGGTGTAGCTTTTTCCATGTTCATACAGATAGCGGTGTAGATATTTCCATGTTCATAGAGATAGCGGTGTAGATATTTTCATGTTCATACAGATTGCGGTGCTGATATATCCATGTTTATACAGGTAGCGGTGTAGATATTTCCATGTTTATACAGATAGCGGTGTAGATATTTCCATGTTTATACAGATAGCGGTGTAGATATTTCCAAGTTTATACAGATAGCGGTGAAGATATCTCCATCTTAATACAGATGGCGGTGTAGATATTTATATGTTCATACAGATGGCGGTGCAGATATTTCCATGTTCATACAGATGTCAGTGTAGCTATTTCCATGTTTGTAGAGGTAGCGCTGTAGTTATTTCCATGTGTAAAGAGATAGCTTTGTAGATATTTCCATGTAAATGCAGATCGCTGTGTAGATATTTCCATTTTCATGCAGATAGCGGTGTAGATATTTCCATGTTCAGATAGCGGTGTAGATATTTCCATGTTCATACAGATAGCAGTGTAGATATTTCCATGTTTATACAGATAGCGGTGAAGATGTACGCATGTTTACACAGATAGCAGTGTAGATATTTCCATGTTCATACAGATAGCGGGGTAGATATTTCCATGTTCATCCAGATGGCTGTGTAGATATATCCATGTTCATACAGATGGCGGTGAAGATATTTCCATGTTCATACAGATAGCGGTGTTGCTATATCCATGTTCATACAGATAGCGGTGTAGATATTTCCATGTTCATCCAGATGGCTGTGTAGATATATCCATGTTCATACAGATATCGGTGAAGATATTTCCATGTTCATACAGATAGTGGTTTAGATATTTCCATGTTCATACACATAGCGGAGTAGCTATTTCCATGTTCATACAGATAGCGGTGTAGATATTTCCACGTTCATCCAGATGGCTGTGTAGATATATCCATGTTCATACAGATGGCGGTGAAGATATTTCCATGTTCATACGGATAGCAGTGTAGATATTTCCATGTTCATACAGATAGCGGTGTAGATATTTCCATTTTCATACAGATAGAGGGGCTGATATTTCCATGTTCATACAGAGAGCGGTGCTGATATTTCCATGTTTATACAGGTAGCGGTGTAGATATTTCCATGTTTATACAGGTAGCGTTGTAGATATTTCCATGTTGATACAGATAGCGGTGTAGATATTTCCATGTGTAAAGAGATAGCTGTGTAGATATTTCCATGTATATGCAGATAGCTCTGTAGATATTTCCATTTTCATGCAGATAGCGGTGTAGAGATTCCCATGTTCAAACAGATAGCGGTGTAGATATTTCCATGTTCATAGAGATATCGGTGTAGATATTTCCATGTTTATACAGATTGCGGTGAAGTTGTACGCAGATTTACGCAGATAGCCGTGTAGATATTTCCATGTTCATACAGACAGCGGTGTAGATATTTCCATGTTCGTCCAGATGGCTGTGTAGTTATATCCATGTTCATACAGATAGAGGTGTAGATATTTCCATGTTCATACATGTAGTGGTGTATATATTTCCATGTTCATACAGATAGCAGTGTAGCTATTTCCATGTTCATACAGAAAGCGGTGTAGATATTTCCATGTTCATACAGATAGCGGTGTAGATATTTCCATGTGCAAATAGATAGCAGTGAAGATGTATGCATGTTTACACAGATAGCGGTGTGGATATTTCCATGTTCATACAGATAGCGGTTGAGATATTTCCATGTTCATACAGATAGCGTTGTAGATATCTCGTTCTTAATACAGATGGCGGTGTAGATATTTATATGTTCATACAGATGGCGGTGCAGATATTTCCATTTTCATACAGATGGCGGTGTAGATATTTCCATGTTTATAGAGATAGCGGTGTAGTTATTTCCATGTATAAAGAGATAGCTGTGTAAATATTTCCATGTATATGCAGATAGCTGCGTAGATATTTCCATTTTCATGCAGACAGCGGTGTAGATATTTCCATGTTCAAACAGATAGTGGTGTAGATATTTCCGTGTTCATACAGATAGCGGTGGAGATATTTCCATGTTCATACAGATAGCGGTGTAGATATTTCCATGTTCACACAGATAGCGGTGCTCATATTTCCACGTTTATACAGTTAGTGGTGTAGATATTTCCATGTTTATACAGGTAGCGGTGTAAATATTTCCATGTTTATACAGATAGCGGTGTAGATATTCCCATGTTTATAGAGATAGCGGTGTAGATATCTCCATCTTAATACAGATGGCGGTGTAGATATTTATATGTTCATACAGATGGCGGTGCAGATATTTCCATGTTCATACAGACGGCGGTGTAGATATTTCCATGTTCATACAGATAGCGGTGTAGGTATTTCCATGTGCATCCAGATGGCTGTGTAGATTTATCCATGTTCATACAGATAGCGGTGTAGATATTTCCAAGTTCATTCAGATAGTGGTGTAGATACTTCCATGTTCATACAGATAGCGGTGTAGCTATTTCCATGTTAATACAGATAGCGGTGTAGATATTTCCATGTTCATAGAGATAGCGGTGTAGATATTTCCATGTTCATACAGATAGCGGTGCTGATATATCCATGTTTATACAGGTAGCGGTGTAGATATTTCCATGTTTATTCAGATAGCGGTGTAGATATTTCCATGTTTATACAGATAGCGGTGTAGATATTTCCAAGTTTATACAGATAGCGGTGAAGATATCTCCATCTTAATACAGATGGCGGTGTAGATATTTATATGTTCATACAGATGGCGGTGCAGATATTTCCATGTTCATACAGATGGCGGTGTAGATATTTCCATGTTTATAGAGATAGCGGTGTAGTTATTTCCATGTGTAAAGAGATAGCTGTGTAGATATTTCCATTTATATGCAGATAGCTGTGTAGATATTTCTATTTTCATGCAGATAGCGGTTTAGATATTTCCATGTTCAAACAGATTGCGGTGTAGATATTTCCATGTTCATACAGATAGCGGTGTAGATATTTCCATGTTTATACAGATAGCGGTGAAGATGTATGCATGTTTACACAGATAGCGGTGAAGATATTTCCACGTTCATACAGATTGCGGTGTTGATATTTCCATGTTCATCCAGATGGCTGTGTAGACATATCCATGTTCATACAGATGGCGGTGAAGATATTTCCATGTTCATACAGATAGCGGTTTAGATATTTCCATGTTCATACAGATAGCGTTGTAGATATCTCCTTCTTAATACAGATGGCGGTGTAGATATTTATATGTTCAAACAGATGGCGGTGCAGATATTTCCATGTTCATACAGATGGCGTTGTAGATATTTCCATGTTTATAGAGATAGCGGTGTAGTTATTTCCATGTGTAAAGACATAGCTGTGTAGATATTTCCATGTATATGCAGATAGCTGTGTAGATATTTCCATTTTCATGCAGACTGCGGTGTAGATATTTCCATGTTCAGATAGCGGTGTAGATATTTCCATGTTCATACAGATAGCGGTGTAGACATTTCCATGTTCATACAGATAACCGTGTAGATATTTCCATGTTCATACAGATAGCGGTGTAGATATTTCCATGTTCACACAGATAGCGGTGGTGATATTTCCACGTTTATACAGTTAGTGGTGTAGATATTTCCATGTTTATACAGGTACCGGTGTAGATATTTCCATGTTGATACAGATAGCGGTGTAGATATTCCCATGTTTATACAGATTGCGGTGTAGATATCTCCATCTTAGTACAGATGGCGGTGTAGATATTTATATGTTCATACAGATGGCGGTGCAGATATTTCCATGTTCGTACAGACGGCGGTGTAGATATTTCCATGTTCATACAGATAGCGGTGTAGATATTTCCATGTTCATCCAGATGGCTGTGTTGATATATCCATGTTCATACAGATAGCGGTGTAGATATTTCCAAGTTCATTCAGATAGTGGTGTAGATATTTCCATGTTCATACAGATAGCGGTGTAGCTATTTCCATGTTCATACAGATAGCGGTGTAGCTATTTCCATGTTCATAGAGATAGCGGTGTAGATATTTTCATGTTCATACAGATTGCGGTGCTGATATATCCATGTTTATACAGGTAGCGGTGTAGATATTTCCATGTTTATACAGATAGCGGTGTAGATATTTCCATGTTTATACAGATAGCGGTGTAGATATTTCCAAGTTTATTCAGATAGCGGTGAAGATATCTCCATCTTAATACAGATGGCGGTGTAGATATTTATATGTTCATACAGATGGCGGTGTAGATATTTCCATGTATATGCAGATAGCTGTGTAGATACTTCCATTTTCATGCAGACAGCGGTGCAGATATTTCCATGTTGAAACAGATAGCGGTGTAGATATTTCCATGTTCATACAGATATCGGTGTAGATATTTCCATGTTCATACAGATAGCGGTGTAGATATTTCCATGTTCATACAGATAGCGGTGTAGATATTTCCATGTTCACACAGATAGCGGTGCTGATATTTCCACGTTTATACAGTTAGTGGTGTAGATATTTCCATGTTTATACAGGCAGCGGTGTAGATATTTTCATGTTTATACAGGTAGCGGTGTAGATATTTCCATGTTTACACAGATAGCGGTGTAGATATCTCCATGCTTATACAGGTAGCCGTGTAGATACTTCCAAGTTTATACAGATAGCGGTGAAGATATCTCCATCTTAATACAGATGGCGGTGTAGATATTTCCATGTTTATACAGGTAGCGGTGTAGATATTTCCATTTTTATACAGATAGCGGTGTAGATATCTCCATGTTTATACAGATAGCCGTGTAGATATTTCCAAGTTTATACAGATAGCGGTGAAGGTATCTCCATCTTAATACAGATGGCGGTGTAGATATTTATATGTTGATACAGCTGGCGGTGCAGATATTTCCATGTTCATACCGATGTCGGTGTAGCTATTTCCATGTTTATAGAGATAGTGGTGTAGTTATTTCCATGTGTAAAGAGATAGCTTTGTAGATATTTCCATGTACATGCAGATCGCTGTGTATCTATTTCCATTTTCATGCAGATAGCGGTGTAGATATTTCCATGTTCAAACAGATAGCGGTGTAGATATTGCCATGTTCATACAGATAGCAGTGTAGATATTTCCATGTTTATACAGATAGCGGTGAAGATGTACGCATGTTTACACAGATAGCAGTGTAGATATTTCCATGTTCATACAGATAGCGCTGTAGATATTTCCATGTTCATCCAGATGGCTGTGTAGATATATCCATGTTCATGCAGATGGCGGTGAAGATATTTTCATGTTCATACAGATAGCGGTGTAGTTATTTCCATGTGTAAAGAGATAGCTGTGTAGATATTTCTATGTATATGCAGATAGCTGTGTAGATATTTCCATTTTCATGCAGACATCGGTGCAGTTATTTCCATGTTCAAACAGATAGCGGTGTAGATATTTCCAAGTTCATACAGATAGCGGTTTAGATATTTCCATGTTCATACAGATAGCGGTGTAGATATTTCCATGTTCATACAGATAGCAGTGTAGATATTTCCATGTTCATACAGATAGCGCTGTAGATATTTCCATGTTCATCCAGATGGCTGTGTTGATATATCCATGTTCATACAGATGGCGGTGAAGATATTTCCATGTTCATACAGATAGCGGTGTAGTTATTTCCATGTGTAAAGAGATAGCTGTGTAGATATTTCCATGTATATGCAGACAGCTGTGTAGATATTTCCATTTTCATGCAGACAGCGGTGCAGTTATTTCCATGTTCAAACAGATAGCGGTGTTGATATTTCCATGTTCATACAGATAGCGGTGTAGATATTTCCATGTCCATACAGATAGCGGTGTAGATATTTCCATGTTCAAACAGATAGCGGTGTAGATATTTCCATGTTCATACAGATAGCGGTTTAGATATTTCCATGTACATACAGATAGTGTTGTAGATATCTCCTTCTTAATACAGATGGCGGTGTAGATATTTATATGTGCATACAGATGGCGGTGCAGATATTTCCATGTTCATACAGATGGCGGTGTAGATATTTCCATGTTTATAGAGATAGCGGTTTAGTTATTTCCAAGTGTAAAGAGATAGCTGTGTAGATATTTCTATGTATATGCAGATAGCTGTGTAGATATTTCCATTTTCATGCAGACAGAGGTGCAGATATTTCCATGTTCAAACAGATAGCGGTGAAGATATTTCCATGTTCATACAGATAGCGGTGTAGATATTTCCATGTTCATACAGATAGCGATGTGGATATTTCCATGTTCATACAGATAGCAGTGTAGATATTTCCATGTTCACACAGATAGCGGTGCTGATATTTGCACGTTTATACAGTTAGTGGGGTGGTTATTTACATGTTTATACAGGTAGCGGTGTAGATATTTCCATGTTTTTACAGGTAGCGGTGTAGATATTTCCATGTTCAAACAGATAGCGGTGTAGATATTTCCATGTTTATACAGATAGCGGTGAAGATGTACGCATGTTTACACAGATAGCAGTGTAGATATTTCCATGTTCATACAGATAGCGCTGTAGATATTTCCATGTTCATCCAGATGGCTGTGTAGATATATCGATGTTCATACAGATGGCGGTGAAGATATTTCCATGTTCATATAGATAGCGGTGCTGATATTTCCATGTTTATACAGATAGCGGTGTAGATGTTTCCATGTTCATAGAGATAGCAGTGTAGATACTTCCATGTTCATACAGATAGAGGGGCTGATATTTCCATGTTCATACAGATAGCGGTGCTGATATTTCCATGTTTATACAGATAGCTGTGTAGATATTTCCATGTTTATACAGATAGCAGTGTATATATTTCCATGTTCATACAGATAGTGGTGTAGATATTTCCATGTTTATACAGATAGCTGTGTAGATATCTCCATCTTAATACAGATGGCTGTGTAGATATTTATATGTTCATACAGATGGCGGTGCAGATATTTCCATGTTCATACAGATGGCGGTGTAGATATTTCCAGGTTCATACAGATAGCGGTGTAGTTATTTCAATGTGTAAAGAGATAGCTGTGTAGATATTTCCATGTATATGCAGATAGCTGTGTAGATATTTCCATTTTCATGCTGATAGCGGTTTAGATATTTCCATGTTTAAACAGATAGCGGTGTAGATATTTCCACGTTAATACAGATAGCGGTGTAGATATTTCCATGCTTTTACTGATTGCGGTGAAGATGTATGCATGTTTACACAGATAGCGGTGTAGATATTTCCATGTTCATGCAGATAGCGGTGTAGATATTTCCATGTTCATCCAGATGGCTGGGTAGATATATTCATGTTCTTACAGATAGCGGTGTAGATATCTCCATGTTCATACAGATAGTGGTGTAGATATTTCCATGTTCATACAGATGGCGGTGTAGCTATTTCCATGTTCATACAGATAGCGGTGTAGATATTTCCATGTTCATCCAGATGGCTGTGTAGATATATCCATGTTCATACAGATAGCGGTGCTGATATTTCCATGTTTACACAGGCAGCGGTGTAGATATTTCCATGTTTATACAGATAGCGGTGTAGATATATCCATCTTAATACAGATGGCGGTGTAGATATTTATATGTTCATACAGATGGCGGTGCAGATATTTCCATGTTCACACAGATGGCGGTGAGGATATTTCCATGTTTATAGAGATTGTGGTGTAGATATTTCCATGTGTAAAGAGATAGCTTTGTAGATATTTCCATGTATATGCAGATAGCTGTGTAGATATTTCTATTTTCATGCAGATAGCAGTTTAGATATTTCCATGTTCAAACAGATAGCGGTGTAGATATTTCCATGTTCATACAGATAGCGGTGTAGATATTTCCATGTTTCTACAGATAGCAGTGAAGATGTATGCATGTTTACACAGATAGCGGTGTGGATATTTCCATGTTCATACAGATAGCGGTTGAGATATTTCCATGTTCATACAGATAGCCTTGTAGATATCTCCTTCTTAATACAGATGGCGGTGTAGATATTTATATGTTCATACAGATGGCGGTGCAGATATTTCCATGTTCATACAGATGTCAGTGTAGGTATTTCCATGTTTATAGAGATAGCGCTGTAGTTATTTCCATGCGTAAAGACATAGCTTTGTAGATATTTCCATGTACATGCAGATCACTGTGTAGATATTTCCATTTTCATGCAGATTGCGGTGTAGATATTTCCATGTTCAAACAGATAGCGGTGTAGATATTTCCATGTTCATACAGATAGCAGTGTAGATATTTCCATGTTTATACAGATAGCGGTGAAGATGTACGCATGTTTACACAGATAGCGGTGTGGATATTTCCATGTTCATCCAGAGGGCTGTGTAGATATATCCATGTTCATACAGATAGTGGTGTAGATATTTCCATGATCGTACAGATAGCGGTGTAGCTATTTCCATGTTCATACAGATAGCGGTGCTGATATTTCCATGTTTATTCAGGTAGCGGTGTAGATATTTCCATGTTTATACAGATAGCGGTGTAGATATTTCCAAGTTTATACAGATAGTGGTGAAGATATCTCCATCTTAATACAGATGGCGGTGTAGATATTTATATGTTCATACAGATGGCAGTGCAGATATTTCCATGTTCATACAGATGGCAGTGTAGATATTTCCATCTTCATACAGGTAGCGGTGTAGATATTTCCATGTTGATACAGATTGCGGTGTAGCTATTTCCATGTTCATACAGATAGCGGTGTAGATATTTCCATGTTCATACAGATAGCTGTGTAGATATTTCGATGTTCATCCAGATGGCTGTGTAGATATATCCATGTTCATACAGATAGCGGTGTAGAGATTTCCATGTTCATACAGATAGTGGTGTAGATATTTCTATGTTGATACATATTGCGGTGTAGCTATTTCCATGTTCATACAGATAGCGGTGTAGATATTTCCATGTTCGTACAGATAGCGGTGTAGATATTTCCATGTTCATGCCGATAGCGGTGCTGATATTTCCATGTTTATACAGGTAGCGGTGTAGATATTTCCATGTTTATACCGATAATGGTGTAGATATTTCCATGTTTATACAGATAACGGTGTAGATATTTCCAGGTTTATACAGAGAGCGGTGTAGATATCTCTGTCTTAATACAGACGGCGGTGTAGATATTTATATGTTCATACAGATGGCGGTGCAGATATTTCCATGTTAATACCGATGGCGGTGTAGATATTCCCATTTTTATAGAGATAGCGGTGTAGATATTTCCATGTGTAAAGAGATAGCTTTGTAGATATTTCCATGTATGTGCAGATAGCAGTGTAGATATTTCCATTTTCATGCAGATAGCGGTGTAGATATTTCCATGTGCAAACAGATAGCGGTGTAGCTATTTCCATGTTCATACAGATAGCGGTGTAGATATTTCCATGTTCATACAGATAGCGGTTTAGATATTTCCATGTTTATATAGATAGCGGTGAAGATGTATGCATGTTTACACAGATAGCGGTGTACATATTTCCATGTTCATACAGATAGCTGTGTAGATATTTCCATGTTCATCCAGATGGCTCTGTAGATATATCCATGTTTATACAGATGGCGGTGAAGATATTTCTATGTTCATACAGATAGCGGTGTAGATATTTCCATGTTCTTACAGATAGCGGTGTAGGTATTTCCATGTTCATACAGATAGCGGTGTAGCTATTTGCATGTTCATACAGATAGCGGTGTAGATATTTCCATGTTCATCCAGATGGCTGTGTAGATATATCCATGTTCATACAGATGGCGGTGAAGATATTTCCATGTTCATACAGATAGCGGTGTAGATATTTCCATGTGCATACAGATAGCGGTGTAGATATTTCCATGTTCATATAGATAGCGGTGTAGAAATTTCCATGTTCATCCAGATGGCTGTGTAGATATATCCATGTTCATACAGATGGCGGTGAAGATATTTCCATGTTCATACAGATAGCGGTGTAGATATTTCCATGTTCATACAGATAGCGGTGTAGATATCTCCATGTTCATACAGATAGAGGGGCTGATATTTCCATGTTCATGCAGATAGCGGTGCTGATATTTCCATTTTTATACAGGTAGCGGTGTAGATATTTGCATGTTTATACAGATAGTGGTGAAGATATTTCCATGTTTATACAGATAGCGGTGTAGGTATTTCCATGTTTATACAGATAGAGGTGTAGATATCTCCATCTTAATACCGATGGCCGTGTAGATATGTATATGTTCATACAGATGTCGGTGCAGATATTTCCAAGTT
Source organism: Gorilla gorilla gorilla (assembly GCF_029281585.2). Lineage (NCBI taxonomy): Eukaryota > Metazoa > Chordata > Mammalia > Primates > Hominidae > Gorilla > Gorilla gorilla. The sequence goes on along the minus strand of NC_073244.2, from coordinate 5,346,462 downwards.
CATACAGATGGCGGTGTAGATATTTCCATGTTCATACAGATAGCGGTGTAGTTATTTCCAAGTGTAAAGAGATAGCTGTGTAGATACTTCCATGTATATGCAGATAGCTGTGTAGATATTTCCATTTTCATGCAGATAGCGGTGTAGATATCTCCATGTTCAAACAGATAGCGGTGTAGATATTTCCATGTTAATACAGATAGCGGTGTAGATATTTCCATGTTCATACAGATCGCGGTGTAGATATTTCCGTGTTCATACAGGTAGTGGTGTAGATATTTCCATGTTCATACAGATAGCGGTGTATCTATTTCCATGTTCACACAGATAGCGGTGTAGAAATTTCCATGTTCATAGAGATAGCTGTGTAGATATTTCCATGTTCATAGAGATAGCGGTGCTATTTCCATGTTTATTCAGGTTGCGGTGTAGATATTTCCATGTTTATACAGATTGTGGTGTAGATATTTCCAAGTTTATACAGATAGCGGTGTAGATATTTCCATGTTTATACCGATCGCGGTGTAGATATTTCCAAGTTTATACAGATAGCGGTGTATATATTTCCATCTTAATATAGATGGCGGTGTAGATATTTATATGTTCATACAGATGGCGGTGCAGATATTTCCATGTTCATACAGATAGCGGTGTAGCTATTTCCATGTTTATAGAGATAGCGCTGTTGTTATTTCCATGTGTAAAGAGATAGCTTTGTAGATGTTTCCATGTACATGCAGATCGCTGTGTACATATTTCCATTTTCATGTAGATTGCGGTGTACATATTTCTATGTTTAGATAGCAGTGTAGATATTTCCATGTTCACACTGATAGCTGTGTAGATATTTCCATGTTTATACAGATAGCGGTGAAGATGTACGCATGTTTACACAGATAGCAGTGTAGATATTTCCGTGTTCATGCAGATAGCGGTGTAGATATTTCCATGTTCATACAGATAGCGGTGTAGATATTTCCATGTTCATCCAGATGGCTGTGTAGATATATCCATGTTCATACAGATGGCGGTGAAGATATTTCCATGTTCATACAGATAGCGGTGTAGATATTTCCATGTTCATACAGATAGCGGTGTAGATATTTCCATGTTCATACTGATAGCGGTGCTATTTCCATGTTTATACAGGTAGCGGTGTAGATATTTCCATGTTTATACAGATAGCGGTGTAGATATTTCCATGTTTATACAGATAGCAGTGTAGATATTTCGATGTTTATACAGACAGCGGTGTAGATATCTCTTTCTTAATACAGATGGCGGTGTAGATATTTATATGTTCATTCAAAGAGCGGTGTAGATATTTCCATGTTCATACAGATGGCGGTGTAGATATTTCCATGTTTATAGAGACAGCGGTGTAGTTATTTCCATGTGTAAAGAGATAGCTGTGTAGGTATTTCCATGTACATGCAGATAGCTGTGTAGATATTTCCATTTTCATGCAGACAACGGTGTAGATATTTCCATGTTCAAACAGATAGCGGTGTAGATATTTCCATGTTCATACAGATAGCGGTGTAGATATTTCCATGTTCATACAGATAGCGGTGTAGATATTTCCACGTTCATACAGATAGCGGTTTAGATATTTCCATGTTCATACAGATAGCGGTGCTGATATTTCCATGTTTATACAGGTAGCGGTGTAGATATTTCCATGTTTATACAGATAGCGGTGTAGATATTTCCATGTTTATACAGATAGCTGTGTAGATATTTCCATGTTTATGCAGATAGCGGTGTAGATATCTCCATCTTAATACAGATGGCGGTGTAGATATTTCTAGGTTCATACAGATGGCGATGCAGATATTTCCATGTTCAAACAGATGGCGGCGTAGATATTTCCATGTTCAAAGAGATAGCGGTGTAGTTATTTCCATGTGTAAAGAGATAGCTGTGTAGATATTTCCATGTATATGCAGATAGCAGTGTAGTTATTTCCATTTTCATGCAGATAGAAGTGTAGATATTTCCATGTTCAAACAGATAGCGGTGTGGCTATTTCCATCTTCATACAGATAGCGGTGTAGATATTTCCAAGTTCATACAGATAGCGATGTAGATATTTCCATGTTTATATACATAGCGGTGAAGATGTATGCATGTTTACACAGATAGCGGTGTACATATTTCCATGTTCATACAGATAGCAGTGTAGATATTTCCATCTTCATCCAGATGGCTCTGTAGATATATCCATGTTTATACAGATGGCGGTGAAGATATTTCCATGTTCATACAGATAGCGGTGTAGATATTTCCATGTTCATACATATAGCGGTGTAGATATCTCCATGTTCATACAGATAGAGGGGCTGATATTTCCATGTTCATGCAGACAGCGGTGCTGATATTTCCATGTTTATACAGGTAGCGGTGTAGATATTTCCATGTTTATACAGATAGCGGTGTAGATATTTCCATGTTTATACAGATAGCGGTGTAGATATTTCCATGTTTATACAGATAGCGGTGTAGATATCTCCATCTTAATACAGATGGCCGTGTATATATGTATATGTTCATAAAGATGTCGGTGCAGATATTTCCAAGTTCATACAGATGGCGGTGTAGATATTTCCATGTTCATACTGATAGCGGTGTAGTTATTTCCATGTGTAAAGAGATAGCTGTGTAGATATTTCCATGTATATGCAGATAGCTGTGTAGATATTTCCATTTTCATGCAGATAGCGGTGTAGATATCTCCATGTTCAAACACATAGCGGTGTAGCTATTTCCATGTTCATACAGATAGCGGTGTAGATATTTCCAACTTTATACAGATTGCGTTGAAGATGTATGCATATTTACACAGATAGCGGTGTAGATATTTCCATGTTCATACAGATCGCGGTGTAGATATTTCTGTGTTCATACAGGTAGTGGTGTAGATATTTCCATGTTCATGCAGATAGCGGTGTCACTATTTCCATGTTCACACAGATAGCGGTGTAGAAATTTCCATGTTCATAGAGATAGCGGTGTAGATATTTCCATGTTCATACTGATTGCGGTGCTCATATTTCCATGTTTATTCAGGTAGCGGTGTAGATATTTCCATGTTTATACAGATTGCGGTGTAGATATTTCCAAGTTTATACAGATCGCGGTGTAGTTATTTTCAAGTTTTTACAGATAGCGTTGTGGATATCTCCATCTTAATATAGATGGCGGTGTAGATATTTATATGTTCATACAGATGGCGGTGCAGATATTTCCATGTTCGTACAGATGTCGGTGTAGCTATTTCCATGTTTATAGAGATAGCGCTGTAGTTATTTCCATGTGTAAAGAGATAGCTTTGGAGATGTTTCCATGTACATGAAGATCGCTGTGTAGAGATTTCTATTTTCATGCAGATAGCGGTGTAGGTATTTCCATGTTCAAACAGATAGCGGTGTAGATATTTCCATGTTCATACTGATAGCAGTGTAGATATTTCCATGTTTGTACAGATAGCGGTGAAGATGTACGCATGTTTACACAGATAGCAGTGTAGATATTTCCATGTTCACACAGATAGCGGTGTAGATATTTCCATGTTCATCCAGATGGCTGTGTAGATATATCCATGTTCATACAGATGGCGGCGAAGATATTTCCATGTTCATACAGATAGCGGTGTAGTTATTTCCATGTGTAAAGAGATAGCTGTGTAGATATTTCCACGTATATGCAGATAGCTGTGTAGATATTTCCATTTTCATGCAGATAGCGGTTTAGATATTTCCTTGTTCAAACAGATAGCGGTGTAGATATTTCCATGTTCATAGAGATAGCGCTGTAGATACTTCCATGTTCATACAGATAGAGGGGCTGATATTTCCATGTTCATACAGATAGCGGTGCTGATATTTCCATGTTTATACAGATAGCGGTGTAGATATTTCCATGTTTATACAGATAGCATTGTAGATATTTCCACGTTCATACAGATAGCGGTGTAGATATTTCCATGTTTATACAGATAGCGGTGTAGATATCTCCATCTTAATACAGATGGCTTTGTAGATATTTATATGTTCATACAGATGGCGGTGCAGATATTTCCAAGTTCATACAGATGGCGCTGTAGATATTTCCATGTTCATACAGAGAGCGGTGTAGTTATTTCCATGTGTAAAGAGATAGCTGTGTAGATATTTCCATGTATATGCAGATAGCTGTGTAGATATTTCCATTTTCATGCTGATAGGGGTTTAGATATTTCCATGTTCAAACAGATAGCGGTGTAGATATTTCCATGTTCAAACAGATAGCGGTGTAGATATTTCCATGTTCATACAGATAGCGGTGTAGATATTTCCATGTTGATACAGATTGCGGTGTAGCTATTTCCATGTTCATACAGATAGTGGTGTAGATATTTCCATGTTCGTACAGATAGCGGTGTAGATATTTCCATGTTAATACAGATAGCGGTGCTGATATTTCCATGTTTATACAGGTAGCGGTGTAGATATTTCCATGTTTATACAGATAGCGGTGTAGATATTTCCATGTTTATACAGATAGCGGTGTAGATATTTCCAGGTTTATACAGAGAGCGGTGTAGATATCTCCGTCTTAATACAGATGGCGGTGTAGATATTTCTATGTTCATACAGATGGCGGTGCAGATATTTCCATGTTAATACCGATGGCGGTGTAGATATTCCCATTTTTATAGAGATAGCGGTGTAGATATTTCCATTTGTAAAGAGATAGCTTTGTAGATATTTCCATGTATATGCAGATAGCAGTGTAGATATTTCCATTTTCATGCAGATAGCGGTGTAGATATTTCCATGTGCAAACCGATAGCGGTGTAGATATTTCCATGTTCATACAGATAGCGGTGTAGATATTTCCATGTTCATACAGATAGCGGTGTAGCTATTTGCATGTTCATACAGATAGCGGTGTAGATATTTCCATGTTCATCCAGATGGCTGTGTAGATATATCCATGTTCATACACATGGCGGTGAAGATATTTCCATGTTCATAAAGATAGCGGTGTAGATATTTCCATGTTCATACAGATAGCGGTGTAGATATTTCCATGTTCATACAGATAGCGGTGTAGATATTTCCATGTTCATCCAGATGGCTGTGTAGATATATCCATGTTCATACAGATGGCGGTGAAGATATTTCCATGTTCATACAGATAGCTGTGTAGATATTTCCATGTTCATACAGATAGCGGTGTAGATATCTCCATGTTCATACAGAGAGAGGGGCTGATATTTCCATGTTCATGCAGATAGCGGTGCTGATATTTCCATGTTTATACAGGTAGCGGTGTAGATATTTCCATGTTTATACAGATAGCGGTGTAGATATTTCCATGTTTATACAGATAGCAGTGTAGATATTTCCATGTTAGTTTATACAGATAGCGGTGTAGATATCTCCATCTTAATACCGATGTCCGTGTAGATATGTATATGTTCATACAGATGTCGGTGCAGATATTTCCAAGTTCATACAGATGGCGGTGTAGATAATTCCATGTTCATACTGATAGCGGTGTAGTTATTTCCATGTGTAAAGAGATAGCTGTGTAGATATTTCCATGTATATGCAGATAGCTGTGTAGTTATTTCCATTTTCATGCAGATAGCGGTGTAGATATCTCCATGTTGAAACAGATAGCGGTTTAGATATTTCCATGTTCATACAGATAGCGGTGTAGATATTTCCATGTTTATACAGATTGCGGTGAAGATGTATGCATATTTACTCAGATAGCGGTGTAGATATTTCCATGTTCATACAGATCGCGGTGTAGATATTTCCGTGTTCATACAGGTAGTGGTGTAGATATTTCCATGTTCATACAGATAGCGGTGTAGCTATTTCCATGTTCACACAGATAGCGGTGTAGATATTTCCATGTTCATAGAGATAGCGGTGCTCATATTTCCATGTTTATTCAGGTTGCGGTGTAGATATTTCCATGTTTATACAGATTGTGGTGTAGATATTTCCATGTTTATACAGATCGTGGTGCAGATATTTCCAAGTTTATACAGATAGCGGTGTAGATATCTCCATCTTAATATAGATGGCGGTGTAGATATTTATATGTTCATACAGATGGCGGTGCAGATATTTCCATGTTCATACAGATGCCGGTGTAGCTATTTCCATGTTTATAGAGATAGCGCTGTAGTTATTTCCATGTGTAAAGAGATAGCTTTGTAGACGTTTCCATGTACATGCAGATCGCTTTGTAGATATTTCCATTTTCATGCAGATTGCGGTGTACATATTTCCATGTTCAGATAGCGGTGTAGATATTTCCATGTTCATATTGATAGCTGTGTAGATATTTCCATGTTTATACAGATAGCGGTGAAGATGTACGCATGTTTGCACAGATAGCAGTGTAGATATTTCCGTGTTCATACAGATGGCGGTGTAGATATTTCCATGTTCATACAGATAGCGGTGTAGATATTTCCATGTTCATCCAGATGGCTGTGTAGATATATCCATGTTCATACAGATGGCGGTGAAGATATTTTCATGTTCATACAGATAGCGGTGTAGATATTTCCATGTTCATACAGATAGCGGTGTAGATATTTCCATGTTCATAGTGATAGCGGTGCTGATATTTCCATGTTTATACAGGTAGCGGTGTAGATATTTCCATGATTATACAGATAGCGGTGTAGATATTTCCATGTTTATACAGATGGCGGTGTAGATATTTCCATGTTTATACAGATAGCGGTGTAGATATCTCCATCTTAATACAGATGGCCGTGCAGATATGTATATGTTCATACAGATGTCGCTGCAGATATTTCCAAGTTCATACAGATGGCGGTGTAGATATTTCCATGTTCATACTGATAGCGGTGTAGTTATTTCCATGTGTAAAGAGATAGCTGTGTAGATATTTCCATGTATATGCAGATAGTTGTGTAGATATTTCCATTTTCATGCAGATAGCGGTGTAGATATCTCCATGTTCAAACACATAGCGGTGTAGCTATTTCCATGTTCATACAAATAGCGTTGTAGATATTTCCATCTTTATACTGATTGCGTTGAAGATGTATGCATATTTACACAGATAGCGGTGTAGATATTTCCATGTTCATACAGATAGCGGTGTAGATATTTCCGTGTTCATACAGGTAGTGGTGTAGATATTTCCATGTTCATACAGATAGCGGTGTCGCTATTTCCATGTTCACACAGATAGCGGTGTAGAAATTTCCATGTTCATAGAGTTAGCGGTGTAGATATTTCCATGTTCATACAGGTAGCGGTGCTCATATTTCCATGTTTATTCAGGTAGCGGTGTAGATATTTCCATGTTTATACAGATTGCCGTGTAGATATTTCCATGTTTATATAGATCGCGGTGTAGATATTACCAAGTTTATGCAGATAGCGGTGTAGATATCTCCATCTTAATACAGATGGCCGTGTAGATATTTATATGTTCATACAGATGGCGGTGCAGATATTTCCATGTTCATACAGATGTCGGTGTAGCTATTTCCATGTTTATAGAGATAGCGCTGTAGTTATTTCCATGTGTAAAGAGATAGCTTTGTATATATTTCCATGTACATGCAGATCGCTGTGTAGATATTTCCATTTTCATGCAGATAGCGGTGTACATATTTCCATGTTCAAACAGATAGCGGTGTAGATATTTCCATGTTCATACTGACAGCAGTGTAGATATTTCCATGTTTATACAGATAGCGGTGAAGATGTACGCATGTTTACACAGATAGCAGTGTAGATATTTCCGTGTTCATACAGATAGCGGTGTAGATATTTCCATGTTCATCCAGATGGCTGTGTAGATATTTCCATGTTTATACAGATAGCGGTGTAGATATTTCCATGTTCATACAGATAGCGGTGTAGATATCTCCATCTTAATACAGATGGCCGCGTAGATATGTATATGTTCATACAGATGTCGGTGCAGATATTTCCAAGTTCATACAGATGGCGGTGAAGATATTTCCATGTTTATACAGGTAGCGGTGTATATATTTCCATGTTTATACAGATAGCGGTGTAGATATTTCCATGTTTATATAGATAGCGGTGTAGATATTTCCATGTTTAAACAGATAGCGGTGTGGATATGTCCATCTTCATACAGATGGCCGTGTAGATATGTATATGTTCATACAGTTGTCGGTGCAGATATTTCCAAGTTCATACAGATGGCGGTGAAGATATTTCCATGTTCATACAGATAGCGGTGTAGTTATTTCCATGTGTAAAGAGATAGCTGTGTAGATATTTCCACGTATATGCAGATAGCTGTGTAGATATTTCCATTTTCATGCAGATAGCGGTGTAGATATTTCCATGTTCAGATAGCGGTGTAGATATTTCCATGTTCATACAGATAGCAGTGTAGATATTTCCATGTTTATACAGATAGCGGTGAAGATGTACACATGTTTACACAGATAGCAGTGTAGATATTTCCATGTTCATACAGATAGCGGGGTAGATATTTCCATGTTCATCCAGATGGCTGTGTAGATATATCCATGTTCATACAGATGGCGGTGAAGATATTTCCATGTTCATACAGATAGCGGTGTTGCTATATCCATGTTCATACAGATAGCGGTGTAGATATTTCCATGTTCATCCAGATGGCTGTGTAGATATATCCATGTTCATACAGATATCGGTGAAGATATTTCCATGTTCATACAGATAGTGGTTTAGATATTTCCATGTTCATACACATAGCGGAGTAGCTATTTCCATGTTCATACAGATAGCGGTGTAGATATTTCCACGTTCATCCAGATGGCTGTGTAGATATATCCATGTTCATACAGATGGCGGTGAAGATATTTCCATGTTCATACGGATAGCAGTGTAGATATTTCCATGTTCATACAGATAGCGGTGTAGATATTTCCATTTTCATACAGATTGAGGGGCTGATATTTCCATGTTCATACAGAGAGCGGTGCTGATATTTCCATGTTTATACAGGTAGCGGTGTAGATATTTCCATGTTTATACCGGTAGCGTTGTAGATATTTCCATGTTGATACAGATAGCGGTGTAGATATTTCCATGTGTAAAGAGATAGCTGTGTAGATATTTCCATGTATATGCAGATAGCTCTGTAGATATTTCCATTTTCATGCAGATAGCGGTGTAGAGATTCCCATGTTCAAACAGATAGCGGTGTAGATATTTCCATGTTCATAGAGATAGCGGTGTAGATATTTCCATGTTTATACAGATTGCGGTGAAGTTGTACGCAGATTTACGCAGATAGCCGTGTAGATATTTCCATGTTCATACAGACAGCGGTGTAGATATTTCCATGTTCGTCCAGATGGCTGTGTAGATATATCCATGTTCATAGAGATAGAGGTGTAGATATTTCCATGTTCATACATGTAGTGGTGTATATATTTCCATGTTCATACAGATAGCAGTGTAGCTATTTCCATGTTCATACAGAAAGCGGTGTAGATAATTCCATGTTCATAGAGATAGCGGTGTAGCTATTTCCATGTTCATACAGATAGCGGTGCTGATATTTAAATGTTTATACAGGTAGCAGTGTAGATATTTCCATGTTTATACAGATAGCGGTGTAGATATTTCCATGTTTATACAGATAGCGGTGTAGATACTTCCAAATTTATACAGACGGCAGTGTTGATATCTCCATCTTAATATAGATGGCGGTGTAGATATTTATATGTTCATACAGATGGCGGTGCATATATTTCCATTGTGATACAGATGGCGGTGTAGGTGTTTTCATGTTGACACAGATGGTGGTGTACATAGTTCCCTGTTCATACAGATGGCGGTGTAGATATTTTCATTTTCCTACCGATGGCGGTGTAGATATTTCCATGTTTATACAGATAGCGGTGTAGATGTATCCATGTTCATACAGATGACAGTGTAGATATTTCCATGTTGATACAGATGGAGTTGAAGATATTTCCATGTTTATAGATATGGCGGTTTAGATATTTCCATGTTTACACAGATGGCGGTGTAGATATTTCCATGTTTACACAGATAGCGGCGTAGATATTTCCATGTTTATACAGATAGCGGTGTAGATATTTCAATGTTTATAGAGTTGGTGGTGTAGAAATGTTCATGTTCCTACAGTTGGTGGTGTAGATATTTCCATGTGTACACAGATAGCGGTGTAGGTATTTCCAAGTTTATGCAAATAGCGGTGTAGATATTTCCACTTTTAGGCAGATAGCGGTGTAGATATTTCAATGTTTAAACAGATAGCGTTGTAGATATTTCCATGTTCCTACAGAGGGCGGTGTAGATATTTACATGTTTATAGAGAAGGTTGTTTAGACATTTCCACGTTCATACAGATGGCGGAGTAGATATTTCAAAGTTTATACAGATAGCGGTGTAGATATTTCCGTCTTTATACAATAATGGTGTACATCTTTCCATGTTTTTAGAGATAGCGGTGTAGATATTTCCATGTTTACACAGATAGCGGTGTAGATATTTCCATGTTTATACAGATGACTCTGTAGATTTCCATGTTTACAGAGATAGCGGTGTAGATATTTCCATGTTTACAGAGATATCGGTGTAGATATTTCCATGTTTACAGAGAGAGCGGTGTAGATATTTGCATGTATATAGAGGTAGCGGTGTAGATATTTCCATGTTTACGCAGATAGCATTGTAGATATTTCCATGTTTATACAGATAGCGGTGTAGATAATTCCATGTGTACACAGATAACGGTGTAGATATTTCCATGTTTATACAGATGGCGGTGTAGATATTTCCATACCCATACAGATGGCGGTGTAGATATTTCCATGTTTATAGATATAGCGGTGTAGGTATTTCCATGTTTACACAGACAGCGGTGTAGATATTTCCATGTTTACACAGATAGCGGTGTAGATATTTCCATGTTTATAGAGATACCGGTGTAGATGTTTCCACGTTTATAGAGATATCAGTGTAGATATTTCCAGGTTTATACAGAGCGTAGTGTAGATATTTCCATTTTTATATAGATGGCTGTGTGGATATTTCCATGTTTATAGAGATAGCAGTGTAGATGTCTCCATGTTTACACAGATAGCGGTGTAGATATTTCCATGTTTACACAGATAGCGGTGTAGATATTTCCATGTTCATACAGATAGCGGTGTAGATAATTCCATGTGTATACAGATAACGGTGTAGATATTTCCATATTCCAACAGATGGCTTTGTAGATATTTCCATGTTTGTACAGATAGCGGTGTAGATATTTCCATGTTTACACAGATCGTGCTGTAGATATTTCCATGTTTACACAGATAGCGGTGTAGATATTTCCATGTTTATACAGACAGCGGTGTAGGTATTTCCATGTCTATACAGATAGCGGTGTGTATATTTCCATGTTTATACAGATAGCGGTGTAGATATTTCCATGTTTATAGAGATACCGGTGTAGATATTTCCATGTTTATACAGATAGCGGTGTAGATATTTCAATGTTTATAGAGTTGGCGGTGTAGATATTTTCATGTTCAAACAGATGGCGGTGTAGATATTTCCATGTTTATATCGATGGCAGTGTAGATATTTCCATGCTCATACAGATGACGGTGAAGATATTTCCATGTTTATACACATAATGGTGAAGATATTTCCAAGTTTTAAGAGATGGCGGTGTAGATATTTCCATGTTTACACAGATAGCGGTGTAGATATTTCCATGTTTACACAGACAGCGGTGTAGATATTTCCATGTTTATACAGATAGCGGTGTAGATATTTCCATGTTTATACAGATAGCGGTGTAGATATTTCCGTCTTTATACACATAATGGTGTAGATCTTTCCATGTTTTCAGAGATAGCGGTGTAGATCTTTCCATGTTTACACAGATAGTGTTGTAGATATTTCAATGTTTATACAGATAGCAGTGTAGATATTTCCATGTTTATAGAGATAGTGGTGTTGATATTTATATGTTCCTACAGATGGCTGTGTAGATATTTCCATGTTTGTACAGATAGCGGTGTAGATATGTCCATGTTTATGGAGATAGTGGTGGAGATATTTCCATGTTCCTACAGTTGGTGGTTTAGATATTTCCATGTTTACACAGATAGCGTTGTAGATATTTCCATGTTTACACAGATAGCGGTGTAGATATTTCCATGTTTATACAGATAGCGGTGTAGATATTTCCATGTGAATACAGATAACTGTTTAGATATTTACATTTTCCTACAGATGGCTGCATAGATAATTCCATGTTTATACAGATAGCGGTGTAGATATTTCCGTCTTTATACAGATAATGGTGTAGATCTTTCCATGTTTCCAGAGATAGCGGTGTAGATCTTTCCATGTTTACACAGATAGCGGTGTAGATATTTCCATGTTTATACAGATAGCAGTGTAGATATTTCCATGTTTATAGAGATAGTGGTGTTGATATTTCCATGTTCCTACAGATGGCTTTGTAGATATTTCCATGTTTGTACAGATAGCGGTGTAGATATGTCCATGTTTATGGAGATAGTGGTGTAGATATTTCCATGTTCCTACAGTTGGTGGTTTAGATATTTCCATGTTTTACAGATAGCGGTGTAGATATTTCCAAGTTTATGCAGATAGCGGTGTAGATATTTCCACTTTTAGGTAGATAGCGGTGTAGATATTTCAATGTTTAAACAGATAGCGTTGTAGATATTTCCATGTTCCTACAGAGGGTGGTGTAGATATTTACATGTTTATAGAGATGGCGGTTTAGACATTTCCACGTTCATACAGATGGCGGTGTAGATATTTCCATGTTTATACAGATAGCGGTGTAGATATTTCCATCTTTATACACATAATGGTGTAGATCTTTTCATGTTTTTAGAGATAGCGGTGTAGATATTTCCATGTTTACACAGATAGCGGTGTAGATATTTCCAAGTTTACACAGATAGTGGTGTAGATATTTCCATGTTTATGCAGATAGCGGTGTAGATATTTCCATGTGTATACAGATAACTGTGTAGATATTTACATGTTCCTACAGATGGCTGTGTAGATATTTCCAGGTTTATACAGATAGCGGTGTAGATATTTCCATGTTTATAGAGATAGCCGTGTAGAAATTTCCATGTTCCTACAGTTGTTTTTTTAGATATTTCCATGTTTACAAGATAGTGGTGTAGATATTTCCAAGTTTATGCAGATAGCGGTGAAGATATTTCCACTTTTATGCAGATAGCGGTGTAGATATTTCCATGTTTATACAGAAAGCCGTGTAGATATTTCTATGTTCCAACACATGGCGCTGTAGATATTTCCATGTTTATAGAGTTGGCAGTTTAGACATTTCCATGTTCATACAGATGGCGGTGTAGATATTTCCATGTTTTTACAGATAGCAGTGTAGATATTTCCATCTTTATACACATAACGGTGTAGATATTTCCATGTTTATACTGATGGCGGTGTAGATATTTCCATACCCATACAGATGGCGGTGTAGATATTTCCATGTTTATAGATATAGCGGTGAAGGTATTTCCATGTTTACACAGACAGCGGTGTAGATATTTCCATGTTTGTAGAGATAGCGGTGTAGATATTCCCATGTTTATAGAGATATCAGTGTAGATATTTCCAGGTTTATACAGAGCGTAGTGTAGATATTTCCATGTTAATATTGATGGCTGTTTGGATATTTCCATGTTTATAGAGATAGCGGTGTAGTTATCTCCATGTTTACACAGATAGCGGTGTAGATATTTCCATGTTTACACAGATAGCGGTGTAGACATTTCCATGTTCATACAGATAGCGGTGTAGATAATTCCATGTGTATACAGATAACGGTGTAGTTATTTACATATTCCTACAGATGGCTGTGTAGATATTTCCATGTTTGTACAGATAGCGGTGTAGATATTTCCATGTTTTCACAGATAGTGGTGTAGATATTTCCATGTTTACACAGTCAGCGGTGTAGATATTTCCTTGTTTATACAGATAGCGGTGTAGATATTTCCATGTCTATACAGATAGCGGTGTGGATATTTCCAAGTTTATACAGATAGCGGTGTAGATATTTCCATGGTTATAGAGATAGCGGTGTAGATATTTCCATGTTTATACAGATAGCGGTGTAGATATTTCCATGTTTATACATTTAGCATTGTAGATATTTCCATGTTTATAGAGACAGCAGTGTAGATATTTCCATGTTTATACAGATCGCGATGAAGGTATTTCCATGTTCCTACCGATGGCGGTGAAGATATTTCCATGTTTATAGAGATAGCCGTGTAGATACTTCCACGTTTACAAAGATAGCGGTGTAGATATTTCCATGTTTACACAAATAGTGGTGTAGATATTTCCATGTTTATACAGATAGCGGTGTAGATATTTCCATGTGTATACAGATAACTGTGTAGATATTTACATGTTCCTACAGATGGCTGCGTAGATATTTCCATGTTTATACAGATAGTGGTGTAGATATTTACGTCTTTATACACTTAATGGTGTAGATCTTTCCATGTTTTCAGAGTTAGCGGTGTAGATCTTTCCATGTTTACTCTGATAGTGGTGTAGATATTCCATGTTTATACAGATAGCGGTGTAGATATTTACATGTGTATACAGATAATGGTGTAGATATTTTCATGTTCCTACAGATGGCTGTGTAGGTATTTCCACGTTTATACAGATAGCGGTGTAGATATTCCCATGATTATGGAGATAGCGGTGTAGGTATTTCCATGTTCCTGCAGTTGGTGGGGTAGATATTTCCATGTTTACACAGATAGCGGTGTAGATATTTACAAGTTTATGCTGATAGCGTTGTAGATATTTCCACTTTTATGCAGATATCAGTGTAGATATTTCCATGTTTAAACAGAAAGCGGTGTAGATATTTCCATGTTCCTACACAAGGTGGTGTAGATATTTCCATGTTTATAGAGTTGGCGGTTTGGGCATTTCCATGTTCAAACAGATGGCGGTGTAGATATTTCCATGTTTATACAGATGACGGTGTAGATATTTCCATGTTTATACAGATAGCGTTGTAGATATTTCCATGTTTATAGAGACAGAAGTGTAGATATTTCCATGTTTATACAGATGGCGACGTAGATATTTCCATGTTCATACAGTTGGCGGTGAAGATATTTCCATGTTTATAGAGATAGCCGTGTAGATACTTCCATGTTTACACAGATAGCGGTGTAGATATTTCCATGTTTACACAGATAGCGGTGTAGATATTTCCATGTTTATACAGATAGCGGTGTAGATATTTCAATGTTTATAGAGTTGGCGGTGTAGATATTTTCATGTTCAAACAGATGGCGGTGTAGATATTTCCATGTTCATACAGATGACGGTGAAGATATTTCCATGTTTATTCACATAACGGTGAAGATATTTCCAAGTTTTAAGAGATGGCGGTGTAGATATTTCCATGTTTACACAGATAGCGGTGTAGCTATTTCCATGTTCATGGAGATAGCGGTGTAGATATTTCCATGTTCATCCAGATGGCTGTGTAGGTATATCCATGTTCATAGAGATGGCGGTGAAAATATTTCCATGTTCATACAGATAGCGGTGTAGATATTTCCATGTTCATACAGATGGTGGTGTAGATATTTCCATGTTCATACAGATATCGGTGTAGCTATTTCCATGTTCATACAGAAAGCGGTGTAGATATTTCCAAGTTCATCCAGATGGCTGTGTAGATATATCCATGTTCATACAGATGGCGGTGAAGATATTTCCATGTTCATACAGATAGTGGTGTAGCTATTTCCATGTTCATACAGATAGCGGTGTAGATATTTCCATGTTCATAGAGATAGCGGTGTAGATATTTCCATGTTCATACAGATAGCGGTGTATGTATTTCCATGTTCATACAGATAGCGGTGTAGATATTAACATGTTCATCCAGATGGCTGTGTAGGTATATCCATGTTCATACTGATAGCGGTGCTGATATTTCCATGTTTATACAGGTAGCGGTGTAGATATTTCCATGTTTATACAGATAGCGGTGTAGATATTTCCATGTTTATACAGATAGCAGTGTAGATATTTCCATGTTTATACAGATAGCGGTGTAGATATATCCTTCTTAGTACAGATGGCGGTGTAGATATTTATATGTTCATTCAGAGAGCGGTGCAGATATTTCCATGTTCATACAGATGGCGGTGTAGATATTTCCATGTTTATAGAGATAGCGGTGTAGTTATTTCCATGTGTAAAGAGATAGCTGTGTAGATATTTCCATGTATATGCAGATAGCAGTGTAGATATTTCCATTTTCATGCAGATAGCGGTGTGGATATTTCCATGTGCAAACAGATAGCGGTGTAGCTATTTCCATGTTCATACAGATAGCGGTGTAGATATTTCCATGTTCATACAGATAGCGGTGTAGATATTTCCATGTTTATATAGATAGCGGTGAAGATGTATGCATGTTTACACAGATAGCGGTGTACATATTTCCATGTTCTTACAGATAGCTGTGTAGATATTTCCATGTTCATCCAGATGGCTCTGTAGATATATCCATGTTTATACAGATGGCGGTGAAGATATTTCTATGTTCATACAGATACCGGTGTAGATATTTCCATGTTCATACAGATAGCGGTGTAGGTATTTCCATGTTCATACAGATAGCGGTGTAGCTATTTGCATGTTCATACAGATAGCGGTGTAGATATTTCCATGTTCATCCTGATGGCTGTGTAGATATATCCATGTTCATACAGATGGCGGTGAAAATATTTCCATGTTCATACAGATAGCGGTGTAGATATTTCCATGTTCATACAGATAGCGGTGTAGATATTTCCATGTTCATACAGATAGAGTGGCTGATATTTCCATGCTCATGCAGATAGCGGTGCTGATATTTCCATGTTTATACAGGTAGCGGTGTAGATATTTCCATGTTCGCACAGATAGTGGTGTAGAAATTTCCATGTTCATAGAGATAGCGGTGTAGATATTTCCATGTTCATAGAGATAGCGGTGTAGATATTTCCATGTTCATAGAGATAGCGGTGCTCATATTTCCATGTTTATTCAGGTAGCGGTGTAGATATTTCCATGTTTATACAGATTGCGGTGTAGATATTTCCATGTTTATACAGATCGCGGTGTAGATATTTCCAAGTTTATACAGATAGCGGTGTAGATATCTGCATCTTAATATAGATGGCGGTGTAGATATTTATATGTTCATACAGATGGCAGTGCAGATATTTCCATGTTCATACAGATGTCGGTGTAGCTATTTCCATGTTTATAGAGATAGCGCTGTAGTTATTTCCAAGTATAAAGAGATAGCTTTGTAGATGTTTCCATGTACATGCAGATCGCTGTGTAGATATTTCCATTTTCATGCAGATTGCGGTGTACATATTTCCATGTTCAAACAGATAGCGGTGTAGATATTTCCATGTTCATACAGATAGCAGTGTAGATATTTCCATGTTTATACAGATAGTGGTGAAGGTGTACGCATGTTTACACAGCAGTGTAGATATTTCCGTGTTCATACAGATAGCGGTGTGGATATTTCCATGTTCATACAGATAGCGGTGTAGATATTTCCATGTTCATCCACATGGCTGTGTAGATATATCCATGTTCATACAGATGGCGGTGAAGATATTTCCATGTTCATACAGATAGCGGTGTAGATATTTCCATGTTCATACAGTTAGCGGTGTAGATATTTCGATGTTCATACTGATAGCGGTGCTATTTCCATGTTTATACAGGTAGCGGTGTAGATATTTCCATGTTTATACAGATAGCGGTGTAGATATTTCCATGTTTATACAGATAGCAGTGTAGATATTTCGATGTTCATACAGATAGCGGTGTAGATATCTCCTTCTTAATACAGATGGCGGTGTAGATATTTATATGTTCATTCAGAGAGCGGTGCAGATATTTCCATGTTCATACAGATGGCGGTGTAGATATTTCCATGTTTATAGAGATAGCGGTGTAGTTATTTCCATGTGTAAAGAGATAGCTGTGTAGGTATTTCCATGTACATGCAGATAGCTGTGTAGATATTTCCATTTTCATGCAGACAGCGGTGTAGATATTTCCATGTTCAAACAGATAGCGGTGTAGATATTTCCATGTTTATACAGATAGCGGTGTAGATATTTCCATGTTCATACAGATAGCGGTGTAGATATTTCCATGTTCATACAGATAGCGGTGTAGATATTTCCATGTTCATACAGATAGCGGTGCTGATATTTCCATGTTTATACAGGTAGCGGTGTAGATATTTCCATGTTTATACAGATAGCGGTGTAGATATTTCCATGTTTATACAGATAGCTGTGTAGATATTTCCATGTTTATGCAGATAGCGGTGTAGATATCTCCATCTTAATACAGATGGCGGTGTAGATATTTATAGGTTCATACAGATGGCGGTGCAGATATTTCCATGTTTATACAGATAGCGGTGTAGATATTTCCATGTTCATACAGATAGCGGTGCTGATATTTCCATGTTTATACAGATAGCGGTGTAGATATTTCCATGTTTATACAGATAGCAGTGTAGATATTTCCACGTTCATACAGATAGCGGTGTAGATATTTCCATGTTTATACAGATAGCGGTGTAGATATCTCCATCTTAATACAGATGGCTTTGTAGATATTTATATGTTCATACAGATGGCGGTGCAGATATTTCCATGTTCATACAGATGGCGGTGTAGATATTTCCATGTTCATACAGATAGCGGTGTAGTTATTTCCATGTGTAAAGAGATAGCTGTGAAGATATTTCCATGTATATGCAGATAGCTGTGTAGATATTTCCATTTTCATGCTGATAGCGGTTTAGATATTTCCATGTTCAAACAGATAGCGGTGTAGATATTTCCACGTTCATACAGATAGCGGTGTAGATATTTCCATGTTCATACAGATAGCGGTGCTGATATTTCCATGTTTATACAGGAAGCGGTGTAGATATTTC